>NC_092388.1:10627156-10933927 GCF_030028105.1 Mobula birostris
AGCTGAGAATATAGCTTTCACAAAAGAAACCAGTCAAAGGATGAAAGTATTTCTGAATACAATACAGAACTGCACTGCCTTTCCCAATCTATGACTTTGGCGATGGACTTTCTGATCCAATAAGGGATAGACTTGTACATGGCATGAATAGTCAAAGCACTCAAAAGAGGCTACTGCCAGAAAGAGACCTAACTTTAGAATGGGCATTGACCACTGCAATATCAATGGAGGCACCCAAACAAATTCTGAGTGACAACAGACCACAATACACATCAGAAATGTACATGAAGAAAAATAGCATCAAACATTTCAAGTCAGCTCCTCTCCAGCCAGCAGCAAATGGGTTAGCTGAAAGGCTTATTCAAACCTTCAAGAAGTCCATGAAAGCTATGATCAAGGGGGATATTTCTCTTTAGCACAAGGTAGACAATTTCCTTTTTGTGTATCAGAACTCTGTTTGTGCGATGACAAATCAAACACCTGCAATGCTGTTCATGAGCAGGTATCTGAGATCTCGCATAGACCTCCTGAAACCAAATCTATGAAGGGAAGGAGGGCAGAGTAAACAGTTCAGCCAGTTGACAAGTCAATCAGCAAGGAGCTTCGAGGTTGGACAGGAAGTCCTAGCGCGTGATTACTGAGAAGACAAATGGACACCCGGCAGTATAGCTACAAGAACCAGACCACTGATGTACACAGTGAATTTTTGATGTCATACATGGAGATATCATGTGGACTGGATACTAGATGCTCAGCCAAAGAACTCGCCTGGGTTGACTGCGTCCAACAACAACAGACACATTACATCCCCGGACTGTCAGTGATGATCATGTCACTAACAGCAACATGACAACTGCAACAGAGAAAATTGCCTTTGACAAGACACCTGCCAATCCTGATGCCACTCCACAGGTCCAGAGGCACTATCCTGAAAAAAAAACAGAGCGCCATCCAAAAGATTGGATCTTTAATATAGTGAATGTAATTATGGACTGTTATTTTTAAAAAATCAAGCAAACTCTGTTATTGTGAAAGCATGTTTATTTGAACATGGTCTGTTAAAGTGAAATTGAATGTTTTATGTTCCATTAATCTAAAGGGGGAGGAAGTGTAGTGTACAGATCTATTTCTTTTAGCGCAATGACTCCCCTTAGCACTAATTATTGACTGATAATTTACACATGCACATTGATTTGTTGCTGTCTCTGTAAAGTGAATATAAAAGTTAACTTCACCTCCGAGTGTGTGCCTTTATTTATTTGCTATGTAGTTGGACAGATACAACGTTTATAACTTTCTACATCTTTTTCCGATGCTGTGCAGTGACCCCTCCATACCAAACGATGATGCAACCAGTCAGAATTCTCTCCACGGTGAGAGTCTTTGCGAGTGTCTTTGGTAACATACCAACTCTCCTCAAACTTCTGCTGAAATACTGAAATCTAGCTGCTGTTGTGTCTTTTTTGTAATTGCACCAATACCTTGGGCCCAGGATAGATCCTGAGAGATGTTGACTGTTCACACTTTCCACTCCTGATCCCTCGATGAGGAGGAGGCACACAGGAGCGAGGTAGATGTGCTGGTTGATTGATCTTGCAACAACAGCCTTGCACTTGACATCAGGAAGACAAAGGGATTGATTGTGCACTTCAGGAAGGGAAGGTCAAGGGAACACACACCAATCCATTACACACATGGTTGGGAAGGAGGAGATATTTTTGATCTGCATGGACTGTGGTCTCCTGCTGAGAAGGTCAAAGATCCAGTTGCAGAGGGTGGTACAGAGGGTGGAGCTTATTGATTAGAACTGAGGGCATGATTGTATTGAATGCTGAGCTGTAATCAATAGCTGTGTAACAATATCTCCTCCTCACTGATCATCAAGTTCAAGTTCATGTTTATTGAGATTCAGCTATACATATGTATACAGATAAATGTAACATCATTCCTCTGGGGCCAAGGTGCAAAGGAGGGAGGAAACATTGACTCAGACCATGAGAGGCCTGCATCGGGCATTTTCATGCCTTACAAGGCGTAGATTGGAAGTCTGTGTGGGGCGCCACTCCTCGCACAGACACTGGAGCAATGTGTGATTAAGTGCCTTGCTCAAGGACACAAACACGCTGCCACAGCTGAGGCTCGAACTAGCGACCTTCAGATCACTAGACAAACACCTTAACCACTTGGCCACGTGCCCAACACACAGGTGCAAAACACAACAAGTATATCACATACAACACATAAAAGAATATTAACACAATAATATAAACAGGGGAAAAAAGTATTCTGTAGATTCTGTCAACAAAGGTGCACCTCAGGGCTGTGTGCTTAGCCCTCTGCTCTAATCTCTATACACATATTACTGTGAAGCTAAGCACAGATCCAAAGCTAACTTCAAGTTTGCTGATGATTCTACTGATATTGGACAAATCACAGGTGGTAATAGTAGTAAGATAGGTCACCTGGCTGAGTGGTACAACCACTTCTAGCTTAATGTCAGCAAAAACTTATAAGTTCATGGCCTAAAGTAGAAGGAGTCAATTTTAGAAAACCTAGCACATTTATTTTTCAACATAGTCCCCTCCTACATTTACACACTTCCTCCAGCAGTCGTGGAGCATACAGAGCTCTTCTTTGTAGAAGTCAGCATCTTGGACCTCCAGAAAGTGGTCCACAGCAGGGGTGATTGATAAGTTTGTGGCCTAGGGTAGAAGGAGATGAGTTATTAACTTCAAACCTTCTGCATAAACACAAAATAATCTGCAGATGCTGGGGTCAAAGCAACACTCACAACACGCTGGAGGACTTTCTGTATAATCACTCAAAGAGTTGAACTGCGCGTGCATTTAACAAGGGATGTATAACTCATCTCCTTCTACCTTAGGCCACAAACTTATCATTCACCCCTCGTAGTTTATCTTTTTTATGGGCGTAGAGGAAGGATATCAGTAAAATTGAAAAAGTGTAGAGAAAAATTACAAGGATTTTGCCGGAACTTGAAGGCCTGAGTTATAGGGAAAGGATGAATAGGGTAGGGCTTTTTTACCTGGAGCACAGAAGAATGAGGAAGATCTCATCAAGATTTATAACAAAAGTATGAGATTCATTGATCAGTAAATGCATGCAGGCTTTTTCCACTGAGGTTCTTTGAGACTATGGCTGGAGGTCATAGGCTAAGAGTGAAAGGTGAAATTTGTAAGGAGAACCTGAGGGAGACATCTTCACTCAGAAGGTGGAGGAGTGTGGAGTGGAAGTGGTGGATATGGGTTCAATCGTAACATTTAAGAGAAGTTTTGATAAGTGCGAGGGGTGAATGATAAGATAATGATAACTCATCTCCTTCTACCTTAGGCCACGAACTTATCAATCACCCCTGCTGTGGACCACTTTCTGGAGGTCCAAGACTCTGACTTCTACAAAGAAGGGCTCCGTATGCTCCGCGACCGCTGGACTAACTGTGTAAATGTAGGAGGGGACTATGTTGAAAAATAAATGTGCTAGGTTTTCTAAAATTGACTCCTTCTACCTTAGGCCACAAACTTATCAATCACGTCTCGTACATGGAATGGGAGGAGTATGGTGGACAATAATCCAGGTGCGGAATGATAGGACCAGGCAGAATAACTGTTTGGTCCAGACTAGGACTAAGGGCCTAGTTTTGTACTGTAGTTCTCTGTCACTCTAAAGTTGCATTTTTTTCCAGTGTTCATTCTGTGCAGCCTTTATACCTGTCTTGTTAATCACAGTTCCAGCTGTCAGTAAGCCACCAAAGGTCTTCAGGGTCCATTTGTTAGGAAATCACAGCACATAAATTCACCATTGTATTTGTGTCATTCTAATAAGAATATCTGTGTTAGATGTTGAGGATCATACTACTTCTCAGGTATGAAATAGGGCATTCAAACAGCAACATTATGTACTTTGAGTTAAATAGGCAATGTAATGTCTATCTTGATCAAAGGTAATGCATCTGCGCCGATACGGCCTTCTCTGGACATAGTGTCACACGTGTCCACACTCAGCTGGGGGATCAATTCTGATGAAAGATCATAGAACTCGAATGGTTTCTCTCGAAGGTGCTGATTGACCTGCTGAGTATTTGCCCAGCTTTTTGTTTTTATCTAGAGTCAGAATCAGGTGTAGCAACACTGGCATATGTCATGAAACCTGCGGCAGCAGTACATTGCAAGCAATAATAACAAAAATATATAAATTACAATAAGTGTATATATATAAAATTAAGTTACTGTCCAGGGATGTCGCAGGAAAGCATCAAAAATCTCAACCAGCCAAGCCACGTTCTCTTCTCACTGTTGCCATCAGTACTCTCACCACCAGGTTCAGGAACATGTATTACCCCTCAACCATCAGGCTCTAGAACCTCACTCAGCTTGGCCCGATTCATCACTGAACTGTTCCCACAACCTAACCACTCGCTTTCAAGGACTCTGCATCTTATGTTCTTGATATGTACTGTTTGTTTACTTATTTTTGTATTTGCATAGCTTGTTGCCTTTTGCACATAGGTTGTCTGTCCTGTTCGGTGTGACCTTTCATTGATTTTATTGTGTCTCTTATAGTCACCGTGAATGCCCACAAGGAAATGAATCTCAGGGTGGTATATGGTGACATATATGAATGTTGATAATAAATTTATTTTAAATTTTGAACTTTGGACTTACCTTGGTCAATTAACTTAGGTTAGGTAAATGACCAACACAAATCTTAATTTAATCTGATTCAATGACCTAGTAACTCACTTTCAAAGTTTCTTTACAACTCATCTTCTCAGTATTAATTTTAATAACAGTTTGTATTTTTTTAGCACTTTGGCTATTTGTCAATCGGTCTGTATATGTATAGATGTTCATAAATTCTACTGTAATTTTTTATTTCTTTATTTTCCTCTAAATGCCTGCAAGAAAATGAATCACTTGGTTGTATATGTTAAGAAATACTTACAAAATTTACTTTGGACTTTGAACTGTTCACAATGTTATTGTATCATATTATATAAATGCAAACATCTTTACAAGTGTTGGACATGGTGATTGAAGGAGTGGGCCAGATCAAAGTGGCAGGGTTGGTGATGCTGGATCTTGAGTGATGAGATCAAGAAGCACCCAGCAGCAGAAGAGAGATAATTTTCCCACTGCCTGCATAATCACATCCATGTAATTTATGTTGACCCCGAGTAAATAATTCCTGAAAGCTGTTGTTCTGTCAGTAGTCATCTAAACTACTGCTCTTAGCTGTAACACCGAAATAGGTGATCTTAAATTGGCCAAACAATTGGTCCTTCTCTCTACAACACACATCAAAGTTGCTGGTGAACACAGCAGGCCAGGCAGCATCTCTAGGAAGAGGTACAGTCGACGTTTCGGGCCGAGACCCTTCATCAGGACTAACTGAAGGAAGAGCTAGTAAGAGATTTGAAAGTGGGAGGGGGAGGGGGAGATCCAAAATGATTGGAGAAGACAGGAGGGGGAGGGATGGAGCCAAGAGCTGGACAGGTGATTGGCAAAAGGGATATGAGAGGATCATGGGACACGAGGCCTAGGGAGAAGAAAAGGGGGAGGGGGGGAAAAACCCAGAGGATGGGCAAGGGGTATAGTCAGAGGGACAGAGGGAGAAAAAGGAGAGAGAAAGAAAGAATGTGTCTTTATAAATAAATAACAGATGGGATACGAAGGGGAGGTGGGGCATTAGCAGAAGTTAGAGAAGTCAATGTTCATGCCATCAGGTTGGAGGCTACCCAGATAGAATATAAGGTGTTGTTCCTCCTCCCTGCCTCCCTACCTCGGGCATGGAGCTCTTCTTTGTGATAGTTGTTCTCCAAGAGTTCTCTTTCATTAATCTCCTGAGTCTCACTGCTGTACCTCTGAAATTGTTCATTATAATTCTTTCTCCTATCAGTTCTGCACCACTGTTATTCAATGCTGCTGGTTTTGATTTATCGGGCAAGTCTGTGTCAACTTTTCCATGGCTCCACCCCAAGACGATTGGTAGCATCAAATCATCCCAAGCAAGGAAATGCCTCTGATGTCATTCCTTTGTTTTTAGCCCTTCTGAACCAGGCCGTTTTAAAACAGTTACAGAATCAGGATCAGGTTTATAATTGCTGACATATGTTGTGAAAATTGTTGTTTGGCAGCACCAGCACAGAGCAACACATATAAAAAAATACTTCACCAGGACTCAGCCCAAAGCGTCAACTGCTTATTCCTCTCCATAGATGCTGCTTATCCTGAATCAGATTTATTATTCCTGACCTATGTCATAAAATTTGAGATTCTGCAGATGCTGGAAATTCAGAGTAACTCATACAAGATGCTGGAAGAATTCGGCAGGTCAGGCAGAATCTGTCATGCTGTGTGCTGGCAACATCAGGGCTCAAGTGTAGAGGAAAAGACAGACTCTGATGTAGAGATAGCAATAAGTCCAAAAGAACATTGGGGCTCGGCCAAGTGATACGGTAAGCTTTTCACACAGAGCGAGGTGGGTGCGTGGAATGCACTGCTGGTGGTGGTGGTGGAAGCGGATACAATAGGGTCTACATGGAGCTTAGAAAAACAGAGGGCGATGCACTAGGGAAATTCTAGGCAGTCTGTAGAGTAGGTTACATGGTCAGCACAACATTATGGGCTGAAGGGCCTGTAATATGCTGTAAATTGCTATGTTCTATATCCTATCTTCTATTTTTATTTCTATTTTTTTTCTTTAATTGGGCTCTTTCAGGTTTTTTGCTTTGTGGCTACCTGTGAAGAAGCAAAACTCAAGGTTGTATAATTTATACATTCTGTGATAATAGATGTACTTTGAATTTTGAATCTTTGAATCAACATAAAGTTAACAAGCAGAAGGCACCAGGAGACCGAATTACAAAGAGCGAGTCGATCGAGAAAAATGCAAGGATTCTAATTAGATCAGAATCCGAATCAGGTTTATTATCACCGGCATGTGACATGAAATTTGTTAATTTAGCAGCAGCAGTTCAATGCAATACATAATCTATCAGAGAGAGAGAAAAAAGTAATAAATTAACGACTGTTATTAAACAACAATTAACCAATTCAGCTGCTCTAAGAACCTTGGAACACAATGCTCTCTGAAAGAACACTCAGAGTTGGCACAGGCATGAAGAACTCATCAACAGCATCTATGGAAAGGTATAAGTGTCAGAGGTTTGGGCTGAGACCCTTTATCCGGCCACTTATTTTTGCATATATGGACTGGGCATCGGCATCATATTCAACTTCAATCAATTTACACCTTTTCCATGCACAAAGCCATGTGTGAAGTTTCAACACTGGTTATGAATAGCCACTCTACCTCTGCTCTCTTTCGATTCTCTCGACCCAAAGGACATGGAATCTGATTGTGGATTCCCCTGCACCTTACTGAGATTGGTAATTTGAAGCAGAGGATTCAAGTCAAGCCAGTTGTTTTAAACTCTATTCTTTATGTCATCAACCATTGAAGTATGGACAAAGAATTCTTAAAAATTATTTATACTTTCTGCTTAGGCAAGTATAATGTACTTCCAGAATCAGGCGGCTATTCTTCTCTTTGAACACTTACATGGCTGTAATATTAATAAAAGTAAATCATAGGCAATCATGATTAATGACTGTTCCAAAGGAAAATGTATCATTATAGTAAATATGCTTTGTGCAGAATCTTCACGCTAACACAGAATCCAAGTTCTCACATCATGCTGTATGGAAGATTTTATATCGAGGACAGCTGAACTATCAGAAATAAGTCAATTTGATGTGTCCCAGAGTGAGTTACATCACCACATTTGCTGGTTTGCCATGTACTGTGCTATCAAGTTAAATCAGAATCAGGTTTAATATCACTGACACACATGAGATTTGTTATTTTGCAGCAGCAGTACAGCATGGTACATAAAAACCTAAATTACTATCATTAAACCTAAACTATAATATATAAATTTAGACATTATATAATTAAATGTATCATTTATTTATATTTGAATTATATATAATATATACAGTATATAATTTTTATCTATGCATAACTTTAATTGAATATGTAGTGGAAAAAGAGAGCATTAGAATAGTGAGGCAGTGTTCACGGGCTAGGTCGATGTCTGTTCAAAAATCAAATGGCAGAGGGGAAGAAGCTCTTCCAAAAATGTTGAGTATGTCCCTTTAGGCCCCTGTAACTCCTCTCTGATGGTAGTAATGAGAAGGTGGCATGTCCTGGGTGATGGGAGTCCTCAATGATGGATGGTGTCTTTTTGAGGCACCACTTTTTCGAAGATGTCTTCGATGCTGAGGAGGCTAGTACATATTAGTTATTATCAATTAGTACATCTCACATAATAGTTATTATCAATTAGTACATCTCACATAATAGTTATTATCAATTAGTACATATTACAGATTAGTACATATCAAATATTCAGGGAACTCTTCTCCCTTATGTCAATGCTGCGGCAATCTGGGATACAAATAAAGTGATGGTTAACTGATAAATTGGTTTATTAATAATGAGTGCGGTATCAAGTTCTTTTTCAAAATCCCTACAGAGCTGTGGTTAATGCACTTCATACATTTTTTCCTTCTGTTGCTGTTGGCCCACATCCCAGTGAAGACTCTCATCAACAGACCATTTGTAGGTAATGAGATTTCTCAGTAGTCAGACACTGGTTGTCTAGAGCCAAGAGAAATGAGCACACAGCTCCTCTGTCCTTCCTACCAACTGAGCCGGAAGAATGTAAATGTTTGATAGCTCAGCTGAGACCATCACTACCCCTTAGGACAACAGAAGGTGAAGAAAATAAATTCAATACTTTCATTTGGTTCTGATTCTGGTAGGTTTGAAATCACCGTTTTTAGCTTAATTTCACCCTTTACATTCTCACTTGCTTTGGATTTCTCATCATTGATTGAACTAATTATTTTTCCAACCTATTTATTTATTTATTATTTGGGGTGGCCCAGCGGTGTAGCGGTTAGTGTAATACTTTTACAGCGCCAGTGACCCGGGTTCAATTCCAGCTGCTCTCTGTAAGGAGTTGATATTTTTCTTCCATGACCCATGTGGGTTTCCTCGATGTGCTCAGGTTTCCTAGTACATTCCAAAGACGTACAGGTCAATAAGTTAATGGGTCATGTGTTTAATTAGGAGGCACCGGCTCGTTGGTTTGGAAGAACCTGTTACCGTACCGTATCTCTAAATCAAGGGTTCCCATCCTTTTTTCATGCAACGGACCAATACCATTAAGCAAGGGGTCCGTGGATCCCTGGTTGGGAATCATCATCCTCATGTGCCATACTCTGCCAGAGCCTTGGCGACCACTTTCTTCCACTGCGGTCTGTCGGCAGTCAAACCTCTTCCATCTCTGGCGGGGAGGTTGGTCCACTTCTTGATGTTGTCGATCCAGGTTGTCCTCTGTCTGCCTCGCGAGCGGCCTTCTTCTACTCTGCCTTCAAGCACATTGCGTTCCTGTGTGTCATCAGCTCTTGAGGTGGGTCCAAAATAGCGAAGTTTCCTTTGGATAATGGTTTCCAGAAGTATTGGTTTCGTGCCAGTCTTTTCTAGGATGAAATTGTTGGCTCTCCTTTCAATGTATGATACTCTGAGGATCCGTCTGTATGTCCACAACTCAAATGCTGTCAACTTCTTTTCATCAGCTGCTTTTAGGGTCCATGTTTCACAGCCATATAGGGTTACAGGACAGACGAGACTCTTGAGGAGGCGTATCTTGGTGTCAGTGCTCACAGATCTATTTTTCCAGATGTTCCAGAACTTGGTAGTGCTTGTGCGTGCCATTGCTAGCCTTCACCTTATTTCCTTGCTGCATTCATTTGTGTCATTTAGTTCTGCACCAAGGTATATGAAGGAGGACACTTGGTTGGGAATACCTGCTCTAAATTTTTTTAAAAATTGCCTTATTCTGTTAATTTCAAAAACTTAATCAGCATTGGCAATTTGTTTATGGGCAGAGGTAATGCTAGAATTCAACTGTCTGTGTATATACATCTACTGATGCTCCTGGACGTATTTTCAGTGATGTTCCTGGAATCATCGGGTGTTTCGGGTCTTTCAACATCATATAGCCTCCTCCAGGTGACCCAGCCGGGGCTGATCAGACCCCAGCTTGTGTCCAGATGGCTAGCTACTTATGACTCCATGGCTCCCCTCTTTTGAGCCACAGCCATCTTGAGGCCCTCTCTGCCGCATCGGTGGTACTGCAGATCAATATATGCTATAGATAAAATGCGCTGAATGCAATGCCGCCAGAGAAAATTCTTACGGAGTTTTGAACAGATATTTGAGTATCTTGAAAGTTACAATCTTACATGTTAGGTAGAAGAGAGGAATTTCAGCAATTTGCTTGCAGTCATTTCATGGCATGGTATCAGGACTTCCGAGTAAAATATGTTTTATGAGTCTTTTTATGTTTTTAATAATTTGCACCATTAAAAGTTAAGAGTTTTTTGTATTATCATTAAAGATGTGTTGAAACTGAGCAGGACAAATGTAACTGTCAACATGTTCTGAGTTTCTTGCATTCTAATCCAGCCTCAGTAATTTTAACAAGAATATATACCTAGTGGCCACTTTATTAGGTACACCACTACACCTGCTCGTTAATGCAAATATCTAAGCAATAAGTCACGTGGCAGCAACTCAGTGCATAAAAGCATGCAGACATGTTCAAGAGGTTCAGTTGTTGTTACGGCCAAGCATCAGCATGGGAAGGAAATGTGATCTAGGTGACCTTGACCGTGGGCTGATTGTTGGTGCCATGTAGGGTGGTTTGAGTGTCTAGACACTGCTGATCTCCTGGGATTTTCATGCACAGCAGTCACTAGAGTTTACAGAGAATGATTGTAAAAAATTAAAAACATTCAGTGCATGGCAGCTCCGTGGGTGAAAATGCCTTGTTAATGAGAGAGATGAGAGGAGAATGGCTAGAATGGTTCACACTGATAGAAAAATGACAGTAACTCAAATAACCATGCATTACAACAGTGCTGTGCATAAAAAACATCTCTGAATGCACAACATGCCAAACTTTGAAATGAATGAGCTGCAGATAACCATAAACATACATTCAATGGCCACTTTATAAGATTCAGAAGGTACTTAATAAAGTGGCCACTGAGTGTTTACCTATGTAGCATCTGAACCATGAGTTATAACTCTTTTCACTTCAATAACCATTTAGTAGATACACTACATTAGAACTTGATTAACTAAAATAGTTAGAATATCATCCCAAGTTATAATATGTCAAATATTTCAATAACCAAGCTGAGCTGGCAGGTAGTATCTTGCCATTTCTTCCAACATGCCTTGGGCCCATCATTCAGATAGGTAGCAGATCCATTGAGAGGCCATCTTTCATCCATCTTTAAGAAAGAAGACTTCTAATTGTAGTAATTACAAAGGTGTCTCCTTGTAATCCTCCCTGCTGTCTCCTCCTGGTTGCTGAAGTGCTTCCATCCGGAGTCACAGTGCGAAAGCCAAAGTAAAATTATTATCAAAGTTTGTGTGTTACCATATACTACCTTGAGATTCATTTTCTTGCAGGCATTTACAGGAAAATAAAGAAATACGAGAGGATTTGCATAGAACTGTACATCAACAAAAACCTGACAACCAAATCGTGCAAATAAAAAAAAAATAATACTGAGCAACACACACAAAATGCTGGAGGATCTCGGCAGATCAAGCATGATCTGAGGAAAATACTGAGAATATGAGTTTGAAAACGTCCTTAAAAGTGAATCCGTTCAGAGTCGTGGTGAGTGAAATTATCCATGCTGTTTAGGAGGCTGATAATAATTGTTCCTGAACTTGATGATTTTTGCAGGGTTGTAATTGTTCCTGAACCTGATGGTGTAGCAGTAACTTGAAGAAAGCAGGAGCATGGGTGTCCTTGTTGCTGCTTTCTTGTGACAGCACTCCATGTAAAAATGCTCAGTGGTAGGGAATTCTTTGCCTGTGATGGACTGTGCTCATAATTGCTGAATATTTTCTTCTGTTGCATGTCGCACCAACACACCACAACAAATTGTGAATATATTTAAATCTATGTGCCAAGTGAAATTAATCATTGATCCTTCATCCACTCTTTTGGTGACATGCTGAATCTGTGCAAATTTCTTAGACAGTAGAGGCACTATCATGTCTTCTTTATGATGACTCTTATGATTCTCTGAGATGATAACGCCAAGGAACTTAAAGTTCCTGATGCAATCCATCTCTGATTCCCTAATGTGGACTGGCTCATGACCCTCTATCTTCTACTTCCTGTAGCCAATGATCAGCTCTTTGGTTTTGCTGACGTTGCGTGAGAGGTCGCTGTTGTGGCACCATTCAAGTAGATTTTCAATCTCCCTCCTATTTGCTGATTCATCTTCACCTTTGACTTGGCCAACAGCAGCGGCGTTGTCATCAAACTTAAATGCAGCATTGGACTGTACTTTGCCACACAATCAAAGGCATAAGGTGAGTCAGGCAGGGAGTTAAGCACGCAGTATTCTGGTGCAGCTGTCACCAGATAAAAGCAAAATGAAAAGTCAGCCAGACAGCCAGGTGTGACTCCCAACAGCAGTGATTCAAAGCAAGAAACCAGAGAGCAAAAGCAGGAGACGCCATTCGGCAAAGGATTAGAGCAACATTTCAGATTTATTTATCACATGTACATCGAAACATACGGAGGAATCTGTCATTTGTGTTAACAACCAAAGCATCCCTTGGGACGTGCTGGGGTGGCGGGGGGGGGGGGCAGCCCACAAGCATTGCCATGCATTCCAGTGCAACCATAGCGTACCCACAATGCTCAGCAGAACAACACAGAACACAGCAAGCAACCAAACAAGAACAGTGAAAACAAGCCCCTTTCTTCTCCCCCACCCACCCACAAGGACAATCCTCCATCTCCAGGTCAGGCCTCCACTCTTCAGTCTCCAGCCTCCAGTCTCCAGGCTTCAGCCATCGAGCTTCAACTTCCGGCCTTCTGATTGACCTTTGGGCTTTCACCTTCAGTATTGACCCCTGGACTAGCCGATGACAGGGCCTCAAACTGACTGGCCCCCGTGCCTCATCGTGCCTCCTTTACGCATGAGCATCTGACCTTGGGACTCAGAGCAACCTGGGACAGCCCGACAACCACAGATATCCTTTGTCACATGCCAGTTTTCTGGCCTTCGAGAAATGGAGTGGAGGCCTGGACTCTGGATGCCCTTCGCCACCCATCCACCCTCTGCTGGAATTTGAAGGTGGAGTGCAGAGTGGAGGCCTGAACTCCAGCTCTCTTCTCTTTTTCCAAAACCATCCCTACAAACTTAAAAAACAACTAAGTCTAAGCCAAGCTCTGGAAGGAGCTTGACCATCTTGACCAACATCACATTTATTTTCCCTTGCATCTTATTCTAATTATTTGTATTATCAGTATCTTACAAACATGCAATCATTATTGTCCCCATTCCTTGTTTTAAGCCAAGGCAATTGTGCAAAATGTTACTTCAAGAACCTTGTCCTGAAATGGCCTCTGTTGTAATTGGCTGAAGAAATGCTTGTGGGATCAGTAACAGGAACTTGCCCAACATCTGATCTAACACCTCATCACTTCCTTTCCTCGTGACGATCTCCATCCCTTGGCCACCCACTGCAGAGATTTTGATCGCTGTTCAAAGGCCGCCACCAGAATGGTGCAAAACACACAAGCAGGCAGCCGTAAGTGGACAAGGAGGTGAGGTCACTCCAACCACAACTGATAAGGTCCAGGATCATGACCCCTAGCGCACAGCTTTTCAAAGAAACTTTGGGCAAATTTAAATTGATTAACAGCATAACGAGTGGCTTCTAACAAAAGAGGAAAAGGAAAAAGAAGTAGGAAATGTTCTTAAACACTTTAGAAATCTCAGAATGAGGATTATAGTCACTCTCTTATATTCTAGATTTAAGATCTTCAAGATTCAAAATTGGGGCTTGTTTGTTATCATTCTTCAGTACACGAGTGTAAAGGAGAACAAAACAATTGTTATTCTGGATCTGATGCAGGACTGAAAAAAACACAATAAGCGTAAAGAACACATTAAAAAAAACAAAAAAAATCACAATAAATGTAAATATGAAAGCAATCCTTTCAAACACAATTTACAAGTAACTGATTGAGTGTGGCTGTATGTACGGTACTGTGCAAAAGTCTTAGGTATGTGTATATATATATAGCTAGCGAGCCTGAGACATTTGCACAGTACCATAGTAATTCTATGCATTGCACTGTATTGTTGCCACAAAAGAATTTTTTATGACATGTGAATGATGATAAGCCTGATTCTGATATGGCTCTTTATTGCGGACTAAGAGTGGGAAGGGGGAAGTGAGAGGGGATTCGTGGTTGCGAAAAGGGGAAGGGAGAGGGAAGAGAGCAGGAAGCAGCAGAAAGATATTCTGTAAAGATCAATAAACCAACTGTTTGGAATCCCAGGGTGAATTTTACCTTGACTTCCCTGCTTTTGACCTTTCACACCGTTATGGCAATACCCAGTGTGAAAACATAAACTCAATGATTCCTCATCTGTTCAAATGAAAGGTCATCGACTTACAACGTTAATCTCCCTTCATTGATGCTGCCTGACATGCTGAGTGCATCCATCCCACTTTGTTTCATATTTCCAGTATCTGCAGTGTTCTGTATCTCACAGTTTCAGTTTTGTTTTTGTTCTGCTTTGTGCCCATTCTGCTCCTCCACTTACATCTCCTGCAAACAGATCACCTGCGATTATCTTCACCACCCGCTTCCAGCCAGCATCTGTTTCATTCATTCTCTCTTCACCTCATCATGATCACAGCTATTCCTTTTGTTTCTGCACCCTTCCCTCTTATCAGCAGTTTAAAGATCTTTAATTTCTAATTTAAGCCCAGAGAAGCAGAATTAGGCCATTCAGTCCATTGAGTCTACTCCACCATTCCATCATGGCTTATTTATTACCCCACTCAGCTATATTTTCCTGCCTTCTTCCCGTAACCACTGTCACCCCTGATTAATGAAGAACCTATCAACCTCTGCTTTAAATATACCCAATGACTTGGTCTCCACAGTCATTTGTAGCAATGAATTGCACAGATTCACCGTGCTCCTGCTAAACAAATTCCTCCTTATCTCTGTTCAGAAAGGACATCCCTCTATTCTGAGGCTGTGCCCTCCGACCCTAGAATCCCCCATTATAGAAAACATCCTCTCCACGTTCACTCTATCTGGGCCTTTCAATATTCGATACGTTTCAATGAGATCTCTCTGTCCTGATGATAAATTATTGACCTGAGATGTCAGCTCTGTTTCTCTCTCCACAGGCGCTGTCTAACCTGCAGAACGTTCTGCTTACATTATCAAATTCAGCTCAGCCTCACAGTTTGGAACCATGGGGTCTAACCAGATGAGCGTCTGATCTACTGTTGTCTAACTTTATTGACATGCTGGTGAAACCATCTCCTATGATTTTATCAGTTTCATAAGTTCAAAGTTAATTTTACAGTGGCCAATTAACCAACCCTTATGCCCTACAAGCCGATTAGCAGTAATTCCATTCACTATCCTGTCCTAACCAGCACCACCAACACTGGTTTCTGACTGGTTGCATCACTGCCAGGTATGGGAGCGAGAATGCTCAAGATTGCAGGAGACTTCAGAAATTTGTAGACTCAGTCAGCTCCACCCCCCCCCCCCAACCACAGAGGACTTCTTCAAGTGTTGCTGTTCAAGAAGGTGGCAGCCATTACTAATGACCATTGCCTTCTGGGACATGCTCTCTTCTCATTACCACCATCCGGGGAAGAGCTCCAGGAGCCTGAAGACCCACACTCAATAATTCAGTAACAGCTTCTTCCCCTCTGCCATCAAATTACTGAATAGTCCATGAACCCATTAACACTCCTCTTTATTGATGGCATGAACATTGACTTCTCTAACTTCCGCTGATGCCCCACCTCCCCCTCATACCCCATCCATTATTTATTTATATACACACATTCTTTCTCTCTCTCTCTTTCTTCTCCCTCTGTCCCTCTGACTATACCCTTTGCCCGTCCTCTGGGTTTTTCCCCCCTCTCCCCCTTGTCTTTCTCCCTGGGCCTCCTGTCCCATGATCCTCTCATATCCCTTTTGCCAATCATCTGTCCAGCTCTTGGCTCCATTCCTCCCCCTCCTGTCTTCTCCCATCATTTTGGATCTCCCCTTCCCCCTCCCACTTTCAAATCTCTTACTAGCTCTTCCTTCGGTTAGTCCTGACGAAGGGTCTCGACCCGAAATGTCGACTGTACCTCTTCCAATAGATGCTGCCTGGCCTGCTGCATTCACCAGCAACTTTTTTGTGTGTTGCTTGAAATTCCAGCATCTGCAGATTTCCTCATGTTTCCCTCTTTATTTCTTTTCTGTGTGATTTATTTATTTTGTAATTTGTGCTAACTTGTATGTCTTCACACTAAACTGCTGCTGCAAGGCTCACGTTATATAAGACAGTGATAATAAACCTGATTCTGATACTTTATCTGACTGATGTCAGTTGCTCTTTCTTGATCTCACCCTGATCATTCCATTGTTCCTTGCACCCTTGTGAGAAAAAACCCAAAGCAACCAGTAGACTGTCATCAGGAGAACATGCAAACTCCTCGCAGGCAGCAGAGGAGATCAGGATGGAATTGTCAAGTGTACAGAAACAATTCTACTACCTGAGCACTGCATCCCTCCATTTCATTTGCACTATGCAAATGTTTCTTGTCTGGCATGTAGATGAGAAATCAATGTTTCACGTTGTGAGACATCTCTCCTCTCCAAAGTCGCAGGAGGGGAGACAGCAGTGCACCGCGTGTGCGCAGCCCTCTGGTGAAAAATGATATTGCATCTGTTAAATAGGGGCCGTGGACAATTCTGATTTGATGGAGAGGGATGTGAAAGTACAGAGGAACATCTGGAGAAATTTCTGAAACACTCGTTCGCTACTGTCGTTACTGTGTGGTCGGGAATCTTTCGGAGGGTAGGCCTCAAAATCCCCGGCTTTGCCTGCTGTTGGCGACCGAGATTGAGGTCGAATCGTTCGGACAGAGATGACGCTCAGCACTCGGTATCGGAGAGCTGATTCGGAGGCTCAAAGTTTTCAGATGACTCAGAGTCGGACTGTGGTCGGCATGGCAGGGAGAGTTCTTTCTCCCGTCTGCGTGAGATGTGGGACATTTGAGACACTTTGAACTTTTTACTGCGCTCATGGACTTCTTCATCAAGTTATGGTATTGTTGCACTGTTGTAACTATATGTTATAATTATGTGGTTTTGTCAGATTTTTCAGTCTTGGTCTGTCCTGTGTTTTGTGATATCACACCGGAGGAAATGTTGTATCATTTCTTAATGCATGCATTACTAAATGACAATAAAAGAGGACTGCGAGTCTTCATAATCTAAATATTCTAATGATTATGCTTGCTTACTCTGACATCCAGAACTTCTTCATATTGCCCACTGGCTTCTTTTATTTACATGAGAAACATATTCCAGATAGAATTCTGATATTGCTAAAGGGCATTGAGGGTTCTAAGACTTCACCAGCTATTGAGAAGAAGAGCTTCCCATTCAGTGCACTGCAATATAGTAATATAGTAGGAACGTCAAAAAGTTCCATCCTGCAGCGTGTATTTTCAATGTGACAGCCTTGGAGATACATGTTCAATTTTCAGTAGGGGTCACTGAGTACCTCATTTCTCACTCCAACTGTCTATTCCAGCAATAATGAACTAATTTATAACCCCTGGTGAAATCTGCTTCCTTCACACAAGGGACTGAACTTATGAACATTGAAATTTATCCCTGTTTGTTGTCACTGAACATGCTATATCATCACTTCAGTGTGTTGTAATCCAGGTTCAAAGTTCATACCTTTGACTTCAGTGAAGTGAATTTTAGAGTTCGATAAAATGTGCTGAGGCTGCTATAGAACTGATTGAGTGCCAGCAACCAGGGATCGATTTCTAGACAAAAATATTCAAGGATTTTGCAAGAATTGATTGCAATGCCCTGAGATAAGCAGAGAAGGGAATGAGGATGGAAGTGAGAACAGCAGCTGGAATGATGTAAGTGTCGTCCCAGTCCGTGGTTAAGGCTTGACTGTGCGGATCAAAGGGGTAGGTCTGAATGTGGCTTGGGAATTTGATAGACAAGGAATTATTAAGAAAGTGTAAAAAGAAAGGAAGCTGGCTTGTGGTGTAGTGGCATCAGCACCGGACTTTTGAGGTGAATGGTCCCGAGTTCAAATCCAGCTGGCTCCTTGCAACACACACAAATTGCTGGAGGAGCTCAGCAGACCAGGCAGTACAGTTGATGTTTTGGGCCAAAACTCTTTGGCAGGACTGGAGAAGTAAAAGGCTGAGGAGTAGATTTAAAACGTGGGGAGAGAGAACCACCCCGTGATAGGTGAAACCCGGAGGAGGATGGATGAAGTAAAGAGCTGGGAAATTGATTGGCGAAAGAGACAGAAGGCCATGGATGAAGGAAAAAAGGGGGAAGGAGCACCAGAGGGAGGCGATGGGCAGGCAAGGAGGTAAGGTGAGAGAGGGAAAAGGAGATGGGAAATGGAGAAGGGAGGGCATTACTGTCTGGCTCCTTGCATACTTTCCATCTGTGCTGGGTTGAGCATCGAGCTAGTAGATTGGCCTTGTAAAAAAGTGTCAAATGCTACGGAAATGGCAAAAATGATGCTCAATGCTGTCAATGCTCCTGATTTCCTTTGATTTTGCCACGGTTCTGACCGTTAATTTCCCAACTGCTTCTAATTCAGTGTACCTAGTCCTAACGAAGGGTCTCAACCCGAAACATCGACTCTACTTCTTCCTATAGATGCTGCCTGGCCTGCTGCGTTCACCAGCATTTTGTGTGTGTTGCCTGAACTTCCAGCATCTGCAGGTTTTCTTGTGTTTACTTCTAATTCGCTTTGTTGGCAGCATACCTGGTTTCCATCAAGAACTGCAGTATAAGAACCCCAGCGCCACAACCACTAGTCGCCAGTTCGTTGGTCTTTTTCCTGTGAGATAACTACGTTTCCCGACCACTTAGAACTGCTTGTTCTAAGTTTAGCTCCAGTTTCAAGGTTTATCTATGAGACTCAGTCTCTCTGATTCAAGGCTCCGTGACAAGGCTCCATATCAGGGCTCCGTGTCAAGATCCCTCCTGTTTGCTGTTCGGCATTTATGCCCGTGTAAGCATCCAAACTCAATTTCCGTGCCTGTGTCCTGCACGTGGATTCGCTTCCTTCGCTGATTTCAACAAATGCACCACAAAGCCCGAAAAGAAACAACAACAAGGAGGAAGGAAAGTGAACTCCATGGATTGAAAGATTAATTTCAAAATTTTTCATTTCATTACTCACCTTCTCGAAAGCCGCTATCTATAAGGAGTTTAATTTCTCCCCGTGACTGTGTGGGTTTCTTGCCGGTGCTCTGGGTTCCTCCTACTTTCCAAAGACTTATGGGTTAGTAGGTTAATTGGTCTCTTGGGTTCATTGGGCCAGAAGGACCTGTTACCATGTTGTACCTCTAAATAAGGGGCTCCCAGCTTGGGGTCCACAGGTTAATGGTAGGGGTCCATAGCATTAAAAAGATTTGAAACCCCTGCTCTAAATAAATAAAAAATACCTATATTCAGTTATGGCCTTTTTGTTGAATTGTTCCTTTCACTGTCTTCATTAAAGTTGGATATTGTGGAGAGGAGAGAGCCAGAGGTCTCATACTTACACTTTGTCTTTCATGTTATTAGAGTTAGAAGTATGCCTTTTTTATACAAAGATGTATGGTAATTGTGTACGCTGAAGTGTTTTTTTACATCAAATCTACAAATAGAGCTGAAACATAAGGATACTTAAATATTCACAACATTCAAATATTTGTGTGTGTTGCTTGGATTTCCAGCAACTGCAGATTTTCTCATCTTTGTGATACTTAAGTACTGAGGTGTTTCTCCGATCTCCTGCAATAGCTCCAAATGGAGATTAGGAATATTCACTTACACCGTTGCTCAAGGGATTTTTCTGGTCTCTCACCAGATTTATGGTGGATTACTAGAGGAATCCCTGCAGAATGTCAAGACTAGTTTGTAAGATTTTGATCTCAGCAACGTATTTTATACACAGTAGAAAGAATTTTAAAACTTATTACCCAGTTTTGAAAAACCATTGCAAATCCCTGCTTAATCTGGACATACACTCAGTGGCCACTGTATTAGGTGCACCTGTGCACCTACTTGTTAATGCAAATATCTAATCAGCCAATCATGTGGCTACAACTCAATGCATAAAAGCATATAGGCATGGTCAAGAGGTTCAGCTGTTGTTCACACCAAACATCAGAATGGGGAAGTAATGCGATCTAAGTGGCTTTGACCATGGAATGATTGCTGGTGTCAGACAGAATGGTTTGAGTATTGCAGAAGGTGCTGATCTCCTGGGTTTTACACACACGACATCTCTTAGGGATTACAGATAATGGTGTGAAAAACAAAAGAAATATCCAGCAAGTAGCAGTTTTGTGGGTGAAAATGCCTTATTAATGAGAGAGGTCAAAGGAGAATGGCCAGATTGGTTCAAGCTGACAGGAAGGTGACAGTAACTCAAATAACCACACGTTACAACAGTGATGTGCTGAGGAGCATCTCTGAATGCACAACACGTTGTTACGTACCCCGTAACGGGTTAAACAGGACCAGCAGAAATGGACACACCTGCAGTCTGAGTCTTCTGTTATAAACACTATTTCATTAATAATTACATGATAAACTAATCTAAAACAAGGTAAGGCAAATAGGTTAACAGAGTACAGTATATGCATATATAAGTGAGTAAATAAAGTTCCCAAACTTCTCCCAGCTCAGGTGATAAATAATACAGTCTTCCGATGGTATAGGTATAGTCCGTTCAATTCTGGATATTGAATTGAGTAGAGTGGAGAGAGAGAGATGTTTTGTCCTCCCAGTGCTGATGCCATCGATTCTTTCTGTTGTCCTCCGAACTCCTTTAGGAGTCACCGAATGTGACCACAACAAGGAAACCATCTTCTGTGGGTAAGTTATCAACCCAGGCGAGAGTTGGACACACTAATAACTTCCCATCAGTCATCCCTTTTTTTTCACTGCGAGAGCCACTGATCAATCCTCCAAAAACCCATCTTTCTGTGGGCACACAGCAAAGCTCATCCAGTGTCCAAAACCATGTGTGTCTAACAACCAGATGACCTGGTATTTATCTCAGCATGCTGAACACCAGCTGTCCATCAAGTAGCTCCTCCCTTCTCCCTCTATAGGAACTCAGAATCTGGCAGTGTCCTTGCAGAAATCCCAAACAAATTGTAAGCAGACTTCGCCTCTCCCTCTCTCTCTCTCAGTAACGTTGTTTGTGCTGTACAGCTGCACGCTCTCTCTCTCTTTTTAAAAGTATAGTCCATATTGAATAATCCTTCAGATCTCGTCACAAAGTCAAACCACCAAGTGGATGAGCAGAAAACCATAGGCTACACATGCCCTTACACTTCCTCCCTCAGCACCATTCAGGGACCCAGACAGTCCTTCCAGGTGAGGCGACACTTCAGCTGTGAGTCGGCTGGGGTGACGTACTGCATCTGGTGCTCCCGATGCAGCCTTCTATATATTGGCGAGACCCAACGCAGGCTGGGAGACTGTTTTGCTGAACACCTATGCTCTGTCTGCCAGTGCAAGCAGGATCTCCCAGTGGCCACACATTTTAATTCCACGTCCCATTTCCATTCTGACATGTCTATCCACAGCCTCCTCTACTGTAAAGATGAAGCCACACTCAGGTTGGAGGAACAACACCTTATATTCCGTCTAGGTAGCCTCCAACCTGATGGCATGAACATTGATTTCTCTAACTTCCGTTAATGCCCCACCTCCCCTTTGTACCCCATCCGTTATTTCTTTCTTTAATATTATTATTACTTTTTTTCTCAATCTCTCCTTTTTCTCCCTCTGTCCCTCTCACTATACTCCTTGCCCATCCTCTGGGTTTTCCCTCCCTCCCCCCTTTCCTTCTCCCTGGGCCTCCTGTCCCACGATCCTCTCATATCCCTTTTGCCAATCACCTGTCCAGCTCTTGTCTCCATCCCTCCCCCTCCTGTCTTCTCCTATCATTTTGGATCTCGCCCTCCCCCTCCCACTTTCAAATCCCTTACTATCTCTTCCTTCAGTTAGTCCTGACGAAGGGTCTCGGCCTGAAATGTCAACTGTACCTCTTCCTATAGATGCTGCCTGGCCTGTGGCGTTCACCAGCAACTTTTATGTGTGTTGCTTGAATTTCCAGCATCTGCAGATTTCCTCGTGTTTGGGCAGAAAACCATGGACATGCACTCAGTGGCCACTTTATTAGATACCTCCTGTGCCTAATAAAGTGGCCATTGAGTGTACACCCTGTCTATTTTGTGACATTACATCTTCCTCTTTATGAACATTAATAAGGTTTTTTCAACCTCCTAATAAAGAGATAATGATGAATGGTTTGTAGACCCATGAAGAGAATTTTCTCACCAATCATTCAAATCTGGGAACTAATTAATGCTTCAGGTATGAAGGTTTCAAAGGCAAGGCTTGTATTTAAAATTATTTCACATATCGCTTAAGAGAATTATGCAGTGACTTAATTGATTCCATTTTAATTTCGCCCAAGTTTTTAAATAATACATATTAATGAAGGATCAGAATAATAACTGCGGTGAAGGGTTCAAGTAGCAGAGCACACAAATTTTAAATGGATTAACACCATTAGAAACCTGGGGAGATGGATGATCTGAGTCTCACCAATGTGAATATTTCAGTGGCATTGTAGATGGTACTTCATCCAATGATTCACCAGTAATGACTCTCAATCCTGTTCCAATAATTAAATAAAACTACTCCTGTTATACTCCATATTCAGTTGCCACTTTATTAGGTGCCTCTTACACCTAATAAAGTGGCCACTGAGTGTATGTTCGTGATCTTCTGCTGCTGTAGCCCGTCCACTTCAAGGTTCAACATGTTGAGCTTCCGGAGATGCTCTTCTGCACACCACTGTTGTAACGCGTGGTTATTTGAGTTACTGTCGCCTTCCTGTCAGCTTGAACCAGTCTGACCATTCTCCTCTGACCTTACACATTAACAAGGCACTTTCACCTACAGAATTGCCATTCACTGGATGTTTCTTTTTGTTTTTTCACACCGTTCTCTTTAAGTTCTAGAGACTGTTGTGCATGAAAATCCCTGGACATCAGCAGTTTCTGAGATAGTCATGCCTCCCTGTCTGGCACCAACAATCATTCTACAGTCAAGGTCACTTAGATCACATCTCTTCCCCATTGTGATGTTTGGTCTGAACAACAACTGACCTTCTAGACCATGCCAACATGCTTTTATGCATTGAGTTGCTGCCACTTGATTGACTGATTAGACATTTGCATTAATAAATTAAGTTGCGGTAATAAAGGAGGGAGGAGAAGGTGGCGGCGCGATGCAGCGCGCGCAGCCGTTCCGAATGAATATCGTGTGTGTTAACTAGGGGACCGTGCACAATCCGGATTTGATGGAGACAGCTGTGAGAAGCATGGAGGAACATCTGGAGAAACTTCTGAAATGCCTGCTTCGCTGCCGCTGCTACTGTGCAATCAAGAATCTCCAGAGGGGAAGGCCCCAGATCCTTGGCTTTGCCTATTGCCTGTTGCCAGGGCCGGGTCAAAGCGCTCAGCAGAGATGGTGCTTGGTGCTCGGTGTCGGAGAGCTGGTCAGAGGCTTGGAGTTTTCGGACGGACTCGGAGTCGGACTGTGGTCGGATGCTTCCAGTATGCTGCATCTGCAAGTTTGCAGTGCTGGAGGTTCACCGTCTGCATGAGATAATGGGACTTTCGAGAGACTTTGAGACTTTTACCGTGCCATGGTCTGTTCTTATCAAATTATGGTATTGCTTTGCACTGTTGTATCTATATATTATAATTTTGTGTTTTTTGTTAGTTTTAAGTCGGTTTGTCATGTGTTTCTGTGATATCATTCTGGAAAAACATTGTATCATTTTTTAATGCATGCATTACTAAATGACAATAAAAGAGGATTGTGTGTCTTCATAATCATATTAATAAGCAAGTGTACAAGATGTGCCTAATAAAGTAGCCGCTGGGTGTGTATGTCTGCTCTAAAGAGATAAGAGGAAGACAATTTGCAGTATACATGTGTGTTAAAGTACCTTTAAGAATCATCTGAGCCACTTTGTTCAACCTTGATATACTGTTCTATGTGATAATGCTAGTTAGTTTGCAAGTGCTGTTTCAGATTCAGATCACTTGTTTATCACATGCACATCAAAACGTACAATGAAATGTGTCTTTTGTGTTAACAATCAACACAATCTAAGGATGTGCTGTGGCAGGCCATAAAGCATCACCGCACATTCTGACACCAATATAGCATACCCACCATGCTCACAGAACATACAAGCAACAACAAATACGGAACAGCAACAAAACAACAACTAATAAGCCCTTTACAATAATAAAGATGCTCTTTTGTCATCTCTGAATAAATGAGCTTGCAGAAAAATGGACACTACATACATGTGGATTTAGTCAAATGATTATTTATAAGAATCAGAAAACTGGTAGGTTCCAATTTGGCCCGACATTATTACTTCTCAAGTTTGCACTCAATTACTTTTTCTTCCAAAGTGCTTTCCCTTCCCTGTTCAATTGTTGAATTTATTGCCTCTTTCATTGCTGTGTAGCGGCAGATGAGGAGATAGAATGTGGGCTGAGTCATTCCACAGATGGCTGTGGAAGCAAAATTATTGGCTATATTTAAAGTGGACATTGACAGGTTCTTGATTCATAAGGGGCATCATAGGTTATGGGGAGAAATCTGGAGAATGGAGTTGAGAGGGATAATAAATCAGACATGACAGAATGCTGGAGACTCATTGGGCTGAACGGCCTAATTCTAATCCAATGTCTTATGGTCTAAATAAAGTCAAGAGCTAATTCCTAAATAACTAACAAGTGTCATCAAAAACTAATTCCTAAACAACTTTATTATCTGTAGTTCAATTTGAAATCAATATCAGAAAATGTTTGCAGGTGATCATTGCATGAATGTTAATGCATTGAAAGTCGTCCTTCTTATGTTTTAATGGAGATAATGATCCATTTAGAATTTGTGTGCTCTGCTAATTGAATCCTTCATCACGGTGAATCATTTGCCTTCATTAATCCATTATGATCTTTAAAACTTCAATTACTTCAAACCAAGGAAAACAGTGTGAAATCGGCAGTGGTGAATTGGTAGTCGACGAAGTCAATGGCAAAGATAATTAGCTTGAGAAAGCAAAATGTGCTGTTGACCCACTCTTCACTGCTGCCTGCTTCTGACAAGGGTCAGAATCGTGCTGTCAGTTCAAAGATCAAGGTAAATTTCTTATCAAAGTACGTATATGACCCCATATACAATTATGAGATTTATTCACAGCAGAACAAAGAAATACAATAGGATCACTGAGAAACTACACACAAATAAAAATGGGCAACCAATATTCAAAAGAAGACAATCTGTGCAAATACAACAACAACAAAAAATAATAATTATATATAAATAAGAAAATAAATAATACTGAGAATATGAGTTGTAGAATCCTTGAAAGTGAGTTTCTGTTCCAGTTTCTCAACTCCTACCTTGTCTACTACATTTAGCATTCCAATGAGGCTGCCTCTATATGGATGAGACCAAGCACAGACTAGACAACCAAGTTACAGAGTACCTGTGTTCTTGGCCACACCGAGCTCCTGGTTGGGTTCCATTTCAACTCCCCTTGCCATTCAGTCCCTGGCCTGTCCACTCACTGTCTTCTCCTCTGCTAGTTCTAATTAAAAGAAAAAAAAAACTCATTTTCTGGCTAGGTAGTCTATCACCCAATGACCCAATGGTATTAACATTGAATTTTCCGCCTGGTTATTTTTACCTCATGTGTTCCACCACTGCTCCACCCACTTAGTCACCTTCACGCTTCCCATTTTTGTCCACTTTCCCATGTCTGCATCCTGCCCCTCATTTCCCTTCTGTTTCTATCCACCCTCACATTTCACCCACTGCTCAAAATATTGCTTTCCATCCCAAACTTCTTTTGCCTTGACAGTATTGAAGATATCTAATTCTAATGTACAATTTTATCAAAGCCTATGAGATGGTAAATCAGAACTTGTATTTTTAGTGAGTTGCATTTCATCTTCATGTGGAGGAGAAAGCCATGGTTGTAATTACAAGGTTCGAGTTCATGCCCAAATTTACTTGCATTGTTGCGTTCAAAGTTCAATTCAAAGTAAATTTATTATCAAAGTGCATGTACCTGCAGAGAAGTTGTCATACCAAGCCATTATGCATCTAGACATTGTAGCCCTGGGACAAAGTTCCAGGCTGTCCGCTCTACAAAGTCATGTACAATTGTGCAAGATTATGAAAGTCATTCAAGTTCTGCAAAGTCATTTTGCTTCCTATAATGATTCAAGGGTAAGAGAAGTGCAGGCAGATTAAGTAAAACAGATGTTGCTAAAATTGTGCTTTAAAAGTTCAAAGTTCAAATTTCAAAGTAAATTTATTATCAAAGTCTGTATATGTCACCATATATCTCCATGAGATTCATTGTCTTGCAGGCATTCACAGTGGAACAAAGAAATACAATAGAATCAATGAAAAACAGAAGCAAAGGCAGACAAACAACCCAACATGCAAAAGAAGACCGACCATGCAAATGGAAAAAATATGAAACAATAATAAATAAAAAGTAAATAAATGACACTGAGAGCATGAGTTGTAGAGTCCTCAAGGCTGAGCTGACCACTGAACACAACCTATAGACTCACTTTCAAGGACTCTGCAACTCATATTCTTGGTATTATTTACTTATTTACCTGTCCTTTTATTTATTTGTTTGTTTTTAAAAATTATTATTATTATTATTTGCATTTTTTTTGTATTTGTACAGTCGGTCTTCTTTTTCACATGTCACTCTTTGTACTGTATATAGTTCTTCTTTGATTGTCTTGTATTTTTTCTTCTACTGTGAATGCCTGCACGAAAATGATTCTTAGCGTTCTATATTGTGACATCTATGTACTTAGATAATAAATTTACATTACTTATTGCATTGCTGTACATGGAAGTTTAAAGTTGATCATTTGGAATTGATTGGGATACACGTCAGAATCAGAATAAAATCTTATTTAAACTGCCTGCACTTCTCTTACCCTTGAATATTTACAGTAAGAAAAATGACTTCGCAGAACTTGAATGACTTTAATAACCTTGCTTTATTATCATTGACAAATGTTGTGAAATTTGTTATTTGGCCACAGCAGAACAGTGTAATACATAAAAAATACTATGTTACAATAAGAAATATTTTTTAAAAATAAATAATTAGCACTTAAAAATAGCAATATAATGAGGTGGTCTTTATGGGTAATGGACCATTCAGAAATCTGATGATGGAAGGGAAGAAGCTGTTTCTGAAATGTTGAATGTGTGTGTTCAGGTTCCTGCACCTCCTCATTGATGGTAATAATGAAAAGAGGGCATCCTTTTCTCATCCCATCTTTCCTCTGCCTCAGCACCAATAGAGTTCCTCTTGTCCTCACCTGTCACCCCATGAACCTCTGCACCTCATGCATTATTCTGCACAACATGCGCCATCTTCAATGGAATCTTACCACCAACCACATCTTTACCTCCCCCCCTCTACTCTCTGCTTTGTGCAGTGATCTCTCCCTCCTTGATTCCCTTGTCCATTTGTTCCTCCCCACTAATCTACTTCCTGGCACGTATCTCTACAAGTGACAGATATAATATATGCCCATTTACCTCCTCCCTTACTTCCATTCAGGGTCTCAACCAGTCTTTCCAGGTGAGAGAATGCTTCACTTGTGAATTTGTTGGGTCGTCTATTGTGTCCGATACTCCTGATGCAGCCTCCTCTACATTGGTGAGACCCACCGTAAATTGGGGGACCACTTTGTTGAGCACTTCAGATCCATCCACCAAAAGTGGAATTTCCCGGTGGCCAAACACTTTAATTCAGATTTCCATTCCTGTTTCGATATGTCAATACATAGCCTCGTCTTTTAGTACAATGAGGTCACTCTCAGGGTGAAGGAGCAATACCTCCAGTTAACCTCCAATCTGTTGGCTTGATGATCAATTTCTCGTTCCGGTAAGAAAAAATTCCCTCCTCCTTCTCTCTTCTATTCTGCACTCTGACCTCTTATCTCTTCTCCTCAACTGCCAACCTCTCCCTAAAGTCTCTCCTTCCCTTTCTCCAATGGTCCACTCTTCTCTCCTATCGAATTCCTTCTTCACCAGTCCTTTAACTTTTCCATCCACCTGCTTCAGCTAGTTCCTTCCATTTATCCTCCTTCCTCTCCTCTGACCTTATTATTCTGGTATCTGTCCCCTTCCTGTCCAGTACTGAAGAAGGGTCTTGCCAGACCTGCTGAGTTCCTCCAGCATTTTGTGTGTGTAGCTCTGGATTTCCAGCATCCGCAGAATCTCTTGTGCTTATAAGAGTACCTGCCCTAGATAGTGAGGGTCCCTTAGTGATGGATGCTGGGTTTTGAGGCCTTGCCTTTTCTCCATAGGTATAAGGTAGAATATAACATTTTTCTGCTGGGTGGCCCAGTTGGGTCGGAAGATAGCGCCGTTCAGGAATATGGTAATAAAGTGGAAGATGTTGTTGCCAATTCTGGTTGCAATACCTTACCATGTAATGAGTGCAAAGGCCAAGACCAACCCCATTATGCTTTATTTTAAACTTGCCGTTTTGCCAAAGTGTCTGGTGTTTGAAAAAATGAGCAAGGTAAGATGGAAAAGGGAAAGATAATTCATAACATCAAACAATGGTATCAGACACTGTCATTAGCAACAATTATTGTTCAAAATTAACAGACCTGATTTAAGTTTGCATCAAGCATTTCTTTTTTGAAAAGGAGGAAACACTGTTTGAACGTGGAGCCAATTCACATTAGACGCATAGTTTCCCAAAAAAGAACACACACACAGACACAAGATTATGTCTGGTATTTATAAAACCTTCATTGTAATTCTAGACAAACTGACTGCAGGGCAGTAGGCATTGAGACTTTGAGTCATTGAGAAGTGGGAGTAGATATGGACCGCAGTCCCCATCTGCAGCTACAACAAATAATTAACATGTATCTAGGGTATATGGTGCACCCCACAGGCTTCAGAAAATGGATTCATCAAGTTTTTCCACATGCCGTAGGGGCTAGAGGCTGGAAGGTTCCCAATTAGAAATGTTTTTGGATTCTATCCAATGCGAACATTTCTGCTGAAAGGTGCTGACTAATATCCTGCAGATTCTTCTAATTTTTAAAATTCAGAAACTTGGTGTACTTCTTCCTTGAGAATAAAACCAACTACCACTGTGTAAGTAATGAAATGTTAATTCATAAGTCTTCAATTTGGAAAAACAAATCAATACCACAAGAAGAAAGCCCAGAAAATAAGGCGCTATTATAAGATTTGTAACAGATTCCTCCGCAACATACGCTCAGTGGCTGTTTTATTAGGCTTTTTAAAAATTTCGTGATACAACGCATAGTAGGCTCTTCTGGTCCTTCGAGCCACGTCGCCCCAGCACCCACCAACAAACTCAATGAACCTTAACTGAATCACAGGACAATATACAATGACCAATTAACCTCCTGGTATGTCTTTGGACTGTGGGAGAAATCCAGAGCACCTGGGGGAAATCCATTCATTCCATGGGGAGGACGTACCGAGACTCCTGACAGCTAGCACCGGAACTGAACTTCAAACTCTGACGCCCCAACCTAAAATAACATCATACTAACGGCTACAGAAGTCCATCTTCTGCTGCTGTAGCTCAAGGTCTGACATGCTGTGCATTCAGAGGTGCTCTTCTGCACCCCACTCTAGTGAAAGTGTGATCATTTGAGTTACTGTTGCCTTCCTATCAGCTTGAACCAGTCAGGCCATTCTCCTTTGACCTTTCACATTAACAAGGTGTTTTCGCTCACAGAACTACTGCTCACTGTTCTTTTTTACTGTTTTTTGCAACATTCTCCATTAACTCTAAAAATGGAAATCCCAGAGATCAGCGGTTTCTGAGGTACATAAACCATACCATCTGGCTCCATCAAATGGTCCTCGGTCAAAGTCACTAGGATCACATTTCTTCCCCATTCTGATGTTTGGTCTGAACAACAACTGAACCTCTTGACCATGTCTGCGTGCTTTTCTGCATTGAGTTGCTGCCACATGATTGACTGATTAGATATTTACATTAATGAGCAGCGGTTCAGGTGGACCTAATAAAAAGTGGCCGCAGAGTGTATTTCGAAGAATCCCCACTAACCTCCACTGGCAGAGTTAATAATGAGCGTGTCAGGTCTTTGGATCTTTGTTAAGTACATCATTTATAAATTGGGCTAATGTACATAAAGTGTCACTATATCATAATAGCTTCATAACAGCATGATGTAACAGTCATTTGACTTCGTTTTTAAAATTTTATTTAGAGATACACGGTAGAACAAACATTTCCAGCCCAACTCTGCTGCCCAGAACTGTAATAATGTACACTAACCGCTTCGGTATCGTGCAGCTCGAAGTTTCATAATGTGCTTGTTGTGTCTGAGATCAAAATCAGTGAGGGACACTGAAGATGGTGATATAGAGGTCTTTATTCATCACAACAAGCTGGCATTCTTCGGGAATTCACTTTCTGACAAACCCAAAGGTACATCACACTTTCATACCCGTAAGATCAGAGGTGACAGAAGGTGATTCAATACAATTTTAATAGTTACAATGTCATTGTTTACTTCAATATTTTAGGCTGACAATGCTTCCTTTGAATTATATATCTACAGTGACAGATGCCTCTGAACATTCAGTCGTCTTTGTCACAAAGTAATTCGCACAAATAGTCTTCTGGGGACAGAGATTCCAGACGCTCAAAATTAATGTTGTCAGGGATACCTCTGAGTACAGGAACACGCTGAGTACACGAACACGCTGAGTACACAAATACTACTGATTTCCTATACCTGTGAGCATGTTTGAGAAAGTTCAAAGTTCAAGATAAATTCTGTTATCAAAGTACATACATGTCACTATATATAAATGTGACATTCACTTTCTTATGGGCATATTAAATAAACCTAAAGAGTACTAACTACAACAGAATCAATGAAAGACCACCCAACTTGGGCATGCCACCTGAAGGCAGAATACAACAAACTGTGCAAATAGAAAAAGTAATAAATAGTAATAATAAATAAATAAATATGCAATAAATATTGAGAACATGAGCTGAAGAATCCTGGAAAGTGAGTCCATTGGTTGTGGGAATATTTCAAGCTGAGTGAAGTTGTCACATTGGTTCAAGAGCCTGATGGTTGAAGGTTAGTACATGCACAAGACCACAAGACCATAAACTATAGGAGCAGGATTAGGCCATTTAGCCATTGAGTTTACTCCATCATTTCATCATGGCTGATCCAATTTTCCTCTCAGCCCCAATCTCCTGCCTTCTCCTTGTATCCCTTCATGTCCTGACCAATCAAGAATCTGTTAACCTCTGCCTTAATCTATCAACAGCTGCCTGTGGCAACAAATTCCATTCCCTGGCTAAAGAAATTCCTCCTCATCTCTGTTCTAAAAGGACGTCCCTCTATTCCGAAATTGTGTCCTCTGGTGTTAGACTGTCCCACCATAGGAAAGATCTTCTCCACATCCACTCTATCAAGGCCTTTCACCAATCAATAGATTTCAATGAGGTCACCCCTCATTCTTCTGAATTCGAGTGAATACAGGCCCAGAGCCATCAAATCTCTTCATATGACAAGCCATTCAAACCCTGCCAGTATTCTTTCCCGAACAGTTCTGGCCAAATCCTCTCTTTTGCCTCTGTAATTTCCTTTACTGCACTGTAATACTGATATGTCAGACTTTAGCTTCTCCTTCTCAAATATCAGGCTGAATTCAATCATATTGTGATCACTTTCCCCTAAGGGTTCCTTTACCTTAAGCTCTCTAATCAATTCCAGTTCATTGCAGAACACCCAATCCCCTAGTGGGCTCAACCACAAGCTGCTCTAAAAAGCCACCTTGTAGACACTATAGAAATCCTCCCTCCTGGAACTCAGCACCAACCTGATTTTCCCATCTACCTGTATATGGAAATCCCCCATGACTATTATAACGTTGCCCTTTTGGCATGCATTTTCTATCTCCCATTGTAATTTGCAGTCCATGTTCCTATCCAAATGCCTCTTAATAGCCCCTCATATATCTGCCTCTTCCACCATCCAGGCACCACATTGCAAGCACCAATCACTCTCTGAGTAAAAAAGTTGCCCTTCACATTGAGTTCACTGAATTACTCATCCCACTGTGTTCAAATTTTTGAGGCTTCACTCCATTAAATACTTTATTCCATGAGTTTCCAGAGCTCCTCTGGCCTCTTATACATAGAAAGCAACCATCTCAGAATCATAGAATCATAGAGTATAGAAACAGGTCTTTGGCCCACAACATCAATGCTGACTATCAAATCAAGTCAAGTCACTTCTTATTGTCATTTCGACCATAACTGCTGGTACAGTACACAGTAAAAACAAGACAGCGATTTTCAGGACCATGGCGCTACATGAACAATACAAAAACTACACTGAACTACATAAAACAACACAAAACTATACTAGACTACAGACCTACCCAGGACTGCATAAAGTGTACAAAACAGTGCAGGCATTACAATAAATAATAAACAAGACAATAGGCACAGTAGAGGGCAGTAGGTTGGTGTCAGTCCAGGCTCTGGGTATTGAGGATGGCTTGGGGGAAGAAACTGTTACATAGTCTGGTTGTGAGAGCCTGAATACTTCAGTGCCTTTTGCTAGATGGCAGGAGGGAGAAGAGTTTGTATGAGGGGTGCGTGGGGTCCTTCATAATGCTGTTTGCTTTATGGATGCAACATGTGGTGTAAATGTCTGTAATGGCGGGAAGAGAGACCCCGCTGATCTTCTCAGCTGACCTCACCATCCACTGCAGGGTCTTGCGATCCGAGATGGTGCAATTTCCGAACCAGGCAGTGATGCAGCTGCTCAGGATGCTCTCAATACAACCTCTGTAGAATGTGGTGAGGATGGGGGGTGGGAGATCGACTTTTCTCAGCCTTCACAGAAAGTAGAGATGCTGCTGGGCTTTCTTTGCTATGGAGCTGGTGTTGAGGGACGAGGTGAGATTCTCCGCCAGGTGAACACCAAGAAATTTGGTGCTCTTAACGATCCCTACGGAGGAGTCATCGATGTTCAGTGGAGAGTGGTCGCTTCATGTCCTCCACATACTAATCCCATTCACTAGGACTTGGTCAATAACCTTCTATGCCTTGCCAATTCAAATGCTTGTCTTGCTGCTTCTAAAATGTTGGTGTAAGTATTTCAAGTTCAAGTTGAAGTTTATTGTTATCTGACTGTATATATATACAACCAAATGAAACGCTGTTGCTCCGGACCACAAAACATATATCACATACAGCATATAAAACAAAATAATACCACAAATAGGTTAATAAACTATAATTCAAAGTGCATGTAGTGTGCAGCACAGGTAAACAGTAAACAGTTTGTTGTTCTTGTGCTGAGACCCTCTGTAGGACCATGCAGTCCAATGCCCTGCAGCTTCCGTACCACACAATGATGCAGCCAGACCGGACACTTTCGCTGGTGCTCCTGTAGAAAGTTGTTAGAATGGGGAAAGGAAGCCTTTCACACTTCAAATTTCCTCAGAAAATGTAGACGCTTGACCAGGGGTTACCAGCCTGGGATCCATGGACCTCTCAGTTAATGGTCAGGGTCCATGGCATAAAAAAGGTTGGGAACCCTGTTCCTGACTAATGACCAGTGATAATCTGGCTAATATTCAGATAAAATGTAAAATGAAAAATATTCTGTAACAGACATAAATATCATGCCCAGCTGGACTGCATTTCAAATAATATCAAATACTGTTTAGAATTTTATCAATCTTATAGTTGTTGCTTCTAATGTATCATTTCATAGGGCATTTCATGTCCTGACATGATGCTTTGCTGGAGCAAGTGGGAGAGGGGTGGGGGGAGGCTGCTGCTTATGCATGGGAGGGGTTTGGGGGTCTTTAAAGCTCTAACATTTTCTGTCACTCATTCTTTGGGGTTTTTTTCTTCTCTGTTTCATGTATGTCTCCGAAGAGTAAGGACCCCAGATTACATATTATATATATTCTCTGATATTAAAATGAACTATCGATCCATTGAACCATAGACTACCTTTGAGACATAAAAAAATCTCCTAGCATTTCACCCGCATTTGTTCATTTGAGGATGGTTTTGAATTTATGCTCTCCTGTTGTTAATTCACTGGCCAAAACATCCTGCTTGCTTTATTATGATCCCTAATAATTGTAAACGGCTGTTTAACATTTTCTTGATTCTTGTGACAAACGCCCGAGAACACCCTAGTTTCACTCGTACTTTCTCAATAGAGACATCAGTCATACTAATCCCAGCTAACATACAAGCAAAGGATTGGGCCTATTTTGAAATTCCATTCCAATCTTATGACGTGTATGATTTCTTTTCCTGACTGCATTATTCAGGGCTTGTTTTCCTTTTAGCATCTGTGCCCACATTAATCATAAACAAAAGAACTCAGATCTTGCAGTAAAAATGGAATTGGAGTGGGGCCAGACACTTAATTTTGCTGTTTGTGTCATCTATAGTGTGGTCAGGATTATAAATCAGTGGTCAACTATTCAAATTCCACAGGTGTCAAGCCATAATATTGCAACATCCTACCTCAGAAGTCTCTATTCTCTTATTCTGATGCCATACATTATATGACAGACCCCTTTTCTTTGTGTTGAAATATTTGATCTATGCTCTTCCAGTTCTGGCCTCTAATTGCAGCTATGCTTTCTATTACCAAGATCCTGGGGTTTGAAATTCTCTTCCAAAATTCAGGGTCTCCCCTAAAACTGGGGTCATCTTTGCTATTGTCAAATTAAATAAGTAATGAGGTAACACACACACAAAATGTTGGAGGAACTCAACAAGTCAGGTAGCCTCTATGGAAATGAATAAACAGTCAATGTTTCTGGCTGAGAACCTTCTCCAGGACTGGAAAGGAAAGGGGAAGAGACCAGAATAAAAGGGTAGGGGGAGGGGATGGATGACCATCTGGATGGTGATAGGTAAAGCCAGGTGGGTGGGAAATGTAAAGGGCTGGAGAGGAAAGAATCTCATAGGAGGGCAGGGTGGACCATAGAAGAAATGGAGGGAGGAGGGGGCTCAGAGGGAGGTGATAGGCAAGAGAGAAGAGGTGAGAGGCCAGAGTGGGGAAAAGTAGAAGAGAGGAGGGGGAGGGAATTTTTTTATACTGGAAAGAGAAATCATATTCATGCAGTCAGGTTGAAGGCTACCCAGACGGGATGTACGGTGTTGCTCCTCCACCCTGAGGGTGGCCTCATCGTGGCACAAGAGAAGGCCATGGACTGACACGTTGGAACGGGAATGGGAATCAGAATTAAAATGTTTGGCCAGCTGGAAGTTCCGCTTTTGCTGTACGGAGCAGGGGTGCTTGATGAAGCCGTCCCCCAATTTATGACGTATCTCACCAATGTAGAGAAGACCACATCGGGAACAGCAGACACAACAGATGACCCCAGCAGATTGACAGGTGTAGTGCTGCCTCACCTGGAATGACTGTTTGGGCCGCTAGTGTTCACGGCTGGTTCATTGTCCAGTCAGAAATCTGATGGCAGAGAGGGAAGCTTGCTTTCAAACTATTCAAACCATCCACTATCAAGGCCATGCTCTATCCTTGCTGCTGTCATCGGGTAGGAGGAATAGCAGACTTAGGTATCACATCGGCAGGTTCAAGAATAGTTATTGTCTTACAATCTTCAGGCTCCTGAACCATTGTGGATAACTTCAATCACTACTACCCTGAACTGATTCTAAGATCTGCAGGCTCACTTTCAAGGACTCTTTTCAACTCATGTTCTCAGTGTTATTTTTATTTGCATAGTTTGTCTTTTGCACATTGGTTTTGCTGGTCCATGTCTATGTATAGTGTATTATAAAATTCTATTGTATTTCTTTTTTTTCTGTAAATCCCAACAATAAAATGAATCTTAAAGTAGTCTATGACGACATATCAGAATCAGGTTTAATATCACCAACACACATCAAAGTTGCTGGTGAACGCAGCAGGCCAGGCAGCATCTCTAGGAAGAGGTACTGTCGATGTTTCGGGCCGAGACCCTTCGTCAGGACTAACTGAAAGAAGAGCTAGTAAGAGATTTGTAAGTGGGAGGGGGAGGGGGAGATCCAAAATGATAGGAGAAGACAGGAGGGGGAGGGATGGAACCAAGAGCTGGACAGGTGATTGGCAAAAGGGATATGAGAGGATCATGGGACAGGAGGCCCAGGGAGAAGGAAAGAGGGCGGGGGTAGGCCCAGAGGATGGGCAAGGGGTATAGTCAGAGGGACAGAGGGAGAAAAAGGAGAGAGAAAGAAAGAATGTGTGTATATAAATAAATAACGGATGGGGCACAAGGGGGAGGTGGTGCATTAATGGAAGTTTGAGAAGTCAATGTTCATGCCATCAGGTTGGAGGCTACCCAGATGGAATATAAGGTGTTGTTCCTCCAACCTGAGTGTGGCTTCATCTTTACAGTAGAGGAGGCCATGGATAGACATATCAGAATGGGAATGGGACGTGGAATTGAAATGTGTGGCTACTGGGAGATCCTGCTTTCTCTGGCAGACAGAGCGTAGGTGTTCAGCAAAATGATCTCCCAGTCTGAGTTGGGTCTCGCCAATGTATAGAAGGCCACATCAGGAGCACTGGACGCAGTCTATCACCCCAGCCAACTCACAGGTGAAGTGTCACCTCACCTGGAAGGACCTTCTGGGGCCCTGAATGGTGGTAAGGGAGGAAGTGTAAGGGCATGTGTTATGTGTTAACTCTGTGGCAGCAGTACAATGCAATAAGAGCTAGGAAAAAGAACTATGAATTACAGTAAGTATATATATAGATAGATAGATAGATATAGATAAATATAACTAGGATGCTTAAGACTTTTGCACAGAATTGTGCGGGTGGAGCGTTGCAGGAGGGGTGGGACAGGTGGTGGAGAAGGATGTGTCGGGGCAGGGTTGGTGCATGTGCAGACACACCCAGCCCTGAAACACTAGACAAGGCAATTTGATTCCAAACAATTGGTATATCAATCATTACAGTATGTCTCTCTGGTGCTTCCAGCTGCCTTCCCTCTCCCTTCCCCTTTTTTCAACCATGATTCCCCTCTCCTTGTCCCCTTCTCACCCTCAGTCCACAATAGAGACCCATATCAGAATCAGGTTTATCATCACTCACGTATGTCATGAAATTTGCTTTTTGCAGCTACAGCAGCAGTACAGCGCAATACATAAAATTATTATAGTACAGTGCAAATGTCTTAGGCACCATAGCTATATATATGTGCCTAAGACATTTGCACAGTACTGTAGGTGTTGAGCATCAATAATTTGCAGTTATATACTACTTTAAACATTTAAAAAAAACATTTCAAGTTGCTTCATAGATTTGAACGGTCAAAATTTGAGAAATAGGATTTGGGTGGAGAGTACTAACCAAAAGCGCAGATAGTTTTAAAGAGAGTCTTAAAGGTGTGTAAGAATATCTACATGGGCATAAAATGGAGATAGAGAGACAGGGGAGAGGTGTGCTGGAAACAGAGTAAATGGAATACCTACATTGAAATGGTAATGTGGAAAGGCTGTCTGATACGCTGAAAAAGCCAAGGTGGAGAGATTGTGGGAGAATGTCAAGTCAATAACAATGTACATTTATGCAAAACATATCTTTACTGCACTAGTGAAAACAGAATTAGAGATAGTTTGGTCATTCTAACCAAACGGCTCTGCAAATGTAAACAATACTCTCACATGTACACAAGAGATTCTGCAGATGCTGGAAATGCAGTACAACACACACAAAATGCTGGAGGTAATCAGCAGCTCATGCAGCATCTCTGGAGACCTTGGCCCGAAAAATCAAACAGCCGACTTCTCAGGCCGAGGCCTTTCATCAGGACTCTGATGATGAGGCTTGGCCCTAAACATCAACTGTTTATTCCTTTCCATAGATGCTGCTTGACCTGCTGAGTTCCTCCAGCATTTTCCATTTTCAGAAGCTGCTTCAACTAGTTAGGCCATTGAAGCATTTGAGTGTTGGTGGGTTTCTGGGAGGCCTCACAGGCCTGTGAAGGTTGGGCCAGTGAGGAGTCGGGGGGAAACATGAACTACATACCCAAATGAGGGTGTGCGCTGGTTTCCTTCCTCAGGGCCTCCATGGCAGGAAAAACCTGGGCTCACCTTTCAATGGCAGACTCCCTGGTAGTAGTTCAAGTCAAGACAGAGTTTTGATGAGCACAAGAACAGACTTAAACCTTAACTCGGAAAGACAAGTCTGCTCCTAAATTGAGCCAGACCCACATGCAAATACTGCTTATATGCAAAAAAATGGATTACGCAGCACAGGCCAACCAACTGCTCTCTGCACATCCTGCAACCCCTTGCATAAAGTGCTGCATAATCAAAAGACCGCAGCAAAATTCCTGATGAGTCATGATTGTTGAGTAGCCATTTGGGCTGAGAAATCAGGTTTTAGAAGAAATTCTATTGCTTTTTATTGCATTGCACAAAGAAGTGTTGAGCCCAGTAACCTCGTAGTTTTGTGAGCTGCCCGTAAAAAAAGCAGCTTCCATCATTAAGGACCCCCACCATCCAAGCCATGCTGTCTTCTTGCCGCTGCCATTGACAGGGAGTTCGGTCCCAGACCACCAGGTTCAGGATCAGTTATTATGTTTCAACCATCAGGATCCTGAACCAGAATGGATAACTTCACTCACCTCAACACTGAACTGATGACGCAGTCTGTGAGGTGTGGGCTCACTTTCAAGCATTCTACAACTTATGTTCTTGGTATTATTTATTTATTATTTTTTGTATTTGCACGGTTGTCTTCTTTTCCACTTTGGTTGATTGTCAGTGTTTTGTGCAGTTTTTCATTGATTCCTTTGTCTTTCTTTGTTCTACTACAAATGCCTGCAAGAAAATGAATCTCAGGGTAGTATATGCATACTTTGATAATAAATTTACTTTGAACTTTGAATTTTGAACACTAACCTTTATTTTGCTAGCAACTAGTACAGTTTCCTCAAATACCTGTTTCATTAGTATGAATGATAAAGGAGGATGGACAAAAGATATTGACCCAAGAACACAGAAATCCTCTCATCAAGGAACAATTGATCAAAAGTCAAATTATGCAGTATAAACTGAAGGATCTAGATTATCCTTTGCTAAGTAACTCTAAAGAACCATTTAGCAGAGTTGTAAGAGGCAAAGATGACTTAATAATGACATCTAGCTTCACAAATGCTTGCAAACATTTACTGCAAGTTATTGCAACAATGATCAACGCTTTGTGAGATCCCCTTAATTGCTTTAAATGCAGCCACAGGAAATGGCACACAGCTGTGAGGGAGCCTTGTCCCAGAGAAATCCTCACATTTTATCAGCATTTGTCATTTCAAGTTAAGCTTTCAAGATCCTTAGTCAAACTCTCCAGTGGGAGCAATAAACTGGCAATTAGGTATGACAAAGGTATGGACCAGAAACAATTAGTTATTAGCATAGTAAAGGAAAGAAGACAAGCCCCCTCAAACCCCCCCAGCAAACCACTGCTCACAGCACATGTAGTCTGACCCTAAGAAAAAAATTACAAATATTTGCTAAAGATTTTGTCTGCCCTACTGCCAAGACATTATAATGTTTTATATCATGTACTATGACAATTTACTGCTGCTAATTTCTGTAGTAATTTGATCGTTTCGATCGGATGGTGCGACACAGCCATTATTTATTTGCTTTATTGCTCATCCTTTACTCCTTCACTGTCTTCAGATGGAAGTTTCACAAAAAAAATCCAGGAAGTGTTGTTCAACCAGAAGCAAGACATTTTTAAATAGGTCTTTGTTCTATCAGTTTGGAGGAGTTGGTTTGCATTAAATCCTTTTTCATTCTAAAGAGTGAACAAGTTTCATATTTATCTCTATTATTATAATTAAAATATGGTATTGTTATAATTAAATAATTTTAAATTAATATATCAATAGAAAATTTGTTTTCGTAAGCTACTGTAGTTGTATCTTTAGTGAAATAGACAATCCTGATGTGGACAATAGACCACACTACGTTTTTCCATTAATTTTAATATAACATATATTTATATATATATATCTCCAGAGCAAGTTATATATATATAGACAGATAAATAAATAGATATAGGTTTATACTTCTTACTAAATTCACAGTTTTTATTATTATGTATTGCAATGTTCTGCTGCCACATAACAATAAATTTTATGACATATGCTGGTGATATTAAACCTGATTTTGATTATTCTGATAATATTAAATAACACAGACAGAATTTGATTCTTTAAGAAATTTACCTATTTATTAAAAGAAGACCGCCATCTTTCATATCTAATGAAGAGGATTTTTACATCTCTCATTATAATAATATTTTTCCATCCAGTTTTTCATCTTGCCCAGTACTTTTTCTTGCTTTTTTTTGCAAAATGTTACCCTGGCAACCTCTTTTTACACTTGTTTTTCTTTATTCTACATTTAGACTTTACTTAACAATCATTTTTATTTTGGTTTCCATCTTACATATTAGGTAATTCTTTATACTTTCTACCTTCACTTGGGTGAGTTAATGTTTCAGAACCTTTGAGTTATCTGTGACCTGGGTTACCCTTCTCTGGAATCAACAAAGGCAGCTGTGTAATTTAACAAAAATATTAATTTGGACTCTTCCGAAAAGCATGGCTTTTGATGATAAAGTCACATATCAACCGTATACAGAATTCACTGTTCTCATCGTTCCAAATTGGGGCTCTCAATATCTTGTCACATACAGACCTTTCAATCACTTGAATGTAATAAGGCTATAATCATCATTGACACTATAATGATTAAAATGAATTAAATCCATTAGGAAAAGTCATGTTGAGTTATTAAAAGTTTCGCTCAGTGTGATATGTAATCTTTCATACCATTTTTACGATGAAACCTGTAGCCATTAATTCACTAAAGATCATTAATTTACTGCTCAGTGGATGCTACTTTTCCCTTTATCCTAACAGCTTACCATTGATTTTAGAAATTATATCAGTGGACTGATGTATGTAGAGGAAAGATCTGAATGCCACTGTAAATATAGCTCTGACACGATGATCAAAGTTTTGTGATCTGGCCTGGAGGTGGGGGCTGGGAGAAGTTCCTTTTGAACCTCATGGATTTCCCTGCTGTGGTAAAGCTGAGGTAATTGTGCTTTTACATGTTATCAGGACTCATGAATCCTTGTAAAAAGGTCATGAGCACTGTAGGGAAAAACCATAAAATTTCCATTAACTGGAGCCTAGCTAAAAGGCTTATTGGCATCTATTAGGGACAAATTACAAACAAAACAGACCATGTCATAAACTCTCCATCACTGAGTAAATTTAGTTTTTGTAACCACTACTCAGACCCCTATTAGTGTGACATGGAAGAACGTCCTACAAGGTGAAATGCTAATTCGTCAGCTTACAGTATTTGGGGTGAATTAAAAACCTGCTTTGTTCTTCACTGGTTAGTCATGGGGAAATGATGCAACCTGCACTGTACTGCTAGAGGCTGCTGGGATATAAAGGCCTTGAACAACACAGCAGGCCAATGCATAGCAAAATCAGCTGCATCTTTTACTACAGATTTACCAGGGGCTTTCTGAAGAGGCAAACACCAATAAAGCAATCGGTATGGAACAATGGACACATCTAGGGTCACACAAAAGGAGGTTTAGCTGCAGTGAGTATTTTCTCATCATAAAATTTGACTCATTATCTTTACTAGTCATCAAACCCTTTCCTGGCCTCATTTACAGTAGGAGACTAAAGTCAAGTTCCCGGCGCCAAAGTTAAGCCATAAGAGGAAAAGTCACAGTGAGCAATTATTGGCTTTGAAACTATTTATTCTATTAAGAAAGAAAGCTTATTTTATTGTCTTGCTGGTTAACATTTATGAACATACAACATGTTAATGTGAAATTCCATTGAGTGTTTGTTCTTTGTAAGTGTAATGCTTAAACCATTTGATTACAGCTTAGGACATTATCCAATTTCTCATTGAACAGGCATCTTAAGTTTAATTAATTGCTGAAATATAATAGTGCATCAGTAGATATCTTTTCAATGCATACAATCCTTTAATGATTCATTCTCTTGACATATGAGATGATACACTTCGTTTTCTTGTAAAACTCACTGATCTTGCATTATAATTTTGTACCTTCGCTGTTTCTGTTTCATGATCTGAACCTTCTCTGCAGCCAAAACAACAGTGATTAATATCGGAAAGTGTAAGATCGGCAGTGATTACTGAACTCAAATGCAAAATTTGAGAGAAAAGGTGGATTAGTGAAATAGAGTCAAAGTTATAGTCATAGGACTCTACAGCACAGATACAGGCCCTTCAGCCCATCTAATCCATGCCGAAAAGTCCTTAGGGGAAATGCTGGAGGCTGTCACCAAAAAGGTAGGTACAATTGGATTTTCTGCATCTGCAGATTTACTCGTGTTTTTCCAATATGTTATATTCGTAAGGCCAGTGATGTTGTGGGGATGGAACTGGACTTTCTGACAGTGGTGTCTGAAAAGAGGATGCTGTCCGAGTTGCATGCCTTCTTGGACAATGTCTCTCATCCGTTACATAATGTGCTGGTTGGGCACAGGCGTACATTCAGCCAGAGACCCATTGCACCGAGATGCAACACAAAGCGTCATAGGAAGTCATTCCTGCCTGTGGCCATCAAACTTTTCAACTCCTCCCTTGGAGGGTCAGACACCCTGAGCCAATAGGCTGGTCCTGGACTTACTTCCTGGCATAATTTACATATTACTATTTAATTATTTATAGTTTTATTACTATTTAATTATTTATGGTGCAATTGTAATGAAAACCAATTTCCCCCGGGATCAATAAAGTATGACTATGACTATATAGGGTTTCTTTACTGATTAGGCTACAGCTAGCTAGGGAACCCATTAAAACCGGTAAATTACTTCAGAAAACTGCTGAGTTTTGGAACGTTAGATAGAAATTGCGAGTACAATAAATCTCAGTCATTTATATTAGAGTGGTTGCTGAGCTCAAATGATGGGAAGTACCCCAATCTTCTGCAATCCGGCTGACTTAGCCATTGCCGTTCTATGGAGACTTTTCCAGTTAGGAACCATTTCAGACATTGTTGCCATTATTGCATCTACACGAAGTGTGGTTGCAGGAAAGCAGCATCCATCATTAGGGACCCACAGCATCCAGGACCTGCTCTGCTCTCACTCTTGCCATCAGGAAGAAGGTACAGGAGCCTCAGGACCCAAACCACCAGTTTCAGGAACAGTTATTACCCCTCAACCATTAGTCTTTTGAACCAAAGGGGATAACTTCCCTCAACTTCACTTGCCCCATCATTGAAATGTTCCCACAACCTACGGACTGACTTTCAAAGACTCCCCATCTCATGTTCTCAATATTTATTGCTTATTTATTTATTATTATTATCTCTTTCTTTTCGTATTTGCAGTTTGTTGTCTTTTGCACCCTGGTTGAGCGCCAAAGTTGGCACGGTCTTTCATTGATTACATCATGGTTATTATTGTGTTGTGGATTTATTGAGTATGCCCACAAGAAAATGAACCTCAAGTTTGCATATGGTGACTTATATGTATTTTGATAATAAATTTACTTTGAACTTTGGACAATGTGACTAGGAATGAATTTCTAAGCCCATGCCTATAGTGATTGTTTTAAAGACTATGTTACACACCCACTGTAGATTCCTAATCATTGCCTCTGGCCAATATGGTATTGAATGTCTTTCAGTACGTCTTGGATACTTTAGAAATGAGTGTCATAATGATTAATTTCCATATCTTTATGTATAGCTGATGCAAAGGATTTATTTAATAACTATGGTTTAATCTTGGATTCAGATGTTCTCTTTGAACCTCTCAGTCTACAATTATATGGCTTGAGATCATCAGACGATTAAAAATTAATCCCAGTTTAGGAGTGATTAATCGAGTCCCTTACCACATTAAAGCAGTTCACCAAGATGTTAAACCAGATTCACCAAAATAGCAATGAAAATATTCTATTTGTTTAATGCATATAATTGCAGTAATTACAAGCAACTGGAATTGGTAGATTAAGTACTCTCAAAATAGGTGATAAAATTGATAAAGTACAACAAACAAATTACCATTACGTCTTTATGATCACAATTCACTAAATTTGCACTATAGAAACCATAGAACAGCACAGAAACAGGCCCTTTGGCCCTTCTTGGCTGTGCCGAACCATTTTCTGCCTAGTCCCACTGACCTGCACACGGACCATATCCCTCCATGCACCTCCCATCCATGTATCTGTCCAATTTATTCTTAAATGTTAAAAAAGAACCCGCATTTACCACCTCGTCTGGCAGCTCATTCCATACTCCCACCACACTCTGTGTGAAGAAGCCCCCCCCAATGTTCCCTTTAAACTTTTCCCCCCTCACCCTTAACCCATGTCCTCTGGTTTTTTTCTCCCCTTGCCTCAGTGGAAAAAGCCTGCTTGCATTCACTCTATCTATACCCATCATAATTTTATATACCTCTATCAAATCTCCCCTCATTCTTCTACGCTCCAGGGAATAAAGTCCTAACCTATTCAACCTTTCTCTGTAACTGAGTTTCTCAAGTCCCGGCAACATCCTTGTAAACCTTCTCTGCACTCTTTCAACCTTATTTATATCCTTCCTGTAATTTGGTGACCAAAACTGAACACAATACTCCAGATTCGGCCTCACCAATGCCTTATACAACCTCATCATAACATTCCAGGTCTTATACTCAATACTTCGATTAATAAAGGCCAATGTACCAAAAGCTCTCTTTACGACCCTATCTACCTGTGATGACACTTTTAGGGAATTTTGTATCTGTATTCCCAGATCCCTCTGTTCCACTGCAGTCCTCAGTGCCTTACCATTAACCCTGTATGTTCTACGTTGGTTTGTCCTTCCAACGTGCAATACCTCACACTTGTCAGTATTAAACTCCATCTGCCATTTTTCAGCCCATTTTTCCAGCTGGTCCAAGTCCCTCTGCAGGCTCTGAAAACCTTCCTCACTGTCTACTACACCTCCAATCTTTGTATCATCAGCAAACTTGCTGATCCAATTTACCACATTATCATCCAGATCATTGATATAGATGACAAATAACAATGGACCCAGCACTGATCCCTGTGGCACACCACTAGTCACAGGCCTCCACTCAGAGAAGCAATTCTCTACCACCACTCTCTGGCTTCTTCCATCAAGCCAATGTCTAATTCAATTTACCACCTCTCCATGTATACCTAGCGACTGAATTTTCCTAACTAACCTCCCATGCGGGACCTTGTCAAAGGCCTTACTGAAGTCCATTTAGACAATATCCACTGCCTTCCCTTCATCCACTTTCCTGGTAACCTCCTCGAAAAACTCCAACAGATTGGTCAAACATGACCTATCACACACAAAGCCATGTTGACTCTTCCTAATAAGCCCCTGTCTATCCAAATGCTTGTAGATTCTGTCTCTTAGTACTCCCTCCAATAACTTACCTACTACTGACATTAAACTCACCGGCCTATAATTTCCTGGTTTACTTTTCGATCCTTTTTTAAACAACGGAACAACATGAGCCACTCTCCAATCCTCTGGCACTTCACCCGTAGACAGCGACATTTTAAATATTTCTGCCAGGGCCCCCGCAATTTCAACACTAGTCTCCTTCAAGGTCCGAGGGAACACTCTGTCAGGTCCTGGGGATTTATCCACTTTAATTTTCCTCAAGACAGCAAGCACCTCCTCCTTTTCAATCAGTACAGTTTCCATGGTCTCACTACTTGATTCCCTCAATTCCATAGATTTCATGCCAGCTTCCTTAGTAAATACAGACGCAAAAAACCTATTTAAGATCTCCCCCATTTCCTTTGGTTCCGCACAAAGCCGACCACTCTGATCTTCAAGAGGACCAATTTTATCCCTTACAATCCTTTTGCTCTTAATATACTTGTAAAAGCTCTTTGGATTATCCTTCACTTTGACTGCCAAGGCAACCTCATGTCTTCTTTTAGCCCTCCTGATTTCTTTCTTAAGTATTTTCTTGCACTTCTTATACTCCTCAAGCACCTGATTTACCCCCTGTTTCCTATACATTTCATACAACTCCCTCTTCTTCTTTATCAGAGTTGCAATATCCCTTGAGAACCAAGGTTCCTTATTCCTATTCAATTTGCCTTTAATCCTGACAAGAACATACAAACTCTGCACTCTCAAAATTTCCCCTTTGAAGGCTTCCCACCTACCAATCACATCTTTGCCAGAGAACAACCTGTCCCAATCCACGCTTTTTAGATCCTTTCTCATTTCTTCAAATTTGGCCTTCTTCCAGTTCAGAACCTCAACCTTAGGACCAGATCTATCCTTGTCCATCATCAAATTGAAACTAATGGTGTTATGATCACTGGAACCAAAGTGCTCCCCTACACAGACTTCTGTCACTTGCCCTAATTCGTTTCCTTACAGGAGATCCAATATTGCATCCCCTCTAGTTGGTCCCTCTATATATTGATTTAGAAAACTTTCCTGAACACATTTTACAAACTCTAAACCATCTAGACCCCTAACAGTATGGGAGTCCCAATCAATGTATGGAAAATTAAAATACCCTATCACCACAACTTTATGTTTCCTGCAGTTGCCTGCTATCTCTCTGCAGATTTGCTCTTTCAAGTCTCGTTGACTATTGGGTGGTCTGTAATACAATCCCACTAATGTGGCCATATCTTTCCTGTTTCTCAGATCCACCCATAAGGACTCAGTAGACAAACCCTCTAATCTGTCCTGCCTGAGCACTGCTGTAATATTTTCCCTAACAAGCAATGCTACTCCCCCACCTTTCATTCCGCTGCCTCGATCACATCTGAAACATCGGAACCCTGGAATATTAGGCTGCCAGTCCTGCCCCTCCTGTAGCCAAGTTTCACTAATTGCTACAACATCATAATTCCACGTGTCAATCCACGCCCTCAACTCATCCGCCTTCCCCGCAATACTCCTAGCATTGAAATATATACACCTCAGAAGACTTTTACCACCACTCACAACCTTTCTATCAGCGGATTTGCTTAAACTTTCAACATCATTTATTTTCACCCCAGCCACACTGTCAGCTCTGGCACTCTGGCCCCCTGCAAATCTAGTTTAAAGCCTCCCCAATAGCACTAACAAACCTCCCTGAAAGGATATTGGTCCCCCTGTGGTTCAAGTGTAACCCGTCTCTCTTGTACAGGTCCCACCTGCCCCAGAAGAGGTCCCAATGATCCTGAAATCTGAAACCCTGCCCCCTACACCAGTTCCTCAGCCACTTGTTCCTCCTCCAGAGCATCCTATTCCTACCTTCACTGGCACGTAGCACAGGTAGCAATCCTGAGATTACCACCCTTGAGGTCCTGCTTTTCAACTTCCTACCAAGCTCTCTATACTCACTACTTTTGTTTTGAACTGGTTAATTGACTGTTTGGTCCATGTTAATGTGACAATGCATTAAACAGCTATCCTAGGATTTGCTTGGATGCAGAGAAGATGAGTGAGGTATTTAGTGAGTACTTTACTTCAGTATTTACCAAGGAAAAGGATATGGAGGACCAGGAGATCACTGTTGAGTGTATAGATATGGTAGGGCATTCAAAGGTCAAGGAGGAAGGAGTGAGTATTAAGGTGGATAAGCCTTGTAGGTGAGAGGGGGTAGGTTCAAGGTGGATATAAGGGGCAAGTGGTGGATGCCTGCCTCGTATGGTGGTAGAGAGAAATACATTCGAGGATTTTAAGAAACATTTGGATAGGCGTGTGGATGTAAGGAAGATGGAGGGATATGAACATGGTATAGGTAGGAGAGATTAATATTTGGGTGTTTTTGATTTGCTTTTTAGCTGGTTGGCACAACATAGTGGGCTGAATGGCCTGTTCTGTGCTGTCCTATTCTATATCCTATGTATATACAGCACATACTTTGTAATTAGCACAGTTGGTTAATCAGGACAACTCTTAAATAACAAAAACAAATTGGGAAAAAAGCTGGGTTCCCCTTCATTTATTTGAGGCACTATACTACTTATTTGGGGCAGAAAACTGTTGCCAAACATTTTCTAACTCGTGTCAGTCACGTGCACATCGTGTGGCCATTAGACATTACACAATGCTTAGAGTGAACAGTTTTTAAATAACATTGATGTTTTTTTGTCACTGATAGTGTCAAGAAATAAGTAGCAAGCCATTTGATAAATGTTTTGCTCACCATGGTTTCAAGCATTCAGGCTTGGAGAAGCCAGAAATGGCTGAGACTGAAAATAAAACTACTTCAGCAAATTAGGCACTATGAAGAATTTTAAGGTATCAACAATCATTTTGAATGTAACAATGAAAATGAAGATTTGAAGGATGCAATCATCAAAGCATTGTTTGAATGCAGTCCATTATCTGCACTACATGTCTGCTGATTTCATTCATTTACAGTCAATCAAAAGAACATGGCAGTATACACTGGATCAACTCCTCCATCGATAACTATTTGGAACTAATACACAGTTTTATAGTGCTGTAGTAGTGTCGATAGTATTTTAATTTGTTCTGTATTTCATTTAAATGCATAATTTTTTACTCAGTTGAATGGTAGTTTGTCTTTTTTAAACACAAAATAATCTGCAGATGCTGGGGTCAAAGCAACACTCACAACACGCTGGAGGAACTCAGCAGGTCGGGCAGCATCCATGGAAAAGATCGGTTGACGTTTCGGGCCGGAACCCTTCGTCAGGACTGAAGAGGGAAGGGACAGAGGCCCTATAAAGAAGGTGGGGGGAGGGTGGGAAGGAGAAGGCTGGTAGGTTCCAGGTGAAAAACCAGTAAGGGGAAAGATAAAGGGGTGGAGGTGGGGGAGGGGAAGCAGGGAGGTGATAGGCAGGAAAGATGAAGAAGGAATAGGGGAAAACACAATGGGTAGTAGAAAGAGGTGGAACCATGAGGGAGGTGATAGGCAGCTGGGGGAGGGGGTACCTCCTCTACTGCCATGATGAAGCTAAACCTCCTCTAGTGCCATGATGAGACTAAACTCAGGTTTGAGAAGAAACACCTTATATACTGTCTGGGTAGTCTCCAGCCCCTTGGTATGAACATTGAATTCTCCAAGTTCCGGCAATTCCCTCCCTCTCCCTTCGTCCATCCCAGTTTCTCTCTGCCCCCTCCCCCAACTGCCTATTACCTCCCTCATGGTTCCGCTTCCTTCTACGACCCATTGTGTTTTCCCCTATTGTTTCTTCACCTTTCCTGCCTATCACCTCCCTGCTTCCCCTCCCCCACCCTTTTATCTTTCCCCTTACTGGTTTTTCACCTGGAACCTTCCAGCCTTTTCCTTCCCACCCTCCCCCCACCTTCTTTATAGGGGCCTCTGCCCCTTCCCTCTACAGCCCTGACGAAGGGTTCCAGCTTGAAACATTGACTGATCATTTCCACGGATGCTGCCTGACCTGCTGAGTTCCTCCAGCGTGTTGTAAGTGTTGCTTCGACCCCAGTATCTGCAGAGTATTTTGTGTTGATGCCAACACTGCCTGAACTTTTGTTTTGTTCTTTCCACACCACAATAAGGGCACTGAACGCACATTCCACAGACAGATTGGTTTAGTCAGTAGTCAATGTGTGTATGTATTTTGAGAGCAACGCTCAGCATTATGAAAACAAAATTTCGATTTTGTCAGACTGGCATCCATTGCTTACTTGGAATTTTAAAGGTAAGAGAATATATAAATACTGATTATCCCAAATAGGCCTTCAGTGATGTAATTTGTTCCTTTCTGGTCAAAGGAGATGAATGTCATTTAGTAGATTTCGCCGTATATTACTCCATGTGATATGGAAATAGGGCCAACTTTTATTGTCATACCTAAATGTTACTTTCCCCAAGCAGTAAGGCTGATCAACACTTCCACCCACAAACCCAATCTTCTATACTCTGAGCCACCACATATTTATCATTTCCTGCCAGAGTCACCTTCTGCATACTCTCCTGTGCCTACCTGCACTTTATGGGCATACAATCAATCTGTGTATATGAGCTTACTAGTGTATTCATATTTATTGTGCTTTATATCATTGTGCTCTTTGTCTGATTAGGTTTCTTTTTGTTCTGCATCAGATCCGGAGTAATAATTATTTTATTCTCCTTTACACTTGTGTTTTGAAAATGATATTAAGCTATCTTGAATTTTGAATCTTGAATCTTATAAGCTGTGTCTTTGATACAACAAATTGAAATGCTTAACTATATCTTTATTAAGAGCCTGAATTGGTGAATAAAATATGCTGAACTAGGAATGGCTTTCAATGCAAAGCGATAAACACATTAGCAAAGGTTTTTTTTAGTTTTAATGATGTTATCAGAAATAAAGATTGAATCTAGCTAATACAGGGTTTCACATAGCCATGCGAATTTTATAAATGCTCATCTGACATGGTGTTATCTCATGGCTGGAATGAAATCAGTTTGAGATGCACTATCCCACACTTCACTGGGATGATCAAAGACTAGAAAATTGCAGCTATCCCCGAGCCAATAAATTAGCACTCAAATGCTTGTTACTTCCATTGGCTTTCAACAAGGAAAGTGTTCCAGCAGTCTATAAATATAAATCTCCAAGTATCATAGCCTGTGCAAGCCACTTGGCAGTTGTTCTTAATTACAAATTACTTTTGAGGCAAATTTAGCTAAAAGGGAATCTAAAGGGACAGATGAGATAATAGTAAAATGAGTCTCAATTTATGCATTAAGTTTTAATGGGAAGATTTGTATCTGTATGATGCTTTTCTTACAGCGTGCAGAATCATGCTATCACACACCATTACCGAAGCATTACCTCAAGCTTACATTACCCGTGTTGATACAAGGTTTTAATTAATTATGACCTTTCTGACGATACCCGCCTTATTATTAGGAAAGACGGCGCATTCGTGTTCATAAAGATGAGGAGACGAACAAATTTTGGGCAAAAATAAACGATCTACAAACTGTGGAACAGCAAATCCGTGGGAATGTAATTACAGGTAGAGAACAATAAAAAAAATTGCTGAGCTTTCCGCCCTCTAATGGTAAAACAAATGATGTAGGCTTGCTGGAAGCGGATCATTATCTGCACATCATCCTTTACCTGACAAAACCTAAAATAACCGCAGTAAAAAGTAGTGCCTATCATTGTTACTTAGCATAAATCTGAAGGTTACAGGCAAATTCACCATCTCCCTCACACTCTGTTAATCACTTCCATAAATTCTTATTAGCCAAAAAATAAGTAACAGTTACAGCTTTGCAAGACATCTCTAACTTTGCATCTATATTTATTATGAACATGAAGCCTTTCCTATATGTGCCCAGCGAGCATTAATCATCCCTTTTGGGGAAAAAAACTTTGCAACAATCGATTTTTTTTATCGCTTAATTGTACACAACAGTTAAAAGTCATCATTATGCCGTCCCAGGTACTTCTTTATTGCTCATTCTCGGAGCTAGCCGGTTTGTTTTGTGATTGCTTTCTCAGTTTGATTGCCTTCTTCCCTTTCAGATTCCTTGCACAAAGACTTTATATAAAGCATATAAAAGTTGTACCACTGCCCTGGTTACATAAATGGAGATCAATAAATCATGTGACAAGACCAGCTCTAATGTGACTATGCTTATCTGTCCTATTGATATTTGAGTTGTACAATCTATTTGCCACTAATATGAAATTGGCCAATATGTTATCGGCAATGTTCCACAATTTGACATGACAGGACTACTTTTATTTATCTTACAAACTACGGTCTGCATCAGTTCATCATGAGACACTTGAGTCAGCTCTAAAATGTAGGCCCTTGTTGGTTGGGGTTGACCATGAACGTTGCACCCAAGCTGCCAATGATACACAAGCCAGTGCAATATGATATGGAGAGCAAGCTGTTGCCCATTCAGCAGGCTCCCCCGTCTCCAGGCAGCTGATGAATCCAAAGCAGTGGCAGAGGCCAATACGATTTGGTTCCAGTGGTGTCGCAGGAGTTGCCAAAAACAGCATTGAATTCAATTGTAGCCTTAGGGACTCCAGCTCCGGATTTTTCCTCAGAGTTTACTCCTGAAGTCTTTCTTTTGAGTGGGTATGGCCATAAGGCAGCGGAGGTTTGAGATCAGAGTTTACCGTCCTCTGGATGAGCCACCAAGCATGGCTGACAAGCCCCGTCTGTCCAAAGCAACTGGTTTTAAGATGACTGTACCCCGACTTTGCCCCTTCTCCTGTCAGTGGAAGTGGTTCCGCCAGGTTCAGTAGCTAGGCCACACATGAAGGCCAGGAGTTCAACTTGGTTGTCAGAGCTATTTGAGAGGCACACCATTGGGAGCAGTTAACAGGTAGAGGGAGCTTATCTCACTTCCAATCCCACCAGCTCTGACAACTTTAAGGAACCCATCTCTAAAATACTATCAACACTTACAGAGTCTTAGAGCACTCCAGCACACAAACAGGCTCGTTGGCCCAACTAATTCATGCCCAGCTGTAATTCTGCCATGTCCGATTAACCTACGCCTGGATCATAGCTCTCCATACCCTTCCCATCCATGTACCTATGGAAACTTCTCTTAAATGTTGAAATTGAACTCACGTTCACCACTTCCACTGGCAGCTCATTCCGCACCCTCACTACCCTTAGAGTGAAGAAGTGCCCCTTCATTTTTCCCTTAAACCCTTTCACTCTTAACCTATGACCTCTAGTTCTAGTCTTATCCATCTTTAATGGAAGAAGACTGCTTGCATTTGCCCTTTCTATACCCCTCATAATTTTGTATACCACTATTAAATCTCCCCACATTCTCCTCTGCTCCAAGGAATAAAGTCTTTACCTATTCAACATTTCCTTATAATTCAGGTCTTCAAGTCCCAGCAACATCCCTGTGAATTTTCTCTGTACTCTTCCAATCTTATGATTATCATTCCTGTAAGTAGGTGACCAGAGCTGCACACTATACTTCAAATTAGGTCTTATATAACTTCAACATAATATCCCAACTCCTGCACCTTGATTTATGAAGGCCAAAGTACCAGAAGCTCTCTTTATGACCCTATCTACCTGTGATACCATTTTCAAGGAACTATGGATCTGTATTCCCAGATCCTACTTTGTCATATACAGACCACCAATTTGAAGACTGGCACCATCACATAGGATTTCAGTTGTCTCCTTTCACTCTGCGCAATATACGATGTTCAGAAAAGCGATGTATGATGTTGGAGCAAGTACAGAAGATGCTGCTGATTTCCTGGATAGCACAAGAGATTCTGCAGATGGTGGAAATCTTGAGCAACGCACACAATATGCTGGTAGAACTCAGCAGGTCAGGCAGCATCCATAGAGGGGAATAAGCATTTGACATTTCAGGCAAAGACCCTTCATCAGATTCCTAATGAAGGGTCTCAGCTGGAGATGTTGACTGTTATACCCCTCCATAGATGCTGCCTGAACTCAGCAGGTTACACCAGGAAGTGCCACATCAGCCCCTACACCTCCCTCTCACCTCCATTCAAGGCTCCTAGCAGCCTTTACAAGTGAGGTGACACTTTACCTGTGAGTCTATCGGGTTTGTCTGCTGTATCCAGTGCCCCCGGTGCAGCATCCTCTGTATTGGTGAGAGGTGACGTAGATTGGGGGACTGCTTCATTGAGAACCTTCCTTGCATCCACTATGAATGGCTGGTTTTCCCAGCAACAACCCATTTTAAATCTACTTCCCATTCCCAACCCAACATGTCAGTCCATGGGCAATTCTACAGGTTGGAGGAGCAACACCTCATATCCTGTCTGGTTTATCTCCAACCTGACAGTAAGAACATCAATTTCCATAACTACTGGTAAGTTCCTCTTTCTCCATTTCCATCCTGAATCCCCTCTTGCCCCTTCGCTTCTCCTCATCTGCCCATCACCTCCCACTGGTGCCCCACCTTTTTCCCTTGTCTACTCTCCTTTCCTATCAGATTCCTTCTTCGTTGGCCCTTTACCTCATTCACCTATCAATTCCCAGCTTCTCATTTCATCCCCCTTCCTCTACCTACCCACTTTCTCCCTCACCTGGTTTCACCTGTCACCTGCCAGATTGTACTGTTTCTTCTTCCCCTACTTTCTTATTCTGATCTTTTTCCCCTTCCTCTCCAGTCCTGATGAAGAGTCTCGATCCAAAGCATTGACAATTTATTCCTCTCCACAGATGCTGCCTGACCTACAGATTTCCTCCAGCACTTTTCTTCCAAGATAGGTTACATGTTGACCTGCCAGTCACCTTTCAAGTGCCATTTGTACATATCGTGGTGGTGGCATCCGTTAATCTCGCGAGACTATGGATCTGCGACTGGAAAGTTCCACGGCGCAGGCCTGGGCAAGGTTGTATGGAAGACCGGCAGTTGCCCATGCAGCAAGCTTCCCCTCTCCACAACACCGATGTTGCCCAAGGGAAGGGCACTAGGGCCGATAAAGCTTGGCAAACGACACTCGCTGCACTGCAACATATTGATGAAGCATCTCGGCCTGAAATGGTGACTGTTTATTCCTCTCCATGGATGCAGCCTGGCCTGCTGAGTTCCTCTAGTGTTTTGTGTGTTTTGCTGCACATACTATTTCTTTTACTGCAGTGACAAACATTTAGAGTTTGTATTTTTTTATTTTATTTAAAGATACAGTGTGGAATAGGCCCTTCAGGCCCTTAAGGCCACACCGCCAGCAACCTTAGCCTAATCTCAAGACAATTTACAATAAACCAATTAACCTACAAACCGGTATGTCTTTGGACTTTGGAATGAAAATGGAGCATCCCACGCCTTCACATGAAGGACGTACAAACTCCTTGCAGATGTCTTCGGAATTGAACTCTGAACTCCGATGCGCGAGCTGTAACAGCATTGTGCGAACAGCTACACTACAGTGGAGCCCCTAATAGAGATGTTATTCCCGAAAAACTACATTTTACTATCCCTGATATCATGTTATTTAAAGGGCCAACACTTGAAATGCAGTCTTTGTAGTTGTTGAGGTCTGTAGCCTCCTTCAACTTATATACAACCTCCAGCCTCACACGCATGCTTTGACCTCTTTTCCCTGGAGGTTATTGTTTTATCTTTTCTAACTTAGCGCACTGTGTAATGAATTGAATTTTATGCAAGGGGTCCTTTTCACTGTATCTTAGTAGATCTGATAATAATAAAGCAATGCCAAGACCATGATACGTCGTTACCTGTGCACGTTGTGAAACTCAAATATATTTTAAAATTTTGAGTGGTTCCTGCTGACCAAAAAGGAAAAGAAGGAGGATCTAATCTGGGCCCAATACACTGATGCAATCATGAACAAGGCAGACCAGGGGTTATAGCTCAGCATGTTGAGATGTCCGTGGATGAATGCTGCAGACAGGTACGTTCCAGGCTGCAAGAGCCTATAGCTACCAATGCGGTCTCCTCTACATTGGTGCGACACGTCCTAAATTGGGGGAATGCTTTGTCCAGCATCCCCACTCCAGCCGCTAAAGACAGAACTTCCTGGTGGCCAAACATCTTAATTCCAATTCCTATTCTCGCTCCGATATGTCAGTCCATGGCCTCCTCTTATGCTCCTCTTAGGCCACTCTCAGAGGGGGGGGAGCTGCATCCTATATTCTCTCTGGGTGCCATTCAACCTGATGACATGAATATCAATTTCTCCATTCCATAAAAATAAACTCCCTTCACCCCCCCGTTCTTCCTTACTCTGGCCTCTTAAGTCTTCAAACTTTCTAACCTGTGTATTGACCTCCCCTAGGTCCCCTCCTTCTTCCCTTTCTCCCATGGTCCACTCTCCTCTCCTATCACAGGGGTCCTCAACCTTTTTTTGCACTGCGGACCAGTTTATTATTGATGATATTCTTGCAGACCGGCCGGGGTGGGGGGGGGGGGGTGGTGGGTAGGGTTGCCAACGGACAAGAGTAGCAGTCAAATACGTTGTGTTTACCCCGAGAAAGACTACCATGACCATGAAGCCTTGTGCGGGCACCAGTGCGCATGCGTGTACGTGTCCATTTTTTTCTACAAATCGTTTTTGGCGATTCTGTTTGGGGGGGGCGGGTGTTAATCACGACTGGAATATAGGTGATAAGTGGCTAATACATTCAATTTCGTTTCTAAAAGGGTTTATCTAATGAATTTAATATTAAACACACAGCGCATATTTTCCTTGCATGAATATAGTGATAAGTCAATTATAACTCACTTATAAGTCAATAGCATCATAACATTTTAGGTAACGTTTGGTATATTAAACACACAGCACATATTTTCCTCGTATGAACATATAAAATCATTGCAACACACCAATATCGCTGAATCAGTGGGAGCCCTGGGCTTGTTTTCCTGCAACAAGACGGTCCTATCGAGGGGTGATGGGAGACAGCAATACTCGAAGGGGGTTCCTTATGTCTATTCCGCAGTTTAGTTTAATTTAGTTTTCGTTGCATTTATTGCAGAGATACGTTGGAAATGGAAGCAACGTTTTCAGTGGTTTTGTGGCTACCTCAGGATATTTAGCTTTGATTTTGATCTAGAATGCTGGCAGAGATGTTATGTCAAACATACTTTTCTGCCCACTGTCATTTGCAAGCTTGAGGAGTTGTTCTTCTTCCCGCGCTGACATGGATGATGCGTGCGTAATGACCTCGCGTGCATTCAAGTTCTACAGTGCGTGACAGGGAATGAGGAAAAGTGCAGCTGACTCATATCGCCAAGTCATACCATTTGCTCATGGCCCGGTAGCACATGCTTTGCGGCCCAGTGGTCGGGGACCACTGTCCTATCAGATTCCTTCCTCTCCAGGCCTTTACCTTTCCCACCTGCCTGACTTCACCTATCAACTTTTAGTTATCTTCCTTCCCCTCCCCCAACCTTTTTATTCTGGCATCTTCCCCCTTCCTTTCCAGTCCTGAAGAAGGGTCTTGGCCCAAAACATTGACGGTTTGTTTGTTTCCATAGAATGCTGCCTGACCTGCTGAGTTCCTTCAGCATTTTGTGTGTGTTACACGAGTTTGTGCTGAGGGACACACTGATGCTTGGTCCAGCTATTATAAGGGCTCGGTGAGGAAGGATCAGTGTAGGGTTCTTCTGCTGCTGGAGAAAAGCAGGATACTAAAAGATTTCAGTTATGTAATGAGTAAAAGGGAAGTGAGAGTTGATATTAGACCTCTGGGAAATGATGCTGGTGAGGTAGTAATGGGGAACAAAGAAATGGCAGATAAACTTAATGGGTACTTTGCATCAGCCTTCAGTGTGGAAGACACTAGCAGTGTGCCAGAAGTCTGTGAGTGTCAGGGAGCAGGAGCGAATGTCATTGCTATTGTAAAGGAAAAGGTGCGAGGCAGACTCAAGGGTCTTAAGGTGGATAAGTCACCTGGACTAGATAGACTACATCCTAGAGTCCTGAGAGAGGTTGCTGAAAAGATAATGGATGCACTGGTCACGATCTTTCAAGAATCACGATTCAGGATGGGCCCGGAGGACTGGAAGATTGCAAATGTCACTCCGCTCTTTAAGAAGGGAGGAATGCAAAAGAAAGGAAGGGCCAGTTGGTCTGACCGCAGTGGTTGAGAAGTTGTTGGAGTCCATTATTAAGGATGTGGTTTTGGAGTACTTGGAGACTAATGATAAAATAAGTCAAAGTCAGCATGGTTTCTGTAAAGGCAAATCTTGCCTGATAAATCTGTTTGAGTTCTTCAAGGAAGTAACAAGCAGGGCGGACAAGGAAAAGCAGTGGACGTCATTTACTTGGATTTTCAGAAGGCATTTGACAAGGTGCCATACATGAGGCTGCTTAAAAGGTAGAATCCTATGGTGTTACAGGAAAGATACTGGCATGGATAGAGGAATGGCAGATAGGCAGGAGGTAGTGAGTGGGAATAAAAGGGGCCTTTTCTTTTTGGCTGCTGGTGACTAGTGGTGTTCCTTAGGGGTCAGTATTGGGACCATTATTTATCACAGGTGTCAACGATTTGAATAATGGAATTGATGGTTTTGTGGAAAAGTTTGCGGATGATATGAACATAGTTAGAGGATTAGGTAGTCATAGTCATAGTCGTAGTCATAGTCATACTTTATTGATCCCGGGGGAAACTGGTTTTCGTTACAGTTGCACCATAAGTAATAGATAGTAATAGAACCATAAATAGTTAAATAGTAATATGTAAATTATGCCAGTAAATTATGAAATAAGTCCAGGACCAGCCTATTGGCTATTGGTAGTGCTGAGGAAGTAATGAGATTGCAGGAGGACTTAGACAAATTGGGCAAAAAAGTGGCAGATAGAATACAGTGTATGATAATGCATTTTGGTAAAATAAACAATAGTGCGGACTATTGTCTAAATGAGGAGAAGTTTCAAACAACAGAGGTGTAGAGGGACTTAGGAGTCCTCATGCAAGACTCCCAGAAGGTTAATTTACGGGTTGAGTTTATGGTGAAAAAGGCAAATGCAGTGTTTGCATTTATTTCAAGGAGAATAGAATGTAAAAGTAAGGAGATAATGCCGAGGCTCTATAAGACACTAGTCAGGCTGCATTTGCAGTATTGTCAACAGTTTTGGGCCCTATATCTCAGAAAGAATGTGTTGTCATTGGGGGGAGCCCAGAAGAGGTTCATGAGGATGATTCCAGGAATCAAGTGGTTAACATATGTGGAGCATTTGGTAGCTTTGGGCCTGTACTCAGTAGAATTTAGAAGAATGCAGGGGATCTCATTGAAACCTACTGAATGTTGAAAGGACTAGATAGGGTGGATGAGGAGAGGATGTTTCCTGCGGTGGGGTATCCAGAACTAGAGGGCACAGCTTCAAAACTGAGGAGCGTCCCTTTAGAACAGAGGTAAGGAGGATTTTTTTTTAGCCCGAGAGTGGTGAATCTATGGAATGCTCTGCCACAGATTGTGGTGAAGGCCAAGTCTGTGCATATATTTAAGACAGAAGTTGATCATTTCCTGATCAGTCAGGGCATCAAAGGATATGGCAAGAAGGCAGGTGTTTGGGGTTGAGTGGGATCTGGGATCAGCCATGATGGAACGGCAGAGCAGACTCAATGGGCTGAATGACCTAATTCTGCTCCTATGTCTCATGGTCAGATGAGTGAACAGTTTTCTCTCTCTAACAGGATCCAAGCCAACCAAAGATCTTCTTGATAGTTGCATGATATCTTTACAATCTGACTGAGGAAGTCATGCTTTGAAACATAAGTCATGGACTTCACTGTATACTATTAACTGGTTGCCATGCACTTCCAGGTTAACTGGGGCCAGCTGCATGCAAAGCATGGAACCATAAGACCAGTGATTTTTGACTATTCCATAAGTTTGACTAGAAAAATCTAGGCAGAGCAGAGACGGACTTGATATACTGTAACATTCATAAGGGAATTTCAGATCAAGAAATACGAATCCAGTCAGTGATGCATGTTTCTCCTCTGGTTCAAGAAGTGCCTAGACTGAACTTAATGCTGCCAATAAAAATCCAAGTTCCTTGTTTGCTACACAATTGAAAAGATGATTACAATTTTTGCACACCTGCTCCATTCCGCGGGGTAATTTTTTATTCTGTGGTGATGACAGCATGCAGTCGCTAACTGTGGGTTGAATATTCCAGTAGACTCTGAATTACTGGGTCACTTAGAGTTTTCAATGTGCAAACATCTCTAGTTTAATTAATTAACCTTATATTAGCATAAATCACACAAAATGATTCCTGTATACATTGCCTTTGAATATTGCGTTCAGTTCTGTTTGCCCCATTATAGGAAGGATGTGGAAGCTTTGGAGAGGATGCAGGGAAGAATTGTCAGGATGCTGCCTGAGTTAGAGAGCATGTCTTATGAGGATAGGTTGAGCTAGCTATGTCTTCTCTCTGGAACGACAGAGAATGAGAGGTGACTTAACAGAAGTATGGGGAGCTATTGCACGGGATCGAAGTAAGCTGCAGAAGGTTGTAAAATTAGTCAGCTCCATCATGGGTACTGGCCTCCATAGTATCCAAGACATCTTCAAGGAGCAGTGCCTCAAAGAAGTGAAGTCCATCACTAAGGCCCCCCACAACCCAAGATATGCCCTCTTCTCATTGTTACCATAAGGAAGGAGATACACTTAGCGATTCAGGAATAGCGTCTTACCCTCTGCCATCCTATTTCTGAACGGACATTGAGACCATAAATACTACCTCACTACTTTTTTATTTCTGTTTTTACACTACTTATTTAATTCATCTTTTTGATATGCATATATATTATACTGACCGTAATTCACTATTTTTATTCTCTCTATTGATATTGTTGCCGCAAAGTTAACAAATTTCACGACATATGCCGATGATATTAAACCTGATTCTGGTCAAGAAGATAAGAGGCGTAGATCGAGTGGATAGTCAGAGATTTTTTCCCCGTGAACACATTTCTAACCTATGAGGGTATAATTTTAAGGTGATTGGAGGAAAGTTTAAAGGGGTTGTCAGAGGAAAGTTATTTACATCAAGAGTGATATGTACAAGTTCCAAGGTTGTCAAGCCGAGGAGTGGTAGTGGGGATAAGCTCCCACTACCTAAAGGTGCTCCTCACAGCATGTGCCTCAAATAGCCTCTGACAACCAAGTCCAACTCCTGGCTTCTCTAAGCCCGGTGGAACTATTTCTACTGACAGGAGAAGGGGCGAAGGCAGGTCCTGGTGCCTTAAAACCAGTGCTTCAGGTAGATGGAGCTCGTCAGACTGCGAAGGCAGTCCATCTAAGAAAGGGAGAACTCTGGTTTCAAACTTCCGCTGCCTTGCAGCCATACCCACTCATGGGAAAGGCTTTGGGAGTAAACCCTGAGGACAAATCCGGAGCTGGAGTCCCTAAGGCAGTCCGATGTCACCTTCAACATTGTTCTGGCAACTCGACAAAGAGTCAAAGAGAAGTAAAACCCCAATGAAAGCTGAGGAGGTAAATTTGCCAACATGCATTGAAACTCACAGAAATCTGTGCAAAAATGCTCTACTCCAACCTAAGCCAACATTGTTCATCAGAATTATGCAAATGGCCATTTCATTTCCTATTTTTTCCCATCACGCCTTCTGGTTAGCTCTCCAGGAATGGGTGATACTTGCTGATAATACAGATTTAGGGCTTTGTCACTGAAGCATAGATTAGCTTTCACAATCATATAAATATTTTACAGAGATTTGAAAGGAGTGTAGTTTAGTCTGGCTAAAGAATACATGCAAAACTAACAGTACTCGCTTCAGAGTGGCAGTTTTAGATCCTAGGCACTTACATTCACAGCATGAAAATAAAGTTGTCTATTTATATAAAATGTTTCAGGTCATCAGTGCTGACAGCTCTTGCCTTCTTTAAGTAGGTTAGCTTTTGCTTCCAAATTTCACTTTAAGTTCCACCTTCCATCTCTATATGTTCTGTTTAAGACCTGCAGTTTATAGGTCCCTGAGTGGTATAGTCACCTCACAGAAACAGACAGCATAAGCCTTTCCTTCCAAGGAACCTTTGTTTTATTGTCTTTATCAGAGTGCAAATCTTTAGGGAACTTAGTGATCCTCTTGATTTTACGGGTTGGACAACTTTAAAAGAAACTAGCTATAACAAACGACAGACATTTTACCCATTTCATTGTCAACTTTCATTTCCTTGCACTGAAGAGTGGTTTTACAAAGTAAATACAAAAATCCTTAACTGTCATAAGAGCTCCCCTTGACAAATAATTGCCTTCATTAGCTATCAAACTTTGCTCTTTAATCTCTGGACTTTCCTTCTACAGTTTTATGAGTCAGTCAAGTCAGTTGTAATGCACACAGACTTTTTCATACCTGTTGTTCTTTTCTAGTCCTATTGATTTGTAAAGTTATTAAGTTCATTATATTTTGCAAACAACCTAGCTTTGATTGGTTCTATGAAGCAAATGGTAGGTATTTAATGCAACTACTATCACCCATTGTGACTTTATTAAAACTCAGGGTTTCCATACTGTTTCCAATTAAAGGTGTCTACTTGCTGTGATAGACTGCAGATGTCTCTTGCTGCCCAGAGCCATTGCCTTGATCCTAGGTACCAGTTTCCTTTGGTGAACAGAAGATCTCCTTTATTTGATGTGGCCATATCCAATTCCCATAATTCCAACTGCAGTGAAAACTGATACCACTTGAGTCTTGTATAGATTCAAATTCTATGAATTGTTGCCAAATTGGGAGCTGTAAAAAGGCTCAAAATTATAAAAAAAAATGAAAGTCCAGTCAACGAAATTATATTCAGGCTGGAACAATGTTGTGAACAAGAAGTTCTCAGGGCAATTACCTTAAGCTTTTTAGAAACTTTAGTAAAGGTGAGAATTTTGTTCACATTCGGATTAAGTGTGTACATAGTGGTCATTTTATTATGTACCTCCTGTCTAGTAAAATGGCCACTGTGTGTATTTTCATGGTCATTTGCTTCCGTAGCCCAACCACTTCAAGTTTCGATGCGTTGTGTTTTCAGAAATGCATATCACTGTTGTAACGTGTGGTTATTTGAGTTACTGTCGCCTTCTTGTCAGCTTGAAACTGTCTGGCCATTCTCCTCTGAACTCTCTCATCAACAAGGTGTTTTCATCCACAGAACTGCCACTCATTGAATGTTTTTTGTTCCCAGCACCACTTTTTGTAAATTCTAGAGACTGTTTTGCTTGGAATTTCCATGAGATCCGCAGTTTCTGAGATACTCAAACCACCCCATCTGGCACCAACAATCATTCCATGATCAAGGTCACTTAGATCTCATTTCAAAGGTTCAAAAGATTCAAAGGTTCATTTTATTGTTAAAGTATGTATGCACGTTACAACTCTGGTATTTGTCTTCTCCAGAGAGCTTTGCATACTTCGACAATAAAATTAACCACATTTCTTCCCCGTTCTAACTTTTGATCTGAACAGCAGCTAAACCTCTTGACCACATCTGCATGCTTTTATGCATTGAGTTGCTGCCACATGATTGGCTGATGAGATAATTGCATTAACAAGCAGTTCTTCGGGTGTACCTAATAAAGTGGCCACTGGATGTAGATGGCTTTTGTTTAAAATCATAAACTAAGCAATGATGCTATCAATAAGAAAATATTCTCTGGGATATTCTCTTGCCCATTATTGGAGATGTTCCCAACCAACTTTTATATAGCATGCTTTAACCAGTGAAACATTGCAAACCCTTCTTGAGGGTGTTATGAAGCAGAATTTGACTACAAGCCTGTACTAGATCAGGGAGATCTAAAAAGATTTGCTTGAAAATTCTAATGCACTCAGATGGGTGGCTTAGCTGAAGGCAACAAGAAGGATTAAAAAGGCATTTTGATCATTGCTTGCTTACTGTAAACAAGTCCACTGATCTACAATTTTTGAAGTAAGGTGATACCTGGAACTATGTTCAGAGGCTGGGTTTCAGGCTTGCAATTGACCACAGACTCAATTTGTCCTATTCTGCGTTGGGGGTTTCGGGGATGGAGTGGGGTGGTGAGGGGTCAGGGGCCTGGTAGTTTGGATGGCAGTGGTATTTGAGCTGGGTTAAGAGATCAACTGCATGGATGGTGGTGGAATGGAAGGCCCATGGTTTGGACAGTGATGGAACGGTGGTGGGATAGGAGACTGACAGTCTGAACAATCAGTGGTAGAGAAAACTATCTTGGACCTCATGACCAATATTCAAGATTTTTGAAGAAAGTTTTTTTATCTAGCAGTGAATACATAGGCTGTCATTTTACAAAATTCCTTGAATTCTAGGAAGGTTCACATAGAACACAGAACATATAACAGCACAGCACAGGAAAAGGCCCTTTGGCCAATAGTGTTATGCCGAACCAATTAAATGAGCAATAAAATGGCTAACTAATCTCTTCTGTCTATATCATTCCATTTTCCTCATATTCATTGTCCATCTGAATGTCTCTTAAAAGACCCTATGTATCTGCCTCTACCACCATCACTCTCTGTGCAAAAAACTTTCCTCTTACATTGCCTTTGAAATTACCCCCTCACCTTAAATGCGTGCCCACTGGTATTAGACATTCCAATTCTTGGAAAACAATATTATCTGTCTACTTTATCTATGCTTCTCATAATCTTATAAACCTCTATCAGATCACCCTTCAGCTTCTGCAGCTCCACAGAAAACAACCCAATTTGGTCCAACCTCTTATACCCTTTAATCCAGGTAGCATCCTGGTAAACCTCTTCTGCACCCTCTCCAAAGCCTTGATGCCCTTCCTATAATGGGGCAAACAGAACTGTGTGCAATACTCTATATGTGGCCTAACTAGAGTTTTATAAAGCTGCAAAATAACTTCATGACTTTTGAATTCAATGCCTTGACTAATAATTGCCATATGCCTTCTTAATCACCCTATCAAGCTATGTACCAACTTTCAAGGAGCTATAAACTTGGACCACAAGATCCCTCTGCTCATCACATTTTTAATGATCTTCCCTTTCACCATGTGCTGTCTCTTTACATTTCACCTACCAAGATGCAACACTTCCCACTTAGCTGAGTTAAACTGCACCTGCCATTTCTCTGCCCATCTCTGCAACTGATCTATATCCTATTGTAATTTTTGCCATTCTCCTATGCTATCCACAATACTGCCAATCCTCGTATCATCTGTAAGCTTACTAACCCATCCATCCACATTATCATCCAGGTCATTTATATACATCACAAGCAGCAGAGGTTCCAGTACAGATCCCTGCAGAACACCACTAATCATAGACCTCCAGCTAGAATAAGTCCCTTTGACCACTATCCTCTGTCTTCTATGTACAAGCCAGTTCTGAATCGAAGCATCCAATTCACCATGAATCCTGTGCATCTTAATCTTCTGGATGAGCCTCCCATGAGGGACCCTGTCAAACACCTTACTAAAATCCATGTAAACAACATCCACAACTCTACCTTCATCAATCTCCCTCATCAGCTCATCAAAAAAGTTTTCAGATGACTCAGAGTTGGACTGTGGTCAGGCATGGCAGGGAAAGTTTTCTTCCTTCTCCCGTCTGCGTGAGGTGTGGGGCATTCAAGAGACTTTGAACTTTTTTACTGTGCCATGGCCTGTTCTTCATCAAGTTATGGTATTGTTGCACTGTTGTAACCATATGTTATAATTATGTGGTTTTTGTTAGTTTTTCAGTCTTGGTCTGTCCTGTGTTTCTGTGATATCTCACCGGAGGAATATTGTATCATTTCTTAATGCATGCATTACTAAATGACAATAAAAGAGGACTGCGTGTCCTCATAATCTAATCTAATCTAATCTAAAAACTCAATCAAATTAGTAAAACGCAACTTGCCCCTCTTAAAAGTCCTTAATGTATCTTACTCTACCATAACCCAGGCATTGCATTTCAGGCACTCACTACTCTCTGTGTAAACAAACTTGCCCCTCAGCTTGAAAGGTGACAAGTATAACCCCATTAATAAGAAATGAGAAAGAGCGAAGAATGAAATTTCAGCCATTTAGTAGGAAATTAATAGTTGGCAAAATAGCAGGGAAAATGCTGGAATCTATTATTAAAGCAGGTCAGTAGCCTAACGGTTACTGCAATGCTTTTTAGTGCCTGCAATCACCCATCAGGCTACATTCTGGTTGCTTCCTTTAAAGAATTTTTATGTTCTCTCCTTAACTCTGTGAGTTCCACTGGATGCTTCATTTTCCTTCCACATGCCAAAGACATACAACTAGGTTTAATGAGTTGTGTGCATGCAGTCATGATGTGTGCTGGCAATATCGGATCCCAAGTGCAGAGGGAAGACAGACTCTGATACAGAGACGGCAAAGAGAATTTATTCATAATAATTCCAAGAGAAAATCAGTGACCTGTTTGAGTGACACCGTGAGAAGTAACATTCTCAAAACCAGGACCCTTGCGATTAGCGCTAATTGGGCTTCCGCTTAAATAATACAAGTTTATCAAAATAAACTTAATAAGCTTAAACAGAAGGCGCCAAGAGATGACGTTATAAAGAGCGAGTCACTCGAGAAAAACACAAGAAACTCTAAAGGATTAATAACTGTTATTAAACAACAATTAACCAATTTAGGTGCTCTAAAAACCTCGGAGCTTAATGCTCTCCAGCGCCCTGCACAGGCTAGAAGAACACACTACAGTTGCTATGTTGGCACTGGAAGCATGGAGACACTTGTGGGCTGCCTAGACAATCCTTGCTGATTTGATTCGATACAAATGATGCATTTCACTATATGTTTCATTGTTTTGATTTAAATGTGATAAATAAAGTTATCATTAATCATGTGGCAAAAATAATAAGAAAGTAGAAATTAATAATCGGATTGGGTGTAGCCAAGTTCAAGTTCAATTTCAAGTTTAATTGTCATTCAACCATACACGCGTATAGAGCTAAATCAAACAGTGTTCCTCTGGGCACATAACACACAGCTGATAGCACATATCAGTCAATATAGTAACAACAGCACATACAGTCAAAAACATTATTAGCACAAGTCCCTGAGTGGCATGGCCTGAAGATTGATGGTGCATGGGATGTTGTCCTGGAGCCACGTTTCTGCAAGAACAAGGATGTAGCAGTTCCTCAACTCATGCTGTATCAGCTGCAGATGAAAGCAATCCAGCTTGGCTTCCAGGAAGCGACCACTGGAGAGCAGCACTGACGGGAGATCTGGCCTGTAGGTGCCAACCCCCAACTCAGTACAGATTTCCTGGGTGCCTGCTGCACCTCTATTCTCTCCCTCACTTCCACTAGTGCCTCCTTCCCTGGGTGGCTGTAACAGGCAATGCTGTCTGAGGGACTGGTTCGTGCAACAACCAAGGCCATGCAGCTCGTCCACCGTCGGTCTCGCCAATGAACCAATGAACCAGACGTGCAGTATTTTATATTATCAAAGTCCAACAGGGTCTTAGAATCACAAGAAAAATGTTTAAGACATTTATTTGCCCCATTTGTTGGACCTGGAGAAGCCGTCGTGACCAAGCGCACTGCCATCTTACCGGAAACCAACATGGAAATACGAAAGGGAAGGTAATATCTCCAAAAAAGGGCATTTCAGGAACAAAACACAGGCAAAATTCTGGAGGAATTCAGCAGGTCAGGCAGCATCTATGGAGGTGAATGATCAATCAATGTTTCAGGCCAAGACCCTTCATCAGGATTGGAATGAAAGAAGCAGTACTAGAGTCATAGGTAGTGAGGGGAAAGAGAATGATTTGGCAGAGCATTCTAGGAAAACTGGCTGAACTTACAAATAGATTGCAACAAATTTCAAAAAGATGTGCATTTTTATTGTTTTTATGGATTCAAAGGGGAGTCTGATACATTCATTACGTGAGGATGAATCGGGAATAAGTGGTGGAATATTTAAGACTTATTCAGAAGCAGAATCAGGTTTATTATCATGAAATTTGATGTTTTGTGGCAGGAGTACAATGTGACACATAAAACTAATTTACAATAAATAAATAAACAAACAAATAAATAAATAAATCGTGAGGCCTCAGTCAAACTCGTAGGTTTGGAGGCTTGCATATCTCAATGACCCAAAGAGCTATGTTGGCTGGAGTCAGGACCTTGTGCTCTGGCTCTTGGTAGGCCACCCATGCCAAACAAGTCAAAGAGTAGATGCCAGACTAAGAGTGATCCACTAGTCATCCGGGTTTGGGGGTTCACCTCAGGGATAACAACCATGACTGCTCAAAAAAATTGTTATGGAAACAACAATGAAGAATCCTTCTACATTTGTGTGTGATAGAACGGAAGACAGAGATGGAGGACTTCCATTGCCGCTCTAAGTGTCAGTGGCTTAATGCAGGGGACCCCAACCTTTTTTGCACCATGGACCGGTTTAATATTGACAATATTCTTGCAGACTGGTTGATGGGGGGGGGGGTGTTCAAGTTCAACAGTGCGTGACAGGGAATGAAGAAAGGTGCAGCTGACTCATATCGTTTCATATCGCCAAATCATATCGTTTCCTCGTGGCACGGTAGCACATACTTTGTGGCCCGGTGGTTGGGGACCACTGGCTTAATGGGCAGTAAGTAAGTCGAGGTCAAAGATGAATTTATTTTCACATGGACTTGTGTGTGGGGAAGGGGGCTTGGGGGGGATGTTGATGATCAGGATGCCATTCTTTTTTGTGTGGGGGTGGTTGGTGTTTCTCTCTGAATGACTTTCATGTTCTTTTTTTTGTTTTGTGGCTATCTGGAGAAGAAGATTCTCAGAGTTGTATAGTGATACATTCTTTGATAATAAAAAAAACCCTTTGAACCTTTGAACATATACATATGTGCAGGTGCAGTGAAGAACTTACTCGCAGCAGCAGCACCGGCACATTTCATCAGATAGGCAGCATTCACGAGGAAGTCATAAATTAAAAATACTGTAAGTTATACAAAATTTTTACAGGAAGGTACACAATTCGACAAAAAAACCAAAGTCTATATTAGTCTAAATAATCAGGCTCAAGTTTATTATCACTGACATACGTTTTGAAATTTGTTGTTTTGTCTCAGTGATATCATGCAAGACTGTAAGGTACAAAAATTTTATAAATGATGCAGAAGAGGAATAGTGAGGTAGTTAGAAGTGAGGTTATTTCTCGTGTTTTCTATAGTGAGGTAGTATTCATGGGTTCATAGACCATTCAGAAAACTGATGGGTAGATGTTGCCTGACCTGCTGAGTTCCTTCAGCAGTTTGTATGTGTTGCTTAAAGTCACTGATAGATTTTCAATATGTAGTTGTTTTATGATCAACATTTTAACAGTTTTCATATGGCACTGAATCCACTGAGCAAGGCAGAGACAGTAACCACCACAAAATCAGACTAGTGAATAATTGATGTGGGAGTTTGAGTTATCTAGCATCACACAGCTGACACGGCAACTGTACCTTCCCGAGGACAGGTATATGGACCATAAACTCTCAATAATAAAATTTAAATTTGAAACAACAGATGGGACTTTAATTCCAATACTGTACACACAGACATTTAATGCAAACTCAGCACTGACACTGTAATTGAAAACTAACTGGGACTGCTGGCAGCAGTAGGACAAACTGATTACTTCCTTTCAAACAATTTATGGTTATGTATATTTAGCAAATAATTTTAAACTGACAATGATACATGTAATGCATTTTATACTTTGCATTACCAATTACATTGCATGTGTTGATATTCATGTAATACAAATGTGTTTAAGCCCCCATATTACATATTTTTATTTGATTAATCTTATTTAGAGATGTCTAAACAAAATAAAAATCCAACACGGATTTTCTGTCCCAATGAGCCCACGCCACCCAGTTACACCCATGTGCCAATCAACCAACTAACCTGTATGCCTTTGAAATGTGGGAGGAAGCTGGAGCACTTGGAGGAAACACACACAGTCACGGGGAGAACGTACAAACTCCTTACAGAAAACAGTGGAATTAAGCCTGAGTGTCTGGTGCTATAATAATGTTATGCTAACCGTCTTGCTATCGTGTCGTCCTAATACAGTACAGTACTTTGATAATAAATTTGCTTTGAACTTTAAAATGTACTTTAAGAACATACAGTATTTTTGGATATTTGTATATCCATTTCCAAAAGAAGCTTATTTTAAACTTCTGTATTCCTGTAAAGTACAAGATGAAGTATCCTCATGGAAAGTAACTTATTATGATCTTGTACCTGCACTGTGTTTAACTGCACTTCACTTTCCCTGTATCTGTTCCACTTTGATATTGTTTTACCTTGTTCCACCTCAATGAACTGTGTAAAGATTTAATCTGTATGAACAGTATACAAAACAAGCTTTTTACTCTATCTTGGTACATGTGACAATAATAAGCCAACACCAACTCCAATGTCGGTAAAAGATTTGGCTGTGATAGTAGCAAGAACAGTAATTTAAGAGATGTACCATCACTTTATAATTTAAATTGATAAATTGATTAATTATTTTCACGTGAACTGAAGTACAGTGAAAACCACAGTTTGGCATGCCATCCGTCCATACAGGTCATTTCATCACATCATTGCATTGAAGTAGTACAAGAACAGAATGCCAAATAAGGTGTTACAATTAAATTGTAAATTACGTGGTACAATTAAAGTACAAGTGCTGTGCAGACAGACAATAAGGTGCAAGGCCATAATGAGATAGACCATGTGATCAGGAGTCCACATTGTACTAGAGGGCTGTACAATAGACTTACAGTAGTGAGATTGAAGTGGTCCTTGACCCTGGTGCTGTGTGCTTTCAGGCTTTTGCAAATTGCCCAACAGGAGTGGACCTGCGGGTGCATACCTTTTACTGCACATTACCACACAGGGCATACCTTTTCTCTTTTTTTCCGTAGTGGAAGAGAGGAGCTTCCAATTCCTTATGCCTGCATGTAATTAGCTCTTCGTTCTCCCGGTCATTTTCATCAACCCATTTCTGGTCTGTCTTTTTTTAGATTATGAAGACCTGTAGTCCCCTTTTATTGTCATTTAGTAATGCATGCATTAAGAAATGATACATTATTTCCTCCAGTGTGATATCACAAAAACACAGGACAAACCAAGACTGAAAAAACTGACAAAACCACATAATTATACATATAGTTACAAACAGTGCACAATACCATAACTTGATGAAGGAAGTCTGTGAGCACAGGAAAGTTCAAAGTTTCTCAAATGTCCCACATCTCACGCAGACGGGAGAGGGAAGAAGAACTCTCCCTGCCACGCCGACCACAATCCGACTCTGAGTCATCCGAAAACTTCGAGCTCTGATCAGCTCTCCAACACCGAGTATTGAGCGCCATCTCTATCCGAGTGATTCAACCTCTTTCTCGGTCGCCAAAAGCAGGCAAGGCCGGGGATTTTGAGGCCTACCCTCTGAAAGATTCCCGACCACATAGTAACGACAGCAGCGGACGGGCGTTTCAGAAATTTCTCCAGATGTTCCTCTGTGCTTTCACGTCTATCCCCATCAAATCAGAAATTGTCCACGGCCCCTATTTAACAGATATGACATCATTTTTCACCGGAGAGCTGCGCACGCGTGGTGCGCTGCCATCTTCTCCTCCCGCCGATGGAGAGACCAATGTAGGCGCCAGTTATGTTGGGCATGAGGTTAGCTCCGACGCTGTGAGAAGTTTTATACATTCTGGAGGCAGGGAGTTAATAGATTGTTTGTTTAATTGCTCTAAACCAGATTTGTGGGTCATTGAGATCTTCAACATCGATTTTCTTAATGATGAAAGATTAACTTTATTTGTTAAATGTGCATCAAAACATCGAAACATACAGTGAAATGTGTCGAATCAAATGAGCGAGGATTGCGCTGGGTGACCTGTAAGCGTTGCCACACTTCTGGTGCCAATGTAGCATGCACACAGCTCACTAACCCTAACCGTATATCTTTGGAATGTGAGAGCAAACAGGAGCACCTGGAGGAGACTCACTCAGTCATGGGGAGAACATATGAACTCCTTTCAGGCATGGCAGCATTGAACCCTGGTCAGTGTTCACTGTGAAGCAATGTGTTAAAAGCTACACGACCGTGCCATCCTTGAAGCAGCGCTCGTGAAGTGTTGCTCAGATTGATGGAGGTATTAGAATGGATCAGGTGATGATCAGTCCAGCAGTCATTACAGCCTGTCAGAGTGATCTCTGGCCCCGACACCCAGGGACCAACGCCACTGAGAGGTGGAGTAAACTCATCAGGGACAATGTGGTAGTCACATTTGTTGGGACAATGTTTCAGATTCAGAATCATATTTATTTGTTCATCATGTGTACATCAAACTATGCAGTGACATGTGTTGTTTGCGTTTACTACAGTGGGCAGCCAGCAAGTCTTGCTGCACATTCTGGCTCCAGTATAGCATGCCCACAATATTCAGAACAACACAAGCAACAACAATAGCTACAAAACGAAAGAACAATAGCAAAACAATCCCTTTACCCTCCTTCCTGCCAACCACCCCCCCCCCCCAACACATACATACAAGCAGACCTCCAACCCCACAACAGACCACCACAGGGCCTCCGACTCCCAGTCCTTGACCCCAGACTGTCAGACTCACAGATACTGGCAGATCTCCTCAGTCATGACGCTGTCCATCACGTGACCATAGTTGACTGAAACAGTAGCTCCAGGCACCATCCTTACCACTCCTAAACAACAAGAACCAGGAAAGATCATATATATATATATAATTGATCTGTTCAGTAAGTGTGCAGATACCACTAGAATTGATTGAATTGTGGATAGTGAGGAAGGTTGTCAAAGGAACACAGCTGGAAATACAGGTAGGTCATATGGAAAATGGGTGTAGAAGTGACAGATGGAGTTTAATTCAGATGAGCTGGGAGGCTTTGCACTTGGAAACCCAAATGTGCTTGTTTATCTATCTATTTGTTTGTTTATTTATTATTTATTCAGTTATTTAGTTATTTATTTGTCTCTCTGTCTGCCTGTTTATTCATTTATCTATTAATTAAGTATTTAATTAATTTGCCTGTCTGCCTATTTATCTATCTATCCATTGATCTATTTGTCTCTGATTATTTGTTTATTTATTTATTTATTTGCTAATTTATTTATATGATCTTTTCAGGATTTTTTTTGGTTCCTTAAGGTTGTCATAGTCAGGGGCAATAGTGGCGATAAGCTCTCACTACCTATTAAAAGCTCCCAATGCTGTACCTCTCAAATAGCCTTTGACGACCGTCCAGCTCCTGGCCTTCATGGGTGGCCTAGCTACTAAACCCTTTGGAATTGTTTCTACCGACAGGAGAAGGAGCAAAGACGGGTTACTGGTGCCCTAAACCCAGTCACTTTGGCTAGTCAGCCATGGTTGGCAGCTCATCTAGGAGAAGGAAAACTCTGATCTCAATCCTCGGCTGCCTCATGGCTATACCCATTAATGGGGTAATCTTTGGGAGTAAACCCTGAGGGAAAAATCTGGAGCTGGAGTCCCTACGGCAGTCCTACATTGAGTTCAACGCTGACTGGCAACTCCAGCAATGCTGCTGGTACCAAACTGTATCAGTGTCTGCCGTTCACTTGGGTTGATCAGATGCATGGAGAGGGGGAGCTTGCTACATGGGTAACAACTAGCTCTCCACATCGTACTGCCCAGGCTTGCATATCTAGACAGATAGGATGCAACATCCATGGTGGACCCTTGCCAGCAGAGGGATCATCATCATCATCTAGGTCTTTGTTGTTCTGGAGTGGTGGTAAGAATGATGCATGGAGGCTATTGTTTCAGTCAACTGTGGTTGGCACAGATATTGTGGGCTGAAAGGCCTGTTATTGTTCTGCCCTGTTTTATGTTCAATGCTTTCTGTTCTGCCTACCACAAGGAAAGGTGTCACCACGGTTCTCCTCAGTTGCCTCCTCCCAGTGACCAAAGAGCATTGCCCCCTCTAAACTGCGGGAGTGCGCAGCCATGCAGTAACTGAAATGCTACCATGCACATAGCCTCTGTTGCTGCACAGCAGGTATTTTCTACTCCATATATACAACGAGAACGTTACCTCAAAAACACAGCAGCAATACTGTGATTTCAAATTTGTTGTTTCTGAGAAGGTTAAGACTGGTTCAATTAAGACGTTCACTGATATGTTGAACTTTGTGCTTAGAAATGAAGAATTGTCAATTCTTTTTGACATTGTTGGAACATTTCAATCTTCTAGTGCGGACTGCGAATGCGGGTTCAGTCTTATGCATTCACTGAAATGTAAACCCAGCAATTGATTAGAGGTGGAATATTTGGACGATCTAATGAGGATTATGATGTATCTTTCATCTGGATGTGAATCTGCTGCTGTAATCAGGAGAAAGGTATAGGAGCCTCTGGACCCACACTGCCAAGTTCAGGAATAGGTATTACCTCTCGACCTTCAGGCTCTTGGATCAAAGGGGATAACTTCACTCAACTTCACTAACCCCATTATTGAAATGTTCCCACAACCTATGGACACACTTTCAAGGACTTTTCATCTCATGTTCTCGATATTTATTGATTATTTATTTATTTATCTATTATTGTGCTTTTTCCATTCTGGTTGAACACCCAAGTTCATGCAGTCTTTCATTTAATCTATTATGGTTATTATTCTGTTATGGATTTATTGAGTATGCCTGCAAGAAAATGAATCTCAAGCTTGTAAATGGTGACATATACTTTGAACTTTGAAATTAGTCTGGACAGTGCTTATGGACAGCAGATTTGTAATAAAGGCAGACGAGAAAAAGTTTACGAAATGTGAAAGATTTTCTTTGCTGTACTGTATTTCATTATACCCTACAATTAATAAATAATATCAAAAATATGTGGTTTTTCAATTTTCATTCTGAAATTCGTCATATGCATTTTATTGAGTCATCCTCAATATCAGGGGACGGTCTAAGAAAAAGAATTAAATATAAAATATAAAGTTAACACATGCAAAATGGTGTGCCACAATAACATAGTGGTTAGCTCAGGGTGTCAGAGTTTGAAGTTCAATTCTGGCACCCTCTGTAAGCAAGTTTGTATATTCCTTCACGTGAAAGCTTTGGTTTCCTCTGGGTGCTCTGGTTTCCTCCCACATTCCAAGGACATATTGGTCAGTAGGCTAGTTGCTTATTGTAAATTGGCATGTGATTAGGCTGGGGTTAAATCAGTGGGTTGCTAGTCAGTGTGGCTGAAAGGGATAGAAGGGCCTGTTTTGTGCTGTATCTCAAAATAATAAAATATGTAAGATAAATAAAATGCCAGATGAACTCAGCAGGACGGGCTGCATCAACGGAGAGGAAGAAACAGTCGATGTCTCGGATCAAGACGATTCATCGGGACTGGAAAGGAAAGAGGGAAAATAATATAATATAATTTTAATATAAAATGTCTTCCCAGGTGCTTACTTTTGAAAACCGTAGCCAGTCCAAAGTTGCAATGGAAAAGTAGCAACATAATTTGCCATTTATTAATTGTTGAATGGATTATGATGGATTTATGCTGCAGGTTTGATATAAGTGAGGTGGCATGGTAGCATAGTGGTGAGCACAACGCTTTACAGCGCAGGCAACCCGGGTTCAATTCCTGACACTGTCTGCGAGGAGTTTGCATTTTCTCCCCGTGACCGCGTGAATTTCCTCTGAGTGTCCCTCCCGCAGTCCAAAGATGTACCGGTTGGCAGGTTAACTGACCATTGTAAATTGTCCTGTGATCAGGATAGAGTTAACTCAATGGGTTGCTGGGCGGCACAGCTCGAAGAGCCAAAAGGACCTATTACAGGCCGTATCTCAATAAATAAATAAATAAATGCTTGTTGAAATATTTGCTTAATATAACATAGATTTATATCTTGCTTGAACAAGCAAATAAATTGCCACTGAGTACGAATTAGGCAATCATAATTTTAGAAAAAGAGATTTGAGAAAAAATTAAAGAAATTATAATTGCATGTTACTGAGGTTCTTTCCCTTGGAACAGCTTTTTGTAGATTGGTACATTAGTTGCTTGCTCCACATAATATGAGAATGTTTACGTGTTTAATGTTATAAGTTATTATAATGTTAAAGACTTGTACGACCAGATTTGGGAACAGCTTCTTTTCAACTGTGATAAGACTGCTGAACGGATCCTGACCCAGATCTGGGCCGTACCCTCCAAATATCCGGACCTGCCTCTCAGTTTTTTTGCACTACCTTACTTTCCATTTTTCTATTTTCTGTTTATGACTTATAATTTAAATTTTTATATTTACTAATTTTTACTATTTTAAATATTTTTAATACTTAATATTTGTAATCCAGGGAGCAGGAAGCGCAGAGTCAAATATCGCTGTGATGATTGTATGTTCTAGTATCAATTGTTTGGTGACAATAAAGTATAAAATAAAAAGTATAAAGTATATATTTTTTTAAAACTCTGTCTTTAAAGTGAGCCACATGAATGTCCTGCTCTCACGACAATAATATTTTAATCATACGATTATGCACTTAACACTGCTCGAACACATACCATAGAAGAGTAATTCATTTCTAAATGAGTCGCTTAGAAGAAAACCTCACCAAACTAGGTGAATTCTGTTTAAGCTCATTTTAATCTTCCTTAGGGTTGAAGTGGTCAAACAAACTGATTTCAGGGATCCAGGATGGGCATCTGGCAATATAGTGGTTAGCGTAAAAGTATTATGCTGTCAGCAATCACCGATCAGGGTTCGATTCCTGCTGCTGCCTGCAAGTAGTTTGTATGTTGTCTCTCCAACCACCTCCCCACCCCCATCACCATGTGGGTTTCCTCCAGTTGCTCTGGTTTCCACCCACATTCCAAGACTTACAGTTAGGGTTAGTAAGCTTTGAGCATGCTATGTTGACTCTGGAATTGTGGCAACACTTGTGGTCTGCCTAGTTAGCACTGATGCAAATTACATATTCTACTGTTTGCTTTGTTCCTCTCCCTCCCTCCCTCTCTCTCTCTTTTTCCTTCTACCTCTCTCTCGCTCATTTTCTCTCTCTTCCCCTCTCCCTCTCCTTCCCTCCCTCTCTCTCCTTCTCCTTCTACCTCTCTCTCCTTCACTTTCTCTCTTTCTCACTCTTCTCTCTTCCTCCCCTCTCTCTTTCCTGCCACCCTCTCTCCTTCTTTATCTCTCCATCATTCACTCTCTCTCCCTCTCCCTCTCTCTTTCCCCTCATTCCTTCATTGACCCACTGACCAAATAATCAAGCAACTTAAAAATCCTGGTAATGTTGGATGGTCAGCTCCGTCCAAAATATTTATCTTGTCCTATCCAGGTCTGCCACTCACCTCTTTGCAACCTGTGATGTTGTTGTAAGTTTTGCATTGCAACTGAGCATATACGCGTACTTGTGCATATGACAGTAATCTCTATTCTGCATCAGCCTTGCACTAACTTGTTTCTCTCTTTCCCAATTCCTACAAAAATGTTTTGATGTGAAGGATCGCAGCCTGAAACATCAACTGTTTATTCCTCTGCCCACCTGCTGAGTTCTCCAGCATTTAGTGTGTGTTACTTGTGTGTGAGGATCCTTCCCTTTTTACAGATAAGCACACACAAAATGCTGGAGGAACTCAGCAGGTCAGACAGTACCTACGGAAATAAATAAATAGTCGATGTTTTGGGCTGGGACTCTTCTTTTGGACTGGAATGGAAAATGGAAGATGCCAGAATAAAAAGGTGGAGGGAGAGGGAAGAGGCGGGCTGGAAGCTGAGGCGTGAAGCCAGGCAGGTGGGGAAAGTTTAAGGGCTGGAGAAGAAAGAATTTTATAGGAGAGGAGAGTAGACCATAGGAGAAAGGGAAGGAGGAGGGGCACCAGGGGGAAGTAATAGGCAGGGGTGAAGTGGTAAGAGACAAGAGTGGGAAATTGAAGAGTGAAATTTTTTTTAACCAGAAGGAGAAATCGTTGTTCGTGCCATCAGGTTGGAGCCTACCCTGAAGGTATATAAGATGTTGCTCCTCCACCCTGAGTCACCTTGGCACGAGAAGTCTTGGATCGACATATCAGAACAGGAATGGGAATGGGAATTAAAATGTTTGCCCACTGGGAAGTTCTGCTTTCGGAGGATGGAATGCAGGTGCTTGATGATACGGTCCCCCATACGAGAATGAGAGCAAAGATTAAACTCAAAGATGTTCCTGTCTTGACTATATTTGACTTACTAAATGTTTTCACTTGAATAATTCATTTGGTGATGGCAAACTCCGCAGCAAAGCTTTCTGCAAAGAAAAACTTCACAGGACTCTTCAAAGCTGCCACCTGTACGGACTTTGCGCATTCTCCCCGTGACCACGCGGGCTTCGCACATTCTCTCCGTGACCTCGCGGGCTTCGCACATTCTCCCCATGACCACATGAGTTTCCTCTGAGGACTCCAGTTTCCTTTTACATTCCAAAGACATATGGGTTAGTAGGTTAATTGATCATATGGGTGTAACTGGGCAACATGGACTTGTTGGACTGGAAGAGCCTGTTACCGTGCAACACCCCTAAATAAAAGACAATTTTATCCAACCCCTCTCTGCATATCTATCTATACCACATGTACAAACGTTTGTAGTTGTTGTAGTTTGCATGAAAGATATCTAACTACCATCGACTCTCAAGTGAAATCACATTTGCATGTCCTTTTCACATTTAACTTTAAATCCTGATGGATCAGTCATTTTCTGTAACCTAAGTTTGCTGATATCACGCTGTTATTGACAGAATTTCAGATGGTGACCAGAACAGGTACAGCAGTGAGACAGATCAGTTGGTTGAGTGGTGTGACAGCAACTACCTTGCATTCAATGTCAGTAAGACCAAAGAACTGACTGTAGACTTCGGAAAGGGTAAGATGGGGGTTCACACACCCATCCTCATCGAGGGATCAGGAGTGTAAATGGTGAGCAATTTCACGTTCCGGGGTGTCAACATCTCTCAAAATCTATCCTGGACCCAACATATTGATGCAGTTACAAAGCAGGCACAACAGTGCTAGATTTCATTGGGAGTTTGAGGAGATTTGATGTCAGAATCAGAACCATGTTTAATATCACTGACATATGTTGTAAAATTTTGTTGCCTTTGCAGCAGCAGTACAATGCAATACACAATAGAAAAAATGTGAATTACAGCAGGTATATATAGTATATATAGAGTTAAATCAAACAGATAGTGTAAAATTTGAAATAAACAAGTAGTGAGGTAGTGTTCATGGTGTTGTGTATTTAATATTTCAGTAATATTTGAATAATATTGTATATATGCATATATATAGATAAATAGATTGATTGACAGGTTATATGTAAAAGTATATTAATTGCATACGTCATCACACAACTACGTGATAAATGTGCTAAAAGTAAATTCGAACTAGACTTGTATTTTGGACTCCTGTGAGTTTCTTTGAATTAGTTTAATGTTTTGAAGTTACAAAATATATATAACATTGGCAGCAAAGTATTTTTTAAATGGACTTGATGTAGCTGCTGACCTGTTAAAGAAGAGCGAGACATTTAAACTAAATAAAACACCACAAGGAGCAATTGAATTTAAAGGAAACAGCCCAGCAGGCACGGAGTCATCAAGTTAAAAAAAAAGTCTTAAATGGAAGAATTCAGGGTTCATAAAAGAGTGAGTAGTGGGTGATAATAAGCATGAAAAAAAAATCAAATAACTGGTTTCATCGGAAAGATTGGCAAGTCTGATTACACAACAGGTAAACTGAATCAGTGGAACAGTATTTTGAAGCAAATGAAATAACCAATGAGCGAGTGCCAATTTTGCTAAGTGCATTAGGTTTAAAGGCATATAGTTTGTTTCAAAGTCTGACTACTCCAACCAAACCATCAGAAATGAGCTTTGCTACTATTGTAAAAGTGATGCAGGAACAGTTAGAACCAAAGCTCTGATGTGGATAGAGAATTGGTTGGCAGACAGGAAGCAAAGAGTGGGAATAAACGGGACCTTTTCAGAATGGCAGGCAGTGACTAGTGGGGTACCGCAAGGCTCAGTGCTGGGACCCCAGTTGTTTACAATATATATTAATGGCTTAGATGAGGGAATTAAATGCAGCATCTCCAAGTTTGCGGATGACATGAAGCTGGGCGGCAGTGTTAGCTGTGAGGAGGATGCTAAGAGGATGCAGGGTGACTTGGATAGGTTATGTGAGTGGGCAAATTCATGGCAGATGCAATTTAATGTGGATAAATGTGAAGTTATCCACTTTGGTGGCAAGAACAGGAAAACAGATTATTATCTGAATGGTGGCCGATTAGGAAAAGGGGAGGTGCAACGAGACCTGGGTGTCATTATACACCAGTCATTGAAAGTGGGCATGCAGGTACAGCAGGCAGTGAAAAAGGCGAATGGTATGCTGGCATTTATAGCAAGAGGATTCAAGTACAGGAGCAGGGAGGTACTACTGCAGTTGTACAAGGCCTTGGTGAGACCACACCTGGAGTATTGTGTGCAGTTTTGGTCCCCTAATCTGAGGAAAGACATTCTTGCCATAGAGGGAGTACAAAGAAGGTTCACCAGATTGATTCCTGGGATGGCAGGACTTTCATATGATGAAAGACTGGATCGACTAGGCTTATACTCGTTGGAATTTAGAAGATTGAGGGGGGATCTTATTGAAACTTATAAAATCCTAAAGAGATTGGACAGGCTAGATGCAGGAAGATTGTTCCCGATGTTGGGGAAGTCCAGAGCGGGGAGGGTCACAGTTTGAGGATAAAGGGGAAGCCTTTTAGGACCGAGATGAGGAAAAACTTCTTCACACAGAGAGTGGTGAATCTGTGGAATTCTCTGCCACGGGAAACAGTTGAGGCCAGTTCATTGGCTATACTTAAGAGGGAGTTAGATATGGCCCTTGTGGCTAAAGGAATCAGGGGGTATGGAGAGAAGGCAGGTACAGGGTTCTGAGTTGGATGATCAGCCATGATCATACTGAATGGCGGTGCAGGCTCGAAGGGCCGAATGGCCTACTCCTGCACCTATTTTCTATGTTTCTATGTTTCTATTAACTATTGTTAATTTCAGAATACTTTAGTTTTCATAAACAGAATCAAAAAAAAAGAAGAGTCCATTTTAGCATACGTGGCTGAATTGAAGAGATTGTCTGAGCATTGTAAGTTTGGTAATGATCTTAATGATACACTGAGAGATCAGTTACTTTGTGGAATCTTTTACGAAAGCAATCAAAAACTGCTCCTAACTGAAGCACGGCCTGCATTTCAAAGAGCAGTGGAAATCGCAAGCAAGAGAAAGTCTGGAGATGCTGGAAATTCAAGCAACACACACAAAATGCTGGAGGAACTCAGCAGGCCAGGCAGCATCTGTGGAAAAGAGTACAGTCGACGTTTCAGGCTGAGACCCTTCATTAGGACTGCAGAAGAAAAGATGAGGAGTAGAGTTCAAAGGTGGAGGGAGGGGAGGGAGAAACACAAGGTGAAACCGGAAGTAGGGATGGGTGAAGAGCTGGGAGGTGGATTGGAGAAAGAGATACAGGGCTGGAGAAGAGGGAATCTAACTGGAGAGAACAGAAGGCCATGGTAGAAAGAAAAAGCGGGAGGAGCCCCAGAGACAATGGACAGCCAAGACGAAAATGTGAGAGAAGGAAAAGGGGATTAGGAATGGTGAAGTGGGTGGGGGGGGGGTATTATGCGAAGTTCAAGAAATCAATGTTCATGCCATCTGGTTGGAGGCTACGCTGTCTCATCACAACAGTAGAGAAGGCCGTAGGTAGACATATCAGAATGGGAATGGGAAGTGGAACTAAAATGGGTGGCCATTGGGATCCCACTTTTCCTGGCAGATGGAGCGTAGGTGCTCAGCGAAGCTACGTCGGGTCTCACCGACATAGAGGAGGCCACACCAGGAGCACTGGACCCAGTATATGACCCCTACGAACTCATAGGAGGAGTCACCTCACCTGGAAGGACTGTTTGGGGCCCTGAATGGTGGTGATGAAGCAGGTGTAGGGGCAGGTGTAGCACTTGTTCCACTTGCAAGGATAAGTGCCAGAAGGGGAGGGATGAAGAGACAAGGGGGTGATCCCCACAGAAAGCAGATAGTGGGGAGGACAAAAAGATATGCTTGGTGATGGGACCCCATTGGAGATGACGGAAGTTGTGGAGAATTATGTGCTAATGCGGAAGCTGGTGGGGTGGTAGGTGAGGACAGGAGGAACCCTATCCCTGGTAGGGTGACAGAAGGGTAGAGTAAGAGCAGATGTGAGTGAAGTGGACGAGATGCGGTTGAGGGCAGCAGTGATGATGGAGGAAGGAAAGCCCCTTTCTTTGAAAAAGGAGGACATCGCCTTTGTTCTGGAATGAAAAGCCTTATCCTGAGAGCAGATGGGCAGAGATGGAGGAATTGAGAGAAGGGGATAGTGTTGTTTCAAGTAACAGGGTGGGAGGAGGTATAGTCCAGATAACTGTGAGAGTCTGTGGGTTTATAATAGACATCAGTAGATAAGCTGTCTCCAGAGACAGAGCCAGAGAGATCGAGAAAGGGGAGAGGGGTGTCGGAAATAGACCAGGTAAATTTGAGGGCAGGATGGAAGTTGGAGGCAAAGTGGATGAAGTTGACGAGTCCTGCATGTGGGTAGGAAGCAGCACCAATGCAGACATTAACGTAGCAAGGAAAAGTGGGAGACAGGCACCAGTGTAGGCTTGGAACATAGCCTGTTCCACATAGCCGACAAATAGGCAGGTACAGCTTGGACCCATGCAGGTGACCATGGCTACATCCCTTGTGTGAGGGAAGTGAGGGGAGCAAAATGAAAATTATTGAGAGTGAGGACAAGTTTCACTCGACAGACGAGAGTGGAGGTGGAGGAGAATTGATTGGGTCTGGTGTCCAGAAAGAAACAGAGAACTTTGAGGCCTTCCAGGTGGAGGATGGAGGTGTATAATGACTGAACATCCATAGTAAAAATAAGATGATTGGGGACAGGGAACTTGAAATCTATGAAAAGGTCCAGAGTGTGTGAAATGTCATGGATCAGTAGGAAGAGACTGAACTAGATGGGATAAAACAGAGTCAAGGTAAGTTGATATGAGTTCAGTGGGTCAGAATCAAGCCCCACTGGGATTATCTTTTCTCCAGTATAAATTCTTTGTTGGATATCTGCAGGCTTCACTTTGGTATCTTTGGAATGCCATTCAAACTCATTTTGTGGAATGACTGAAACAGCTGAACCAGAAACCAATTTCATTTTAATTTATTTGCCGTTCACTTCTGTGTAAGCCATACTGCTTGACTATTGTTAATTTTCACACACTGTAAATCTCACAGCTACACAACCCTGTATTCACTCACATCATTATCAGATTTTTCATCAAAGGTATGCAGATTAGTGCTATTTTTGAAACTGCAAATTGACTTTTCAGCCTTTTCTCTTCCCTATGAAGACAATTTTTTTGTCTACCCGACATGCTTTTTGTATATGACCTAGTTTATTGCATTTTCTGCAACTTTCACCTTAAATCTGCATTTGTTTGGTGTATGTGAACCCCTGCCACAATTATAACACAATTTCTTTGGCCAGGCCAGTTTCTGTTCAGGTGCTACAATTGTATTATTCTCACTTTCATTCCTGACTGCAACTCAATTGCATGTTCGTCTGCAATTGTCCAACCAAGCAGAGTCTACTGCCAAAAAGGCTCACCAGCACCTTTACTTCCTGAGAAAGCTAAAGAATTTTGGCCTGTCCCCTAAAACCCTCACTAATTTTTATAGATGCACCGTAGAAAGCATTCTTCCAGGGTGCATCACAACCTGGTATGGAAGTTGTCCTGTCCAAGACCGGAAGAAGCTGCAGAAGATCGTGAACACAGCGCAGCACATCACACAAACCAATCTTCCATCCTTGGACTCACTTTACACCGCACGCTGTCGGAGCAGTGCTAAAAGGATAATCAAGGACATGACCCACCCAGCCAACACACTTCTCGTCCCTCTTCCCTCCAGGAGAAGGCTCAGGAGCTTGAAGACTTGTACGGCCAGATTTGGGAACAGTTTCTTTCCAACTGTGATAAGACTGCTGAATGGATCCTGACCCGAATCTGGGCCGTACCCTCCAAATATCCGGAACTGCCTCTCGGTTTTTTTGCACTACCTTACTTTCCATTTTCTACTTTCTATTTATGATTTATAATTTAAATGTTTAATATTTACTATCGATTTGTACTCCAGGGAGAGGGAAGCACAGAATCAAATATCACTGTGGTGATTGTACGTTCTAGTCTCAATTGTTTGGCGACAATAAAGTATAAAGTAAAGTTTCTATTGAAACAGCAATTTCCACTGCTACACACATAGGACTGCATTTTGTGTGTGTTGCAAAGTCTAAAGCCCAGCTGGATGAATGGAAGGCCAAAAAGACAGGAGTCAATGGAGATACAAAAACAGAGGGTTCATCAGAAGATGTTGTGGATGAGAAAACCAAGAGGAGAGATCAGATCATAAAGGGAGCAATAGAAGTGTTAATAAAAGAATGCATCAGTGAAATTAATATACCTTTCCAAGATCTCGATTCACAAACTAGAAGTAAAAGGAGGGAAGGGATAGAGAGAAAGAACGTGAATGAGAAAGGTGTGAAAGAGAGAAGGAATGTGAGAGAAAAAAGAAAGCGATCAAAGTAGATCCAGAGAGGGAAAAGGGGAAGGAGGGTGTCCAGAGCTGATCAACTCTTACAACCAGCACAGAGGATGCACCAGAACCTGAGATTGTTTTCACTACTACAAGTCTCACTAGCCAAGCAGAGTGACCTCACTTGTCAGGAAAGATGTTATCTCACAAGAGTAAGGAAGCCTCCTCAACATTTAAATCTTTAACATTGAATGGGACAATTTACTATGCTCTAGATGTCTGCATATAGTTGTTGCATTATGTAATATATTGTTTATACAGTTGAGATGCACTCTCTATTGAGTTGGTGTTTATGGCTAAACAGGGAGGTGTGATGTGTATTTAATATTTCAATAATATTTGTGTACACTAGTATATATATTAGTTGATTAAGCATACTTGTTCTTTAAATAATTCATTACAGGTTAAGTAGTAAATTGCATATGTCATGACACTACTACATAATATGTGCACACCTTGCTAAAAGTAAACTCGAACTAGACCCGTATTTCAGACTCCTGTGAGTTTCTTTAAATTAGTTTAATGTTTTAAAGTTTAAAAACATAACACATAGGTTCAATGTCTATTCAGAAATTGGATGGCAGAGTGGAATAAGCCATTCCTGAATTATTGAGTATGTGTCGTCAGGCTCCTGTACCTCCTTCCTGATAGTAGCAATGAGAACAAGGCATGACCTGGGTGATAGGGTCACCAAGGGCACTTGCAAATTTCTACAGATCTACTGTGAATAGGATTCTAACTCTCTACATCTCCATCTGATATGGGGAGGGTGCAGAAAGTTATAAACTTAGTTGACTCCATCATGAGCACTAGCCTGCCCAGCATCCAGGACATCTTCAAGGAGTGATGCCTCAAAAAGGCAGTGTCCATCACTCAGGACCCCCATCACTCAGGACGTGACCTCTTTTCATTGCTATCATCAGGGAGCACACACTCAATTCAGGAATAGCTTCCTCAATTTAAAATCATAAATATACTTCTTACTGTAATTTGAAGTTTTTAATTATTATTATGTATTACAATATACTGCTGCCGCATAACAACAAATTTCACGACAACTGTATGCCAATGATATTAAACCTTATTCTGAGTCTGATTCTGATTGTGAATTTGTCGACAAAGCAACTGAAGTAGAAGTAGTGCATGTAATCTATCATATGGGATACATTAAAATAGATATTCCTGTAGGCTTTTCCCAAGGGATACGGCACTTGTGTAGATGTAGGTTAACGTTCAAACAGGCTCCCATAGGCAACAAATGAACAGTGTGGGTTCCTGGTGCCAGAAAGACACTGTTGTAAAATATTATTTATATTAATTTGCATAATTGGAAATTTCTTAGCTTTCCTTGAACCACACTTATGAAATTTAAGTTCAAGTTGAAGTTTCTTGTTATTCAACCTTATACATGTATAGCAACAAATGAAACAATGTTCCTCTGGACCAAGGTGCACGACACAGTACACAAGACACACACAACATGTAATGTTACCACACATAAATGAACAAATATTAAAATATACTGTATTCCAGAAGATTGACATTTAGTACAACATGAATTTCTGACACAAGTTAAAAAGTAAACAATATAATGCTGCTGGTGCTTCATACATGAAACCTGAGTGGTGACAGGGAGTTCAGTTTCTCATCTTTATCCCCCCAGATCAAAAATGATTAGATCTCAGTTCCATGCCAAACTGTAAAATAAATCCAGCAGATCTTACTCCTTTTGGTGTAATGTTATAATAATTATTTAATTACACTGAATGGAAGTGTTGCATTAATTCATCATATCTTTAGAGATGAAAACTATGACAAGAATTCATCTAGGTTTTAACTAGAACAAACACAAGGGATTTGCATTTTTACTCTTCACTGAAACAGTTACACTGAAAGAACACAAGAGGTTCTACAGATGATAGAAATCCAGAACAACACACACAAAATGCAGGAGGAAATCAGCAGGTCAGGCAGATCTATGGAAGTGAATAAAGAGTCGACATTCCGAGACCCCAGCGGGACTCGGCCTGAAATGTCGGCTGTTTTTATTCATCTCCAGAGATGCTGCCTGACCTGTTGAGATCCTCCAGCATTTTGTGTGCCTTACACTGACAAGAAAATATGTTTGTCTGACTTCGATCTACTTATTGTATCAGAAGAAGGCATCTAACTCCAAGATGGTTAAAGAACTGTCAAGTGATAAGGTTGAGATTCTAGACTCATTAATTCTATTTATTGGAATTTTTTACAGCACCTTTAGTCCACTGTGCTGTGCCAACCTTTTAAACTTCTCTAAGATCACTCTAGCCCTTTCCTCCTAAACAGCCTTCCATTTTCCTATTATTAATGTGCCTATATAAGAGTTTATTATATGCCCCTAATCAATTTGCCTCTACCACCTCCCCGGTATAGAAGAGACCATAAAAGAGATAAATTACTTAACTCCAATTTTTATTTCAATTTGTTTCTAAAGAATCAGAATCAAGTTTTTGTCACGGACTTATGTGACATGTAATTTGCTGTCTTGTGGCAGCAGTACAGTGCAAAGACTTTAAAACTGCTTTTTAAGTTACAAAATAAATAAAGTACAAAGAAGAGGAATAATGAGGAGGTGTTTCTGGATTGACAGACCATTTGGAGATCTGATGGCAGAGGGCAAGAAGCTGTTCCTAATACATTGAGTATGGGTCTTAAGGCTCCTGTACTTTCTTCCAGAAGGTCAGACAGACATAGAGCGCCACAGCACAGAAACAGGTCCTTCAGCCCATGAAGTCCATGCCAAACTGTTACTCTGCCTAGTCCCATCGACCTACACCCGGTCCATAGCCCTCCATCAATGTACTTCTACAAACCTCACATGTGTTGAAATTGAACTTGCATCTAATATTTCCTCTGGCATTTCATCCCATACACGCACCACCCTCTGAGTGAAGAAGTTCCCCTTCAGGTTCCCTTTAAATGTTTCACCTTTCACCCTTAACCTATGACTTCTAGTTCTAGTTTCACCCAACTTCAGTGGAAAAAGCCTGCTTGCGTTAACCCTAATCTATAGCCCTCATACTTTTGTATACCTCTTTTAAATCTCCCCTCATTCTCCTATGCCCTAAGGAATAAAGTCCTAACCTATTCAACCGTTCCCTATACCACAGATCCTCAAGTCCTGGCAACATTCGTGTAAATTTTCTTTGCATTCTTTCAATCTTATTGATATCTTTCCTCTAGGCAGGTGACCAGAACAGCGCACAATACTCCAAATTAGGGCTCACCTGTATATCATACAACTTCAATGTAACATCCAAACTCCTGTACCCAGTACTTTGATTTATGAAGCCAACGTACCAAAAGCTCTCATTACAACCCTACCTACCTGTGACACCACTATCAAGGTACTAATAAGAAGAGGGCATATACCAGATGGTAAAAATATTTTTGATCTATTTTGTGAAACTGTTTTGCACCAAACGAAGTACAGTACTTTGAACATTTCAGTATATTGTGAACACGGCGCAGCATATCACAGAAACCAATCTTCCGTCCTTGGACTCACTTTACACCACACGCTGTCGGAGCAGTGCTGCCAGGATAATCAAGGACACGACCCACCCAGCCAACACACTTTTTGTCCCTCTTCCTTCCGGGAGAAGGCTCAGGAGCTTGAAGACTCGTACGGCTAGATTTGGAAACAGCTTCTTTCCAACTGTGATAAGACTGCTGAACGGATCCTGACCCGGATCTGGGCCGTACCCTCCAAATATCCGGACCTGCCTCTGGGTTTTTTTGCGCTACCCTACTTTCCGTTTTTCTATTTTCTATTTACGATTTATAATTTAAGTTTTTAATATTTACTATCGATTTGTAATCCAGGGAGCGGGAAGCGCAGAATCAAATATCGCTGTGATGATTGTACGTTCTAGTATCAATTGTTTGGCGACAATGAAGTATAGAGTATAAAGTATTGCCATGTATAGTAAATTTTACAAATCATTATGAACTTCAAAGTTCAAAGTAAATTCATTATCAAAGTACACATATGACTCCATATACTACCCTGAGATAAACCAGCCATGATTGAATGGCAAAGCAGATTCGATGGACGAATGGCTTAATTCTACTCCAATGTTTTACAGCCTTATGTTATGTTTGCCTGATAATACAAGCTATGATCTAACTAAATTGCCTACAACAGTGAAGAATGGTAGCCAAAGACAAACGTGTCCACAGGAACAATGAAAGACTTACATCAAACTTCAAAGTAAATTTCTTATCAGAGTACATATATGTCACTATATACTAACCTGAGATTACTGTACTGCTGTATTAATCATACTTTTCCTCGGATATGATCTCTGCAATCAATTGCCTGTATCTTCCCTTTCGGGGTTCAGCTGTTGAACCACCTGTGCTACCTGGCATTTTTGCTGCGTGAACTGAAGTCTTGAAGATGTGGGACGGTTGTGCCGTGGCGTATACGGGCTGAAACGAGATGGTTTGGCCTGGGCACGGGAGCGGGGAATGAGCCAAAGCTTGGCCATTGCTGGAGTGGACTTGGAGGCGACCGGATGAGGCAGAACTGAGGCTGTGGCCAGCAACTAATGGGCTCCTGAATCATCTGCAGTGATGTCCGGCTTCGTGGCTGTGCACTCACTTTCATGAACTTCAGTTCTGCATGTTATTTGCTTACTGTTATTGTTTGCACGATTTGTTATTTTTGCACATTAGGTGTTTGACAGTCTTCTTTTTTTAATGGGTTCTATTGGGTTTCTTTGTTTTGTGGCTGCCTGTAAGGAGATGAATCTCGAGGTTATATATAGTATACATACTTTGATAATAAATCTATTTTGAACTTTGGACTCTGAAATTCATTTTCTTGGAGGCATTCACAGTAAAACAAGAAATACAATATAATTAATGAAAAACTATGCACGAAGATTGAGAAACAATCAATGTGCAAAAGATGACAAACTGTGCAAAATTATAAGAACAAATAATCATAATAATACGTAAGAAAATAAATAATACTGAGAGCATGATGAAAGTGAGTCCATAGGTTGTTGAATTAGCTCAGCACTGAGGTGAGTGAAATTAACCACACTGATTAAGGAGCCTGGTGGTTGAAGGATGCAAACTGTTCCTGAACCTGGTGGTGTTGGTTCAAATAGAAGAAATAATTGTAATTAACTTTCTGGAAGTAAAAAAAACATAAAGCAATAATGGCTTCACCTCCACCGGCAGTCAATGGTTCTCTTGCTGGTACCTTCTTACAGAAATGAGCACAAGTTGTTTGACACAGTGCAGCATCAATAGTTTCAGTTGTGCTGTCTACATTTGCAGTAATGGAAAACTAGATGTGAGTGACTAGCAAGCAATTAATTAAAGAGAGCTGCACTGATGATTATGCATATATATATATTACCAAAGCTTAATGGTCAAGAAAACTCAGTTTGAAGTTTAGCCCTCAGCTCTGCCATGAGATTGATTGATTAAAAAAAACAGATTGACAATCAGTTCTTGATGCTTACCTAATGAATGTGGATATAAGTCAACAGTGTCCAGAATTCAATGGAGTTCAGCTCCAGTCAAGAATTGGCCATCACATGCCCATCGAACACTGGCTCCCGCCTCTGACTTTTCATTTACTGCCCCCTCATCCCTTCCCTAACCTGAGCCCTAACTCCCCACACTGCCCCAAAATCATCTCTACTATCTAAAAAAAACAACTATCTGAGCCTTGACCTTGATAGGCATCACAGCTCAACACTATCTTGGCGCCAATCAATCTATTCTCTCCTTCCTACACAGCCTAGAACTCTTCATTTTTCTGATATCCATGTGCTTATCTAAGTGAGTCCTACTGTAAACGTCCCTGTTGTATCAACCTCTACCACCAACCCTGAATGACACGCTTGTTCGGGAAAAAACCCATTCATGGTACACTTTTCAAAGATATTCCCTGAAAATAGGCATGCCAAACTGAAGTAAAACTAAACTAAAAATTTTAAAATAGCAGACACTAGAGATCCGATGCACTCCGCAGGTCACTTAGCATCTGTGGAAAGATGAGGCAATACTTCACCTGCAAAGGTGCTGGAGTTGTCTTTTGTGTCCGGTGCACCCAATGTACATTCTTAAGTGAGTGGAATTGAATGTCATTCCTCAAATACTTAGCTACCACAGGGATAGCAGTGTGGTGGTTAGCATAATGCTTTATAGCTCTAGCTGTAAGATAAGGGTTCAATTCCTGCCGTTGTCTGTAAGGTGTTTGTACGTTCTTTCCGAGACTACATATGTTTCCTCTGTGTGCACCAATTTCCATCCACATTCCAAAGGCATAGAGGTTAGGGGTTAGTAAATTGTGGGCATGAGGAGTTGGTGCCAGAAGCATTGTGATACTTACTGGCTGCCCCCAACACATCTTGGTCTTTGTTGGTTGATGACACAAACAACACATTTCACTGTATATTTTGATGTACATGTGACAAATAAAGCTAATCACAATGAGAAGAGTTCCAGCAGTTAATTGTGCAGATGTTAATCCCCATCCTATTCTTATTTTCCAGATTTTTTTGTCTATTTTTGATGATTTTTCCTCCTTTAGATACTAGGGTTGAGAATTGTAGACGTAGATTAACCTCTAAGGCTGAATAATGAAATGCCCAAACTTTTCCAAAAGACAAATTTGTGATTAGTATAGTGCCATTTACAAAGTGCGTTACCATGAAATCAACAACGAATTTAAAAAGTTCATCATCATATTTTACGCAAATGTGATACTTACTGAGCCAACTAGAGATATCTAGACGGATACAGTGAATTTTAAAGTGGCATATTAGAGGAGAAACAGAATCAGGTTTGATCATGAATTTACTTTGAAGTCTGAGCTCACAGTATTTTTTTTGTGTGTGATGTGCAAAACATAGCAGCCAATTTCACACAGCAAACAGACACAAGCAGCAATCCAGGACACAGGGACAATTGAGTACGTTCCTGGTGCAAAGAATTGAATGAGATTTCAAAGTATGATTTTGTATTAGCATGCTTATTCAGTCTTGCTGATTCCACCATTTCTCACGGATGGAAAGTGCTGCCAGTACGATATTATTTAATTAGAAGAATGCTGCTTCAGAATCACATCTAACTAGTCTGGGGGCATATTGATTTTCCTCAGCTCTGGTGCAAAATTCATTTATAATAAATTTTGCCAATCTCCTGATGAAGAACGAGACATAACTCCCGAACACAATAAGGCTCAAAAAGGCAGCATCCATCATTAAGAACCCCCACCACCCAGGACATGCTGTCTTCTCATTGCTACCATCAGGGAAGAGGTACAGGAGCCTGAAGACACACACTCAACATACTTCCCCTCTGCCATCAGTCTATATAGTATATAATAATTTATGAATTTTTAAAAATGTATTTCAATGTACAAAACAATGTCACAAAACAACAAATTTCACAAGATATGTCAGTGTATTAGTACTTCCAAGGCTGACAAGGGAAGTCAAAGCCAATGTAAAAACTAAACAGAGGGCATACAACAAAGCAAAAATAGTGGGAAGATAGTGGATTGGGAAGCTCTTAAAACCTACAAAGAGTAACTTAAAGAATCTTTAGGAGGGAGAAGCTGAAATATGAATGCAAGCTAGCAAACAATATCAAAGTGGATAGTAAAAGCTTTTCCAAGTATGTAAAAAATAAAAGAGAGATGCGGGTGGATATAGGACAGCTAGAAAATGAGGCTGGATGAGGGGCAGGTAGTGTTGAGGAAACAGGCGGGCTAAAGAAGGACTTAGGTTAGGAGAATGGGCAAGAATGTGGCAAATAAAATGCAATGTTGGAAAATGTATGGTCATGCACTTTGGAAGCAGAAATAAATGTGAAGTCTATTTTCTAAATGGGGAGAAAATACAAAAATCTGGGATGCAAAGGGACTTGGGAGTTGGTGGTGAAGAAAACAATGCTAGCATTCATTTCAAGAGGTCTAGAATATAAGAGCAGGGACGTGATGCTGAAGCTTTATAAGGCACTGGTGAGGCCTCTCCTTGAGTATCGTGAACAATTCTGGGGCCCTCATCTTAGAAAAATGTGCCAGCATTGGAGGGGGTTCAGAGGAGGTTCACAAGGATGATTCTGGAAATGAAAGAGTTATACGATGAAAGTTTGATGGCTCTGGCTCTGTACTCACTGGAATTTAGAAGGATGAGGGATGATGCATACATCAGTATGTTCTTCATTGACTACAGGTTTACATTCAACACTATCATCTCCTCAAAACTAATCAATAAGCTTCAAGACCCCAGCCTTGATACCTCCTTGGGCAACTGGATCCTCGATTTCCTCACTTGCAGACCCCAGTCAATTCAGATTGGCAGCAACGTCTCTTCACAGCCTCCATCAGCACTGGTCCATCACAAAGTCTACGAGCTAGTCCTCATTAGGGTATTGAAGGTGCAGAGGGACAGTAATTTCAAGTTCCTTGGCATTATCATTTCAGAGTTCTGAACTGGGACCAGCACTTAAGCACATTTACAAAGAAGACATGCATTCAAACTTCTATAGATGCATAGTAGAGCATGTCCTAACTGGTTTTATCACAGCCTGGTATGGAAACACAAATACTCCTGAACTAAAAGCCTACTAAAAAGTAGTGGATACAGTCTAGTCAATCATAGGAAAAGACCTCCCCACCATTAAGCACATCTACAAGGAGTACTGTCACAAGAAAGCTGCATCCACCATCCAGGCCATGCTTTGTTCTTGCTGCTGCCACTGGGAGGGAGGTACAGGGACATTCGATCTCACACCACCAGGTTCAAGAGCAGTTATTACCCTTCAACCATCAGGCTCCTAAAGCAGCATGGATAACTTCACTCACCTCACACTGGTGAGTGAGACCTTCCACAACCCAAGGGCTCACATTCAAGGACTCTACGACTGGTTTATTACTATTATTATTTGTTTTTTTATTTACATAGTTTGTGATCTTTTGCACATTGTTTGTTTGTCCGTCTTTGTGTTTAGATTTTCATTGGTTCTACTCTATTTCTTTGTTGGACTGTGAATCCCTGCAGGAATTGAATTGAACTGACTACATTTTTAACATCCCTCGTATACGTGAGAAGTAAAAATCTTCACATTACATTTCTGTCTAAATGTGCAATGTGCAATTTATAGTCATTTATAATAGATAGTGTGCACAACAGGACCATCAATATAACATAGAAATACAATTACATCAGTGTGAATTAATCAGTCTGATGGCCTGGTGGAAGAAGCTGTCCTGGAGCCCGTTGGTTCTGGGTTTTATGCTGCAGTACCATTTCCCGGATGGTAGCAGCTGGAACAGTTTGTGGTTGGGGTGATTCGGGTCTCTAATGATATTTCAGGCCCTTGTTACACACCTGTCTTTCTAAATGTTCTGAATAGTGGGAAGTTCACAACTACAGATGTGCTGGGCTGTCCACACCACTCTCTGCAGTGTCCTGCAATATGAGGGGAGTACAGTTCCCATACCAGCCAGTGATGCAGCCAGTCAGGATGCTCTCAATTGTGCCCCTGTAGAAAGTTCTTAAAAGTTGGGGTGGTCATATGAAGCTATGGGAATATGTGGTGGATGGTCGTATGAGCAGCTGGTGCATATCTCAAGTTGTCGTTATGCAACCACTGACACCTGACAGACAATCTTTGATAATGGCTGGGGTCAACTGTCCTGTAAGGACACTGCCCAGAAGAAGGCAATGGCAAGCCACTTCCGTCAAAAGAAATTGCCAAGAATAGTCATGATCATGGGACCATGATCGTCTATGTCATATGATACAGCACATAATGATGATGATGATGATGATGACTGACCATATAAGCCATAAACTTTAAGTAATATGAATGAATCAATGCACCAAGAGTACGAATTTAAAAAGATAATGGGCTGGGAAAGGATGACTGGGTTATTAACGCAGCCACAATGAAGAGAAGTCAATGTTAATTAAATGGTTTTCAATTGTCCTGGAGAAAAGCTTCACTTCATTTGGAAGCTTTTTGGGTATGATACATTCATGTAACAGATATAAGATGGAGACAAATTTCTACTGGTAGCTAAATTAAAGAATGATGCTTCACATTCCTTCTTGATCAATAGAGTTAAAACCTTTGGTGAGATTGTAGAGACTGTTTTCTTGAACTGATACAGCTCCCTCCAATTCTTGACAAATATGCATAATGGAAGACATAGTTCATTTACTAATCACACAAAAGACTTAAAGTTTTCTCGTAGGTATAATTTAACATAACTTGTGATAAGTCAAGTGATGCTTTAAAATGATTTAATATGATATAAAATGTTAATTGAATAATACTCACCAACCCTTGTAGCAATGCATAAGAAATAGTGGATGCATTAGTGATAATTTTTCAAAACTCGTTAGATTCTGGACTAGTTCCTGAGGATTGGAGGGTGGCTAATGTAACTCCACTTTTTAAAAAAGGAGGGAGAGAGAAACCGGGAAATTATAGACCGGTTAGCCTAACGTCAGTGTTGGGGAAACTGCTGGAGTCAGTTATCAAGGATGTGATAACAGCACATTTGGAAAGTGGTGAAATGATCGGACAAAGTCAGCATGGATTTGTGAAAGGAAAATCATGTCTGACGAATCTCTTAGAATTTTTTGAGGATGTAACTAGTAGAGTGGATAGGGGAGAACCAGTGGATGTGGTATATTTGGAATTTCAGAAGGCTTTTGACAAGGTCCCACACAGGAGATTAGTGTGCAAACTTAAAGCACACGGTATTGGGGGTAAGGTATTGGTGTGGGTGGAGAGTTGGTTAGCAGACAGGAAGCAAAGAGTGGGAATAAACGGGACCTTTTCAGAATGGCAGGCGGTGACTAGTGGGGTACCGCAAGGCTCAGTGCTGGGACCCCAGTTGTTTACAATATATATTAATGACTTGGATGAGGGAATTAAATGCAGCATCTCCAAGTTTGCGGATGACGCGAAGCTGGGTGGCAGTGTTAGCTGTGAGGAGGATGCTAAGAGGATGCAGGGTGACTTGGATAGGTTGGGTGAGTGGGCAAATTCATGGCAGATGCAATTTAATGTGGATAAATGTGAAGTTATCCACTTTGGTGGCAAAAATAGGAAAACAGATTATTATCTGAATGGTGGCCGATTAGGAAAAGGGGAGGTGCAACGTGACCTGGGTGTCATTATATACCAGTCATTGAAAGTGGGCATGCAGGTACAGCAGGCGGTGAAAAAGGCGAATGGTATGCTGGCATTTATAGCGAGAGGATTCGAGTACAGGAGCAGGGAGGTACTACTGCAGTTGTACAAGGCCTTGGTGAGACCGCACCTGGAGTATTGTGTGCAGTTTTGGTCCCCTAATCTGAGGAAAGACATCCTTGCCATAGAGGGAGTACAGAGAAGGTTCACCAGATTGATTCCTGGGATGGCAGGACTTTCATATGAAGAAAGAATGGATGAACTGGGCTTGTACTCGTTGGAATTTAGAAGATTGAGGGGGGATCTGATTGAAACGTATAAGATCCTAAGGGGATTGGACAGGCTAGATGCAGGAAGATTGTTCCCGATGTTGGGGAAGTCCAGAACGAGGGGTCACAGTTTGAGGATAGAGGGGAAGCCTTTTAGGACCGAGATTAGGAAAAACTTCTTCACACAGAGAGTGGTGAATCTGTGGAATTCTCTGCCACAGGAAACAGTTGAGGCCAGTTCATTGGCTATATTTAAGAGGGAGTTAGATATGGCCCTTGTGGCTACGGGGGTCAGGGGGTATGGAGGGGCAGTGTTCTGAGTTGGATGATCAGCCATGATCATAATAAATGGCGGTGCAGGCTCGAAGGGCCGAATTTTCTATGTTTTCTATGTTAGCTTACCGCTCCTAAAATTGTAATAGTTTTGCATTCTAGAATAGTAATTTAAGATTAAAAGTTCAAAGTAAATTTATTATCAAAGTACAGATGTACATGTCACCATTTACAACCCTGAGATTCATATTCTTGCAGGCATACTCATAATAGAATTATAACCATAACAGAATCAATGAAAGACCGCACCAACTTGGATGTTCAATCAATGTGCAAAATTCAGCAAACTGTGCAAATGCAAAAAGAAAGACAAAACAATAACAAATAAATAAGGAATAAATATAGAGAACATAAGATGAAGAGTCCTTTAAAGTGAGTCCATAGGTTGTGGTATCTGTTCAGTGTTGAGGTGATAGAAGTTATCTCCTCTGGTTCAAGAGCCTGATGGTTGAGGTGTAATGTCTTTTCCTGAACCTGGTAGTGCGAGTCCTGAGGCTCCTGTATCTTCTTCCCGATGGCAGCAGTAATAAGAGAACACATCCTAGGTGGTGGAGGTCCCTGATGACTGATGCTGCTTTCCTACTACAGCGTTTCGTGTAGATATGCTAAATGGTGGGTTGGCCTTTGCCCGTGATGGACTGGGCCATATCCACTACTTTGTGTAGGATTTTCCATTCAAGGGCATTGGGTGTTTCCATAGCAGGATGTGATGCAGCTAGTCAATACACACTACACACGTATACAAGTCTGTCAAAGTTTTAGATGTCATGCTCAATCTTCACAAACTCCTAAGGAAGCAGAGGCACCAGCGTGCTTTCTTCATAATTGCACTGTAGTGCTGGGCTCAGGACAGATCCTCTGAAATGAAAACACCAAAGAATTTAAAGTTGCTGAGCCCCTCCACCTCGGATCCTCCGATGACGGCTGGCTCATAGACCTCTGGTTTCCTTCTCCTGAAGTCAATAATCAATTCCTTGGCCTTGCTGACATTCAGTGAGACGTTTTTGTTATGGCACCACTCAGCCAGATTTTCAATCTCCCTGCTATATTCTAATTCATCGCCAACTCCGATGACGGCTGGCTCATAGACCTCTGGTTTCCTTCTCCTGAAGTCAATAATCAATTCCTTGGCCTTGCTGACATTCAGTGAGACGTTTTTGTTATGGCACCACTCAGCCAGATTTTCAATCTCCCTGCTATATTCTAATTCATCGCCAACTTCGATTCAGCCTATGACAGAGATTAGTCTATTTGTCACATGTACATTGAGATATCAAAACGTGCAATGAAATGTGTCATTTGTATCAACAGCCAACACAGTCTGAGGGTGTGCTCTTTAAGTGATGCCATGCTTCCAGTGCCCACAATTAACTAAACCTAACTCGTACTCTTTGAGATGTGGGAGGAAAATGGTGCGCCTGGGAGAAGCCCATATGGTCACAGGGAGAGTGTATATACTCCTTACAGACAGCAGTAGGAACTGAATCCCAATCTTACAGCTGGAGTTGTAGAGCATTACGCTAACTGCTATGATACTGCACCATGAGAATCTATTGCTACAATAACATGAAAATATACGGTACTTCAGATTTTTCGCAAACACAAGGAATTCTGCAGATGCTGGAAATTCAAGCAACACACATCAAAGTCGCTGGTGAACGCAGCAGGCCAGGCAGCATCTCTAGGAAGAGGTACAGTTGACGTTTCGGGCCGAGACCCTTCGTCAGGACTAACTAAAGAAGAGCTAGTAAGGGATTTGAAAGTGAGAGGGGGAGGGGGAGATCCGAAATGATAGGAGAAGACGGGAGGGGGAGGGATGGAGCCAAGAGCTGGACAGGTGATTGGCAAAAGGGATATGAGAGGATCATGGGACAGGAGGCCGAGGGAGAAAGAAAAAGGGGAGTGGGGGAAACCCAGAGGATGGGCAAGGGGTATAGTGAGAGGGACAGAGGGAGAAAAAGGAGGGAGAGAGAGAGAAAGAATGTGTGTATATAAATAAATAACAGATGGGGTACGAGGGGGAGGTGGGCCATTAGCCGAAGTTAGAGAAGTCAATGTTCATGCCATCAGGTTGGAGGCTACCCAGACGGAATAGAAGGTGTCATTCCTCCAACCTGAGTGTGGCTTCATCTTTACAGTAGAGGAGGCCATGGATAGACTTCAGATTTTTCCTTGTTTTACTGTACAATTATACAGAAACTCAGTTCACAAAATCAAGAGAAGCAATGGTGCCTTGCTCTATGACAATATCAAAAACTTACACCAATGAGTTTCAAAACCCAGAATTATTTCTAAATTCATTTTGAGACGGAAATATTTAGTGTCATATAAACAACATAAACCTTGAAAGCTGAGAAATTTGTTATAATCTGATTTTTTTTCATAGTTTCTGCCCAGTTCTTTTAAGCAGTTTAGAAAGAAAAAGGCTATTTTGTATTAATTGCTGGTTGGTGACTTGAAGCTTTTCCTATTCATTTTGTGGATGTGAGCACCTTTTGATTTCTTTGTGTTTCATTGATTGGAAATGCAAGGCACAGAATTAATTAACTTAACAGTTAGTGCTTAGTTGAGTTTATAATGTCTTTTATCTTCTACTTACACTTTGATGTTTGTTTGACACTTCTAACATGTGACAGACACTTTATCATTGATGCCAATGAGTTGCGAGGAGCTTTCAGGCATGGTGTTAAAGTGTTAATTATGTAGATAGTCAACAAAACTGTTTACTTCTTTCTCCAAGAATGGCTGAAGCAACATTTATAAACTGAGTCTGAAGTTTGTACTGGGATGGGACTTTCATCTTAAGTATACTTCAGTCAATTTGTTTGGCTCCCAGCACAGCAAGATGTCTGTAAGGGAATGCTGCAGATGGGCACATTCCAGGCTGCAGGACTACATGCTGAGGGATGAATTGAAGCTGGGTGAAGTGGGTCTTCTTGGTGAGAAGACCCACAGCCTGGAGTCTTTCTGCTCAAAACCAAAGAGGTGATTACAGAACCAGTCCTCATTAGGGAATCAGAGGTGGAGAGGGTCAGTAGCTTTAAAATTCTTTGGCGTTAACATATCAGAGGATCTGTTTTGAGGCCAGCATGCAAGCGTCATCACAAAGAAGGCGCAACATTGCCTCTGCTTTTCTTGGAAGTCTGCAAGACTAGCATGTCACCAAATACCTTAACAAGCTTCTACAGATGCACAGTGGACGGCTTGGTCTGGAAAGACCAATGGCCAGAAACGGAAAAGCCTACAGGACAGCGGCGGATACGGCCTGGCCCATCACAAGCAAAACTCACAACACTTTGGAGGAACTCAGCAGGTCGGGCAGCATCCGTGGAAACGATGAGTCAACGTTTCGGGCCGGAACCCTTCGTCAGGACTAAAGAGGGATGGGGCAGAGGCCCTATAAAGAAGGTGGGGGAGGGTGGGAAGGAGAAGGCTGGTAGGTTCCAGGTGAAAAACCAGTAAGAGGGAAGATAAAGCGGTGGGGGAGGTGATAGGCAGGAAAGGTGAAGAAGGAATAGGGGAAAGCACAATGGGTAGTAGAAGGAAGCGGAACCATGAGGGAGGTGATAGGCAGCTGGGGGAAGGGGGCAGAGTGAAATAGGGATAGACGAAGGGAGGGGAAGGGAATTACCGGAATTTGGAGAATTCTATGTTCATACCAAGGGGCTGGAGACTACCCAGGCGGTATATGAGGTGTTGCTCCTCCAACCTGAGTCTGGCCTCATCATGGCGGTATACGAGGCCATGTATGGACATATCCAAATGGGAATAGGAAGCAGAGTTGAAGTGGGTGGCTACCGGGAGATCCTGTCTGTTGTGGAACAACGAAGCGGTCCCCCAGTCTGCGTCGGGTTTCACCGATGTAGAAGAAGCCGCACCGGGAGCACCGGATGCAATAGGTGACCCCAACAGACTCACAAGTGAAGTGTTGCCTCACCTGGAAGGACTGGTTGGGGCCCTGAATGGTGGCAAGAGAGGAGGTGTAGGGACAGGTGTAGCACTTACGCTTACAGGGATACACAAGCAAAGCCCTCCCCAACCCTCATTGAGTAAATTTATATGAAGCACTGCCTCAAGAAAGCAGCATCCATCATCAAGGACCCACACCATCCAGGCCATGCTCCCTTCTCATATTACAGGGACCCTTAGATTGAACAGCACCTGATTCAGGAACAGTTACTGCCCTTCAACCTTCATGTTCCTGAACTGGCAGAGACCTACTCTGAGCTTAGTTTACAAACTGCAGACTCATTTTAAAGTGCTCTTTACAACTCGCTCTCAGAATTATTTTTATTTGTGCCGTTCATCTTCTCTTGCACATTGGTTGCTTGTCAGTCTTTGCTTATGTATAGTTTTTCATAAAATTTCTTTCTCATCTCCCGTAAATGCCTGTGAGACAGTAATCTCAAGGGGGTGTACCACAAACAAGAGAAAATCTGCAAATGCTGAAAATCCAAAGCAACACACACAAAATGCAGGAGGAACTCAGCAGGCCAGGCAGCATCTATGGAAAAGAGTACAATCGACTTTTCTGGCTGAGACCCTTCAGCAGGATTGAAGGAGTCAGTGGTGGGGTGTGGGTGGGGTGGGGGGAATGGAGAGGAGGGAGAAACACAAGTTGATAGGTGAAACCGGGAGGGGGATAGGAGTGAAATGAAGAGTTGGGAAGTAGTTTGTGAAAGAGGTACAGGACTGGAGAAGTGGGAATCTACAAGAGAGGACAGACGGCCATGGAAGAAAGAGAAAAGAGGAGGAGCACCAGTGTGAGGTGATGGGCAGGCAAAGAGATAAGGCGCAAGAGGGAAATGGGAATGAGGAATAGAGAAGAAGGGGGATATTATCAGAAGTTCGAGAAATCGATGCTCATACCATCAGGTTGGAGGCTACCCAGACAGAATAAGGTAATGCTCCTCCACCCTGAGCGTGACCTCATCATAGATACAATAGGTGACCCCAACAGACTCATAGGTGAAGTGTCACCTCACTTGGAAGGACTGTTTGGTGCTCCAGAAAAACAGGGATCTCCCAGTGACCACCCATTTTAATTTCACTTCCCGTTCCCATTCCAACCTATCCATCCATGGAGATTCTGCAGATGCTGGAAGTCCAGAGAATCACACACAATATGCTGGAGGAACTCAGAAGGTCAGGCAGCATCTATGGAAGTGAATAAACAGTCAACGTTTCAGCAAAGCTACATCGAGTCTTACCAATATACAGGAAGCCACACCGGGAGCACCGGATACAGTAGATGACCCCAACAGACTCACAGATGATGTGCAGCCTCAGCTGGAAGGTCTGTTTGGGGCCTTGAATGGTAGTGAGGGAGGAGGTGTAGGGGCAGGTATGGTACTAGTTCTGCTTGCAATGATAAATACCAGGAGGGAGGTCAGTGGGGAGGGACAAATGGACAAGAGAGTCGCGTAGAAAGCGATTTCTGTGGAAAGCGGAAAGTCGGGGGGGGAGGATATACTTGGTGGTGGGATCCAATTGGAGAGGGCGGAAGCAATGGAGAATTATGTGTTGAATGCAGAGGCTAGTGGAACAGTAGGTGAGGACAAGAGGAGTATCTCTAGTGTGGCAGGTGGAGGATGGGATGAGGGCCGTCATGCATAAAATGGAGAAGGTGCAGGTGGGGGCAGTGTTGATGGCAGAGGATGGAAAATCCCTTTCTTTGAAGAAAGAAGGCATCTCATTAGTCCTGGAATGAAAAACCTCATCCTGAGAGCAGATGTGGTGGAGCCAGAGGAACTAAGAAAAGGGGATGATGGCATTTTTACAAGTGACAGGGTGGGAAGAGGTATGGTCCAAGTAGCTGTGAGAATCAATGGGTTTATAAAAGATATCAGCAGATAATCTGTCTTCAGAGATAGCGACAGAGAGATCAAGAAAGAGGAGGGGGGTGTCAGAAATGACCAAGTAAATTTGAGGGCAGGGTGGAATTTGAAAGCAGAGTTGATAAGTCAACAAGCTCAGCACAGGTGCAGGAAAAAGCATGAATGCAGTCATTGATATAACGTAGGAAAAGTTGGGGAGTGATACCGGTGTAGGCTCGGAACATTGACTGTTCCACGGCGTCGACAAAAAAGCAGGCGTAGCAGGGATCCATGAGAGTGCCCATGGCTACATCTTTGGTTTGGAGGCAGTGGGAGGAGCCGAAGGAGAAATTATTGTGTGAAGACCAGTTCCACCGGACGGTGGTGGAGGGGTACAGGTTGGGTCTGTTGTCTAGAAAGAAGCAGAGAAATTTAAGGCCCTCCTGATGGAGGATAAACATGTATAGGGACTGGACTGGAAGTCATTAAAAAGATCCAGAACATATGAAGTGTCACGGATGTAGGTAGGAAGTGGCTGAACCAGGGGGAATAAACCAGAGTTGAGGTATTTAGTTATAAGTTTAGTGGAGAAGGAACAAGCAGAAACAATGGGTCCACCTGGACAGATAAGTGTGTGGATCTTGGGTAGGGGGTAGAAACAGTAGGTGAAGGGTAAGGGAATTAGGAGGTTGGTGACAGTGGATTGGAATTCTCCAGAGTTAATAAGATCAGTGATGGTGAGGGTGACAATGGTCTGGTGCTCCTTAGTGGGGTTTTATTCACAGGGTATGTAAGAAGAGGGGTCTGAGAGTTGTCACCGGGCCTCAGCAAGGTAGAGGTCAGTCTGTGAGACTACTATAGCACCTCCCTTATCTGCAGGTTTGATGGTGAAGTTACGATTAGCGTGGAGAGAGTGGAGAGCGGCGTGTTTGGAAGGAGTGATGGTGGAATCGGAGAGAGGAGTGGTGAAGTTGAGATTGTTGATGTCTCATTGGCAGTGAGCAATGAAGAGATCCAGACCATGACGAAGACCAAAGCAGGGTGTCCAGGAAGAGGAGGAGGGTTGAAGACTGGAGATCACAAATCACAATATCACAAATGATCTGACTTGGTCCAACCAAGCAGAGTCCACTGCCAAGAAGGCCCACCAGCACATTTACTTCCTGAGAAAGCTAAAGAAATTTGGCCTGTCCCCTAAAACCCTCACTAATTTTTATAGACGCACTGTAGAAAACATTCTTCTAGGGTGCATCACAACCTGGTATGGAAGTTGTCCTGTCCAAGACTGGGAGAAGCTGCAGAAGATCGTGAACACAGCGCAGCACATCACACAAACCAATCTTCCGTCCTTGGACTCACTTTACACCGCACGCTGTCGGAGCAGTGCTAAAAGGATAATCAAGGACACGACCCACCCAGCCAACACACTTTTCGTCCCTCTTCCCTCCGGGAAGCTCCCTCAGGAGCTTGAAGACTCGTACGGCCAGATTTGGGAACAGCTTCTTTCCAACTGTGATAAGACTGCTGAACAGATCTTGACCCAGATCTGGGCCGTACCCTCCAAATATCCGGAACTGCCTCTCGGTTTTTTTGTACTACATTACTGTCCATTTTCTATTTTCTATTTATGATTTATAATTTAAATTTTTTAATATTTACTATTGATTTGTACTCCAGGGAGCGGGGAGCACAGAATCAAATATCATTGTGATGATTGTACGTTCTAGTATCAATTGTTTGGCGACAATAAAGTATAAAGTATAAAGAAGGGGTCATCGGTGCAGCTAGAGAGTCCTTGCCAAAGAAATAGGCACAGAGTCGGAGGCAACAGAAGAAGAGCTCAGCTCTTCCGATACACAAAATACTGGAGGGACTCAGCAGGTCAAGCAGAATGTATGGAAAGAAATAAACAGTTGGCATTTTGGGCTGAGACCCTTTATCAGGACTGAGAGGGAAGGAGGAAGAAGCCAGAATAAGAAGGTGGGAAGAGGGGAAGGAGTACAGGCTAGGAGGTGATAGGTGAAGCCAGGTGAGGGGGGAAGGTAAGTGTGTGAGGGGAGGGGAAATGAAGTGAGAAGCTGAGGGGGGAGGAATAATTGGAGGAAAAGGTAAAGGGTTGAAGAAGAAGGAATCTGACAGGAGTGGAGAATGGCCCATGGGAGAGAGGGGAGGAGGAGGAGTACCAGAGGGGTGTGATGGACAGATGAGGAGAAGAGGTAAGAGGAGAGCCAGGGTGGGGAATGGAAGAAGGGGGAAGGGGAAACATTACCAGAAGTTAGAGAAAGAATTTGTAGACACAAGAGATTCTTCAGATGCTGGAAATTTGGAGTAATATACTTAAAATACTAGAGGAACTGAGCAGGTCAGACAGCATCTATGGAAAGGGATAAATGGTCAGTGTTTCAGACTGAAACCCTTCGTTCATCTTGATGAAGGGTTTTGACTTGAAGCGTTAGCTGTTTATTTCCCCAAGGGATGCTCTCTGATTTGTTGAGTTCCTCCAGCATTTTTGCAGATTGTAAAAAAAATGAGACCTGTTGAAGCATCTCAGCAGGTACTTCTTTTGTAGCCCTTGTTTTTAAGTAGAATACCATGATTAACATCCTAATAAAGGTGACTGAATATCAAGGAAAGATCTCCTGGTCAATACAGCAACTTGCAAAACAAAATGATATTGATAATCTGCTAAAGTTGAATAATTATACTTTTTACTGTTATTTAATGGCACACTTAGGAACTTCTTTTAGTTTAAGAGTATTGTATATTGTTAATCAATTATCTATTGGACGGTTCACGGAATGACATCCTAAATCCCATTGATACGTTTATAAATGCCTATAAATATATACTCACTTGAAGAATTTCTGTTTCCTCAAAGCTGGACGTCCTGTTTGCATTTTGAATATTTAAATATAGGGTCGTTAGAGTGAAGATTTAGTAAACTCCCATGCTAAAATGGATTCTGTTTATTTTAAACCTATTAAAAAACAATGTGTTTTTCATTGTTTGGACAGCTTTGCCAATCAGTGCCTTGCTGATAATTGACGTAAAAAAAGACCAAGAGATTCTGCAGATGCTGAAAATCTTAAGCAACACAGACAAAATGCTGGCCGAACTCAGCAAGTCAGACAGTATCTATGAAGGGGATTAAACAGTCAAAGTTTCAGGTCAGGGACATTCATTAGGACTATTTATTCATCCTGATGAAGGGTCTCAACCTGAAATGTCGACGATTAATTCTCCTTCATAGATGCTGCCTCATTTGCTGAGTTCCTCCAGCGTTTTTGCTGATTGTAAAAATACCCTCATTATACAATTCTTATCAATGATTAAGATGAAGAGGTAATTAATTTTGCTGATTATGCTATGTTAGCGTCTGAAGCGTGGTGACACATGGCCCAGCACAATCCTTGCTGATATGATTTAGATCATAAGACCATAAGTCATAGGAGAAGATTAGACTATTCGGCCCATTGAGTCTGCTCCGCCATTTCATCATGGTTGATCCAGTCCCCTCTCAACTCCTTTCCACTGCCTTCCCATAACCTTTCACTCCCTGAGTAAACCAGAACCTATCAACATCCATCTTCACTGCTCCCAGTGACTTGGCCTCCACAGTCGCCTGTGGAAAAGAATTCCATGGATTTTCCATTCTCTGGGGGAAGAAGCTCCTTCTCACTTCTGTTCTAAATGGACATCCTTCTATTTTGACCCTGTGCCCTCTGGTCCTAGACATCCCCACCATAGGAAACATCCTTTCATGCCCACTCTATCTAGGCTTTTCAACATTCAATAGATTTCAATGAGATCCCCTCATTCTTCTAAATTCCAGTGAGTACAGGCCCAGAGCCTTCAATCGCTGCTCATATGATCAGATTTCATCCCCGGAATCATCCTTGTGGACCTTTTCTGAACCCTCTCCAATATCAACACATCCTTGCTCACAATACTCCAAGTAAAACCTCACCAGTGTCTTATAAAGCCACAGCATTACTGATGCACCATCAATAACTCCAAAAGACTGGAAGTAGAGTAAATACTGAAAGGCCTTTATTAGCAGTAAAATGTGACCTCCATCATGCTGAGTATCTGCCCTGGACTGAGAGGAGGAGCAATGGCACAATCGCCTTTATTCAGGGGTTTGTGGGAGGAGCCACAGGAGCAGTCAGCAGAGGGGCCTGTCCAGACAGGTAACCCAGTTACAACATATATATATAGTTTCCCACAATTACATCCTTTCTTTGATATTCTAGTCTTCTTGAAACAAATGCTAGCATTTGCCTTCCTCCCCATCGATTCAACGTGCAAATTAACCTTTAGGGAATCCTGCATGAGGACTTCCAAGTCCCTTTGCACCTCAGATATTTGAATTTTCTTCCCGTTTAGAAAATAGTCTATACTTTTATTCCTTCCACCAAAGTTCTTGACCAGAAACTCCACGACACTGTATTCTATTTGCTACATCTTTGCCCATGCTCCTAATCTGTCAAAGTCCTTCTGTGGCATCCCTGCTTTCTCAAATGCCACCTGGGCCTCCACCTAACTTCATATGGTCTGCAAACTTGGCCACAATGCCATCAATTTCATCATCCAAATTGCTGACATAAAGCATAAAGAGAAGCAGTCCTAACACAGAACCCTGCGGAACACCACAAGTCAGTGACAGCCAATCCGAAAAGGATCCCTTTCTTCGCACTCTTTGTCAGCTGTCAATCAGCAACGAAGCATTCCACTGTATGCTTTGATGAACCTGTGACAAATAAAGCTGATCTTTAAAATCTTGATGATGGAAATTGTTGAGAAGAGGATGAAAAGATGCCACAAATGGATATCATTAGAAGAGGTGAGTTGACAAGAGAGGCAGAAAAACGCCAATGATATTAAACCTGATTCTGGTGTCCAACTCACAGAGTCCATGAAACTAGAACTTTCCAGACTCTCTAATTCAGATAGGAAGGGAACACAGGTTGAATTATATTGTGAAGAAATGTAGAACTATCCAATTGGAAAGGGAAAACATGAGGCAAAATACTTTTAAAGAGGTGAAAAATTAGCAAATGATGATTTTTAGAGGAACTTCAACCTTTTGCATGAAACCCCCAAGCTTAACATGCAGATGTAGCAGAAAGTTTATAGTAGCTATAATTCTAAATGAGTTGTAAGAATCTCAAAGTTCAAAGTAAAAATTTATTAGCAAAGTACATATATGTCACAATGTACTACATTGAGATCCATTTTCTTGCAGCTATTTACAGGAAAATAAAGAAAGACAATTGAATTTATAAAAATATGTCAATAACAAAGGCTGACAAACAACCAATGTAGACCTACTTTCAAGGCCTCTACAACTCATGGTCTCGGTATTACTTATTTACTTATTTTTTACGTTTTGTATTATTTACATGATTTGTCTTCTTTTACACAATATAGATACCTTATTGCAACTGCAGTGGGTTTTGGTGAGGTTTTGTTTTAAAGTCCTATTGACAGTTTGAATTTCTTTACAAAAGAAGGATAAATGCAAAAGAGAAAATACAACAAAGATTCACAAAGGTTCAAGGGTGAGATAGTTTCACCATGAGGACAGATTGATAAGAATGGTCATAAATTCTCTTCAATTTTGGAGTGTGAGGTAATCTGAAACTATACAAGTGTAATGGCACCGAATTGGCACAACATGACACCCAATAAAGTTCACCTTGAGATGAAGCACTTCTTCATACTGTACCCCAATGATTGTGAGCATTGACATATACTTGGTCATTAGAAGTTGTTCTCCATTGGTGATTGTGCAAAAGAACATAAATTTCATGCTGGCATTTGTAGTCCTGAAAGGGTCTGCACATTTTGCATTGGGCATAGGAGCCTGAATGTAGAACAGTAGAGCAGACCTTTTGGTCCATGATTGTCTATGCCAATCCAAACTAATCCCATTTGCTTGCACGTGGCCTACTTGCCTCCATTCTCTGCCTGTCTATGTGTCTGTCCAAATGCCTCTTGAAATATGCTATTGCATCTGCTTCCAACACTTTACCTAACAGCCTGTTCGACGTTCGGTCTCCGTGTAAAAACATTTGCCTTCTAAATCCCCTTTAAACCTTTCCTTAAAACTATGCCTTTTGTCATGAAACAAATGAACGAGGGAAGAGCATAGTGAAGATAAAAAAAAACAAAGCTAGAATAAAATCAAGATTCAAGTTTATTTATCACAGGTACATCAAAACGTACAAACAAATGCGTGATTTGCGTTCACAGCCAATACACCCAAGGGTGTGCTGGGGGCAGCCCGCAAATGTCCAGACACGTTCCAGTGCCAACATAGCTTATCCACAATGCTCAGCAGAACAACAGAAGTAATAACAACAGCAAGAATAAGCCCTGTTCCTCCCTCCCACCCATGAACATACGCAGTCCAGCAGACTTGGGCCTGCAGACACTGGGCTTCAACCTATCTGGCCTACAGTGATATTAAACTTGATTACCCTTCAACCATCAGACTCCTGAAACAGCATTATAACTTCAATCGCCCCAATACTGAATTGATTCCACAATCTCTGCACTAACTTTTAAGGACTCATGTCCTCAGCATTATTTACTAATTTATCTCTCTATCTATCTGTCATCCATCTATCTATCTATCTGTTTGTTTATTTATTGCCACTGCCATTTAAGTCAGCAATGAAGATCCTCCATCTCTGAGCTTGGCCAATCAGATGTAGGAGGATTCTTCACTGCTGTTTCTGTAACAGTTTTGTTTGACCAGTCAGGGTGGTTAGCCCTGGTAGCCCTGAGCTGAAGCCCTGAACCTGGAGGACCGGTGGACCACTCTTAGTCTGGCCTCTACCCTGTTTGGCATAGGTGACTCTCCCAAAAGCCAAAGCATAAAGTCCCAACTCCAGCCAACATGGCTCTCGTGGTCATTCAGGCATGCAAGCCTCCAAACCATGACAAGTATGTGGTCCTCTTGGAGGATTATACTTTTTTGTTCTACTGTAAATACCTGCAAGGAAATGAATCTCAGGGTAACATATGGTGGCATGTACGTACTTTGATAATCAATTTACTTTGAACTTTGAATTTTGATTCTAATCCCCTCCAGCACCTTGACAACTTCCAGTTTCCAGGCTTCCACTGCCTCCCCTTCACCATAAATGTACAATCCCCATACACCTCCATCCCCAGCTGGAAGGCCTTAGGACCCTTTGCTTTCTTCTAGAATACAGATCCAGCCAGGCCTCCTCTACTAACACTCACCTCCCACGTGCCGAACTTGTTCTTGCCTGGAATAGCTTCTGGTTCTCACTTTCCACAAATCAAAGATGTCGCCATGGGCCCTAGCAACACCTACTTTCTGTTCTTGTCTATTTGGAATTGTCTTTGTTCCAGATCTACACTGGCACCACTCTGAACTATGCTAAATACTGGCAACACACATCAAAGTTGCTGGTGAATGCAGCAGGCCAGGCAGCATCTATTGGAAGAGGTACAGTCGACGTTTCGGGCCGAGACCCTTTGTCAGGACTAACTGAAGGAAGAGCTAGTAAGAGGTTTGAAAGTGGCGGGGGGGGAGAGATCCAAAATGATGGGAGAAGACAGGAGGGGGAGGAATGGAGCCAAGAGCTGGACAGGTGATTGGCAAAAGGGATATGAGAGGATCATGAGGCAGGAGGCCCAGGGAGAAGGAAAAGGGGGAGGGGTGGAAACCCAGAGGATGGGCAAGGGGTATAGTCAGAGGGACAGAGGGAGAAAAAGGAGAGAGAGAGAAAGAATGTGTGTATATAAATAAATAACGGATGGGGTACGAGGGGGAGGTGGGGCATTAACGGAAGTTAGAGAAGTCAATGTTCATGCCGTCAGGTTGGGGGCTACCCAGACGGAATATAAGGTGTTGTTCCTCCAACCTGAGTGTGGCTTCATCTTCACAGTAGAGGAGGCCGTGGATAGACATATCCACATAAGTACTGTATTTGTACTGTCTCCTGCACCCATATATAGAACATAGAACATAGAAAATCTACGACACATTACAGGCCCCTCGGCCCACAATGTTGTGCTGACCATGTAACCTACTCTAGAAGGTGCCTAGAATTTCCCTACTGCATAGCCCTCTATTTTTCTCAGCTTCATGTTCCGATCTAAGAGTCTCTTAAAAGACCCTATTGTATCGGCCTCTACCACCGTAGCCAGCAGTGCATTCCACGCACCCCACCCCCCTTGTCATATAACTGGTCAACTTTATTAACTTTGACACTAACATCCATCTTGCCCTCAAGTTCACAAACCATTTCTGACACTTCTTTCCATTTTCTTGAACTCCCTGACTTTTTCCTCAGGAGAAAAACTATCCGTTGACATTTACTATAAACCCACTGATTCCCACCACAACCTAGACTACACCTCTTCCAGCCCTGTCTCTTGTCAGGATGCCACCTTTTCTCTCAGTCTCTCTTTCTCCATTGCATCTGTTCTTGAAATGGACTCAAATAATTATATTTATTTTATGTTCTTTTTCCTTGTTAATTCTGCTTATATGATGCTGCAGAGTTTTTGTTGCATCTGTGCATGACAATAAATAAACCCAACTTTGACTTTTTGGAAAATACAATGAGGGGAAATAGACTAGATTAGGAGTGAGATAAGAATAAAGTAAAGAATCTTCAAGAACAATTAAAAGCTGAATGAATGAGACTTGAAAATTGAATATTCTATTTATTTCTTTAGAGCTACAGTGCAGAACAGGCCCTTCCAGCCCAACGAGCTGCACTACCCAGCAATCCACCTATTTAAAACTAGACTAATCACAGAGCAATTTACAATGACCAATTAACCTACTAACGAGAGTCTTTCGAATGTGGGAGGAAACCTGAGCACCTGGAAGAAACCCATGTAATTCATGGGGAGAATGTACAAACTCCAAACAAATGGCAGCAGAATTGAACTCTGAACTCCAGAATCCCCTGAGCTGTAGCATTCTTGGACTAACCACTACGCCTCAAGCAAGAGTTATTTTTTCACCATGAAAACTTTGAGAGTAATCTATACTTATTCCAGCAATACAAAATACTTGGACTTTTTGTTGGTGTGCATAATTTATACTTACCAATATGGATGAATCATATCAAGTATTGCATCTTGCAGACTACCATGCCTAAACATGCTCTGTTCTTGCATGAAGTGCCTCTGTGCTTTACATATAACTTAACTCCTTAATTCTGGCTCATAACCTTAGTTAAGGTAAGATATCAATCAAACTTCTTGCTTGAAACCGTTGCATGGTAGAAATGATTATTCTGTTTTAATACCATTGATTTCTTCCATTGTTGCTATTCACCTTTATATTCCACATTTATGTGAAATACATTCATTACCTTTACAGGATTTTTAAATAGTTGGGTTCTGCATATATTTGGGTTGAGATAAATGTTAAGATAATTTCAAACCAAAGCACAAGATTTTTAAGCTATTCATGGATATACAGCTGTTGCTTGAGAGCAGTTTTAAGTAGTGAAATAATGCATTGATTGGAAAATGCATTGGGGTGGCCATGCAATGAAAACTGCTCACAAAATGCTGGTGGGACTTAGCAGCTCAGGCAGCATCTATGGAAAGGAATGAAGATCCAACATTTCAATGGAGGCTGCTCTAATCAGAGTTCTATCAAGAATCCGATAGGAGAGACCTTCAATCTGATGACATAAACATCAATTTCTCCAACTTCCAGTAATTTCTGCCCCTCTCCAATCTCTCTTCTTTTATTCCCCACTCTGGCTCTCCTGTTACCTCCTCTATTCTCCTCGCCTGCCTATCGCCTCTCCCTAATGCCTCTTCTTCCTTCTCCCCCATGGTACACTTTCCTCTCCTGTCAGATCTTTTCCTCTTCAGATCCTTGCCTTCTCCACATATCACCTTGCAACTTGGGCCGAAGGGCCTGTATTGTGCTGTAGGTTTTCTATGTTTCGTCCCTCTCCCCCACCCACCTACTTCCCCCCTTACCAGATGTCACCTTTCAGTTTCTAGATTCTACTCCTTCCCCCTCCCCCCCCAACCTCCTTATTTTGGCTTCTTCGCCCTTAATTTCCAGTACTGATGAAGGATCTGGGCAAGGAACGTCGACTATTTATTTCACTCTGTGGATGCTGCCTGACCTGCTGAGATCCTCCAACATTTTGCCTGTGTCACTCTGGATTTCCAGCATCTGCAGAATCTCCTGTGTTTACTGTATTACTGCACCGATCTATGATAAACCTGCGACATAAGCTATTCAGCGAGTTCCATTAGTAATGAACAATTAGCATCTTCCAACATATGCGAATGAGCTTATGAAGAACCATGCACCTTTCTATTTAAATGTACAGTCCATTCTCCTATTATAATACCGCCTTCGTATATCTTATGGTATTCATATCTCAGATATAAAATAGTGAAGCTACCTTATCCTAAAGTACCAATGCATTTATGAAAGACAGCTATTAACTCACGAACTCTCATTGGGCTTGACGAGCACCAGTCCCAAATGATCTTCAAATCCAAACCTAACGCATTGGTTACTCTACTAATCAGGAACATTTGCCCATAGGGATTGAAAATAAATGTAAACCAACCCCGAGTTTTTCGTATTACTGTTAAAGTCTTTAAGTTCTCTCAAGTTTTAAATGCCTTTTATCGCTGTTTTCACCCATCATTCCAAGAAAAATATTATTATTTATTCTGGTTCCACGAGCGTCGCATTTGACAGCACAAAAAGGGACATCAACACAATGCAAACATCTCAACTTATAAAGCCTGCTTCCATAAATTATGCCTGTAATCATAGCTGATGTTTCGAGAAGATTAATTATGCCAGCTCTTTGAAATCCTGCTAAAAGTGGTTCTATATGCAATACAGCGTCGTTGAATTGCAAGTTAGGATATTACAATCAGAGTTTTAAATATACTGCGCAAACCGCACATCTTTCCCTCCTGTTAGGAACATCCATTTAAAGATCGCAGCTAACGGGAGTTGCGTACAGGAAAAGAGATATCGGCATTCTTTTAACAAATAAAACGTAAGGAAATAACTTTAAGATACAGAAAGGGGTAAATAAAACTTCATGTGTAATAGTGAAGGCATCTTCAACCAACGCGTTAATTAATTTCAATTAAATTATTGACCATAACCTTTTCTATTGTGAAAAAAAGACATGAAGCTCCTTGTCCAACGAGCTCCTAATGCAATAGTTCTATTTCCATTTAGGTCTGAAGAAAATAAAACGAAATATCTGCATTCTTTCTTTTCAAACGCAGTCTGTGAAGAAGTAATAACGTTGCTCTTTGCGATTGGTTGGGCTCAGTCTTCCCTAGCACCAGGTCGGACTCTCCCACAGGACACTAATTAGACGCGCTAATTGGACAGCAATGCATCAGTGTCACGTTTTGATGGGCACTTCCAGAATCTCCACAACACAGTTAGATGTTTTTTTCAAGAAATTTTAATAAAGCATTTTATTTCTCGTGTAACGTGTATTCTCTGCATCTATATGAATTTATTTCCATCGGCAATAATATTCATAACTCTAGAAGTAATTCATATTTTCCTAACGCGCAAAGCTGTATTAATATTTTGTAACCATAAGTGCCCAGTTTCAATTTAATCCACACTTGAATATTCTAGTCAGGATTCAGATGTAACATGGAAATAAATACATGTATTCGAAAAACAATAACGCAACCCTTCTGAATGCTACAGAAATGAGTGAATAATTAGAGCATGTACATAAAACATATCTTTAACACTGTCGTTCTTGGAGCTGGATCTATTCTGTAGACATTACACTCTCGTGGATAAATAACATATTCGTAGACTCAGTTAAGAAAGCGACACATATAATGTAGTAAGAAACCTAATGCATTTTATGTTCTGTCGCAAATACAATTCACAGCGACAAAATGATTTAGAAATGCAAATTATTCTATGTGCTTCAAATGTAATAATCGCACATTGAAAGCGATTATCTTAAAATGCACCACAACAAAGCTTTCGGCTGCAAAACAGAATGAAGAAAGAAAAACAGTACATTCCATGAAGTTTTAAAAACGCAAGTTATTTGAAAAAAAAAACATATAGGTTAACTAAACTGCATAAAATAGTCGAATGTACAAAAAAATCAGTGTTACCACATACTCTTAGGTATAAACTCTCAACCACATACTCAGCTTTAAGTTGTATTTTGTAGTATTACTTTCGTGATCGCCTGGCTTTCAATTTTGTCAACCTGGCCTATCACTGTGTAGGAGGATACAGTCTGGACTTTAGTTTTAAGAACCAATCCCAATGTTTGTTATTGTCGTTGTTGGGAAGAAATCTACTTGGTTTTTTTATTGGTTGACAGTGTCCCCATGCAGCCCAGCGTTCACATACACAGTCTATTATTAAAATATTTTATACGGGCCAAAGTTGTGTATATATTCTTTAAGAATACATCAGTGGCATTTTTTCCCATTACGATAGTTCACTTTAACCAAAGGAGCAGTCAGGATCAAGCATATTAAGAACAAATGACATTGCAAACTGATAAAATATATTTAATCGAATTGGATCCAATCGCAAGATTTGCTATATTGTTTGTTTAAATTAACCAAAATCAGAATCAGGTTTAATATCACTGGCATATGTCGTGAAATGTGTCTGTAAACCAAGATTTAATTAAGGTATTGATATTTTTAAATGCAATGTCCCTCCTTCTCACAACAGAGCGAAAACACAGGCTGGCAGATAAAGAGCTATTTTCTATAAATATGTATGATAAATACACAGGCCATCGCGTTTACAAGATGGTGCCTTTGATTGAATTGGTGACCTGCGATTCCAAATGATTTTTGGGAAGCTATTCAAACAGGAGAACGCGTAAATTGTCTAGCTTGTATCTGAATTAATATCTCGTTCATCATCATTATCATCTGATGGGTCCATTTAAGCTCTTCGCCCTGCCGGAACGAACTAAACCCACATTAATATAACATCATTTAGGGACAGTGGCGATTTCAGTGGTAACAATTCAGCGTCTGGTAGCCTAATTGTTGCATGTTTCGTCGCAACCCATTATGTTTCCCCATTGGTTCTCCTGAATTAAGTGGACTTTTAGTTTTAAACACAGACTCAATTTGACACGTCAGAGGTGGCTGACAAACGGGTTTTTCAGAAAGCGAAACAAAAACTAAGAGGTAACGATGCTAAAGCAAGCTGGGACTGGTGTTTTCTGATAAAACACTGAGGGATCCGTCCTACTTTGGGTGTTACGAGAAAACTAAAGATATTAGTGCAAGCATTTTCTTTAGTTAAAATGCAATCATGGAAACGGACGTCCTTTCATAAACGTTCGTACATATGTCCACGCAAGTTTTCTTCAAGAGCACACTCCTGTCATTCACGTACACGTGCACGCCTAAATGTGAGGGGACATGGCGAACTCTCATACGGAGGACAGGTGCAAAGTAGATGAATCAGGTTCATGTCTGAGACAACATTGGATGTGACATAGGTTTAATGTTTAAAACATGCGTTTTGCTTTAATGTACCAAGAAGCAAATTTTGAAGAAGGTTACTCAACAATATTGTTAACTGGTCCGATGTGTCAGTAGGTGATCCTTATTGATGTTTCCGAAAATTTTAATTTTTAGCTTGGGAACTCTAACTTAATTTTAAAACTAAAGAGAAATATTTGTATAAATCAAAAAAAATGTTTTAGTATGCCGTGTGATGTGATTTCAATATGAAATACATCAAAGAATGAAATTCTGTTCACTAGTGTAAACTCAATGAGTAATAGTGTTACTTTTGTATATAGGAAACCATTATATCTGCACACAAACATGAGTAAACAGCTCAATACATTGTTGCATTATGGAGTTGTAAATGCATATATGCCCACAAGGTTTTAAAAATCAATTTCAGTTATTGTAAGCTAAACTTTCCTCTTCGACTGCATATTTAACGCAAGGGTTGGGAATTCACATTTCGCTGGTGATCTAAATCTTCCCCGGTTCTACTCGGTTGCTTAAATGGAACATTATTCTAAGCATATGCATCGTAATCAACTTGGTCACACTTACAAGAACACGCGTTAATAAGGCAATCAATCAAAGTGAAACAATCAAGGGCTTCTGTTTGAGCAGGGATTGGTGGGTGGAAAACGGGACCCCAGCATAACATATGACGATCGGGAAATTCTGAATCAACACGGAGTGTTTCGTGCGCAAAGATATATTGTTCTTCCTATGAAACTTCAATTTAGACAAAGAGTGATTCAATTACCCAGAAAATGCAGTCAATTAAAGAATGCTGATTGGACAGGAGTCTGAATCATCGATCTTTGAATTCTAGCATCACACACAGACATCTAATTTTGCTTTCTCTATTAACTGCTAACTCGAGGAAAATATGGTTTATAATAAGAAACACCAGAGCCATTTACTTGTCATAAACGATTTCAACGCCATGATCAAAACCCATCGGCTATATGCAAGATAATTTCTGCTGTACTGTGCCGAGAGCCTAACCTGGTAAATGAAACACCAAGTGGTGCGAGTGTTTTCTCTTCTTAGGGATCTTTATCTACTTAATGCAACCTTGCTTTCACCCTTAGAATGAAAAAAAACAATAAACCAAGTGAGGCGGATATCGATGGAACAATTTTCTAGCAATTGCTCAACGAAAGAAACAACTGTACTGTAATTGTTCGAAATGGTTTATTTGTCTTTACTGGTTATATTTAATATGTCAAATAGCTGAGGAAGGGGGTGATCGAAAATCGAAACCAAAATTATGCGATAGTAAATGTTTAAACTGTGTGTTAACCGAACATTTTTAACAGAACCATTGCATTTGTTTACAGTCACACGTCACAATTAAGACCTGTTTAATCATTATTACAGTCAGGATCAATACATCCTCAAATTACACATTTTTAATTCTTTGCATAAATAAAATAACCTCTAGTTTATCCAGGTTTGGTCATTATACAAATACATTATTTTAATATGAATTGTAGCAAAAAAAGATCGCAAGGCATGTCCTTTGGTTTCCATCTGTGGTCTCTGTAGTCCATTGACATTTTGTGAAAAGAAACGACGTAAATCCTTCTTTATGGGAAGTGTTTTTATTTTCGCCGTACTGTCCCTGTTTGACGTTGACCATTATCAAAAACGGTATAGCTTCGACTACTTTACGTGCTAAATCTTTCTTAAATTAGAAATAGATCAGGTACGCGCCCGTTTAAATTAAATCACAATTAACATTTGCTGAAACAATTGTTTTCACAGTATCCCGAAGTCGGATATATTGCACGATCAGTTCAGCCACTAAACATTTAAACAGGCAACATGCAGTAAATAAAGATTGAAAGGTGAGTTGATGGTTGTTTTGGTGTATTTTAAATACTTATTGGAGTTCAATTTAAGCGTTAAATTGTCCTTTAAAATTATAAATTTTAAATTAAAAAATACAATACAAAGGCACACCTAAATCACTTCAGTCCTCCTTTGCAAAAAAAAGGTTATGCTACAGATCACATCTTTATAATACTGTTAATTATATTTGTATGCTGCATTATGATTTTTAAAAATCGTTTTCATGGCCTGCATTCTTTATAGCTTATCACCGTTCTGGGATTTTGTAACGTGGGGAAATCCTTTTGAAAATTCAAAGTAGGAAACGAGGAAGAAAATATGTTGGCCCCTCCAGAACCTCTTTATAAAACAAACACGGAAACAATAATCCTTGTAATTCTTTATTGTTTAGCGAATCAGCGGTAGGCAACTTTCAGATTCGAAAACTCGAAGACAACTGCCTCAACAGATCAGTTAAATTGGTTTACTTTACATGATACTGGTTTGGCCCAACGAAGCTCGCCGTGAAAAGCCCCTAAAATCACCTTGCAGTTCGAGAACCATATGGATATCCTTGCTATCAGGAGAGTCGTCCACTCTCACCAATGCAAATCACCCAGGATAATTTCAAACATCAGCTACTATGACCAAAAAAAGGGAACGCATCCGATCAATTTTTTTTGGTCTCCAAACATGATTCTGAAGTGGAGATGCTCAGTTACCCATCATATAATCCCATCCCATTGTGGCTTGTTAGCGTCTGACACCAGGTTTCTGTGATGAGGATATTATCATACATTTACTATTAAAATCTCAACTATACACGTACACGACTAGGATATTCTCATCAGCATAGGACACACTCGCCAGAGGACGAAGGTAAGATTATTATAATCCATTATGGGTAAATGTGTAAGATGTTGTCCTGCAAGAATGCGATGGAGCTTTCAAAACAAGGTCCAGTCATTCAGATACCCGACATTTCCGTTCATGTTGAAACCCTTCTTTCAAGAAGGAAAAGTGTGCACATTTGGAAGATATGTGTTTATACATGCTTCAAGCTATTGTCTTATCTCGTTAAAGGAACCTCTTCCCTTTGGTCTAGGGACACTGCAGCAGCCTTGCTCAGCACAGAAGGTGTGAAGGTGAGGAATGTGTCAGTTCTGGAGGTTGATGCACACGTGAAGTCGGTTCCTGCCGGTCTTGGTGGCACCCCGTTCGACTGGCTGCTATGGCAGCTTAGGCATGAGCAAGGGCTACTCCCGGCGCTGCCAAGTCCATGGTTGTTGGCAGAAGGATATAGAGAAGGGTGTCTGAACGCACACAGCAACTCCGGCCGAGGATAAGGGTGGGAAAGAACTCTAAAGGTGTCCAGGGGTCTCAGAGGAGCGCTGAAGGGACTGGTCGCCGAGGCTGATGCTGCAGACATGCCCACATGAGGATAGTAGTGGAGAGGTACGTGTGATGGAAAAGGGTAGGGCAAATTGCCTGCTGCCGCTGCGTGGCTCATCATGTAAGTGTAAAAAGTAGGATCGGCGGGATGAGGCCAGGTCATCGCCAAACGCTGTCTCTTGTCCTTCATTCTGCGATTTTGGAACCACACCTTCAAAAATGATTCACATAGAAAGAATTAGATTCATACAGTCATCGTTCAACTTGTCTTGAAAAGCACAAAACGGTTTTTGTCTCTTTCCACCCGAAGATTACAAATGCCCCTGTATTTACATTCCCGATTTTGTTTCTTTAGGCTGAATGCCACTTTTCCTATTTGTATCTGAAATAGCAAATTAGTTTAGGTTTTCAGTGCAAGAATGGTTAATGATATAAAGATGGAATATTTCATAAACTGTAAACGAAATATGTAAAGCGCTGTCGTTCAGCGATCCCTACACTGTCATGCCGAACATTATTCCTTGTAAATTTATGACCCAGGTTTTACTAGGCTATTCTTTGGTATACCGATATTTCATTTTGCAGATATGAAATTAGGTTCAAAATTTGCCGTTCGGATCGATACTCCTAAAGTACGGAGAAAGGTACCCATAAAATTTAACTATACCGCCATTTTTATCAACAGTTCGCGTGTTTATGAAAAGTAAAAGCTTTCTGTATAGAAAGTCCTCCAGTGACTCTACATACATTGGCGTTAACCCGTTGAGAGCTGCTGTGTTACACCCTGCGCTTCAAGCTCCCTAACCCCCCCTCCAGCAAAATGCATACCATTAAGATACAGCATGCAAAATGCAACATAGAGCTTGCCAAATGATGGCTTATTAAACATTGTTTCTTAAAATACAGAAACTATCCGAAGGAGTAAAGATAGCAACTGACTTTTATCATGCGTTCAAATATGAAAGTATAGCATGTTTTCATCACCCTTGTCACTCATATGAATTACTTTGTCTTTTATACCTCTAAAATTCATATTTACATTATTCTTGTCGTTAAGATTTTACTTAACATTGCTCAGTCTAGATTTATGATTTTAAAATCATTCCAGCTTTTCCCATAACAAATATTGTGTATGTTCCTCGTTTTAATATATTTCGTTTTGTTGCCTTCAATGTAGAGTGCATCGCAAGTAAATAACGTTATGGCTTAACCCACAGTAATAATGGTGGTGAGCATTCTAATTGGTTGCATCACCGTCTGGTATATAGGGGCCACTGCACAGAATCGGACTCAGCCGCAGAAAGTTGCAAACTCAGCCAGTTGTATCATGGGCACTGGCCTCCCCAGGAACGAGGACATCTTCAAAAGGCAATGCCTCAAAAAGGCGGCATCCATCATTAAGGACCCTCATCATCCAGGACGTGCCCTCTTCTCATTACTACCATCAAGGAGGTGGTACAGGAGCCTGAAGACACACATCCAATGTTTTAGGACCAGCTTCTTCCGCTTGATCATCAGATTTCTGAATGGACGATGAACCCACGTACACTGCCTCACTTTCCTTCTTCTGTCTTTTTGCACTACTTATTAAATTTAAATATATATATATATTTTACTTATTATAATTTATAGTTTTATTATATAATGTCATGTACTGCAGTCGCAAAACAACAGATTTCATAACATATACCAATGATATTAAACCTGAGTACCCGTTATTTCAATATACGGAATGTATATTTACGTTACCGGTACAGTACTGCACAAAGAGCCGTTTTCTAAGGCAATGCGTTTACTTTGTTGTTAATAAACTGATTTGTAGCAGCTTTGTTTGAATTTCTCAGCAATCTTCATTTAGCTTAGGCGGAGCAAATTGTTTAAAACTAATGACAATCTCTACCGCTGTTCTTATTGCTTACAATCGCGATTAGGTTAGACATTTCATTCTGCGCGGTCTCCGATCACCTTGATAGTGGTTTCAGGCAGATTTAAAGCCGCCGCTAATTCGCATCTCCTGGGTCTGGAAACGTAATTCTCTCGGTAGAACTCCTTCTCTAGCCTGGCGATCTGCTCTCTGGTGAAAGCAGTTCGATAGCGGCGCATCTGATCGGCCCCGCCGCCGCTTATCAGGCTTTGAGAGCCGGATACTTTGGGAAGTTCTGCCCCACCGTTACTGTCCATTGGATCGGAAGAGTGTCCTGAAACGACAGGCCAGATCTAAACATGTTAGAAAAGCATCAACGCAAAGACAGCAATGTAAAACCAACGAGATATGTCCTCTCACAATTTCACATCCATACAGTTCATCTAACTTTAATCTGCGACAAAAAATGTTATATCCCTTTGGAAGATAAAGTCAGGTCAAGAGTTGAACCCAGTTTTAAAGCAGTTCTAATACCGAAAACCAGACTTAACGTCATACCTAAATTCTGTAGACCAGAATGACCTGAGAGATGAGCCTTTCTTTGTACCTTGGTTGGCCTGTTTTGGTTGTATCACCGGAAGAACCCAACACAACCAACTCCTGGATTTATAAGTGAACAAACTGGTTACGCAAAATGTAGAGATAATTCTTGAGCTCGTTTGAAATGGGCTCCTTTTCCTCTGTTTCCCCTGCCTTGAATGTGACTATAAAGTGCTTGCCGGCTGCTTACTGACTGAGGTGCTTTCATATGCGCCGGCTCCCATTGAAGCTCGTCTGTAGACACCTATTTCCGAGCTGGCGCCGACAAGACCCTTGGAAAGTGACAATTTGAAGACTCGCAAGGTGTTAACTCCTATGGACCCGGGATTCAATAATGATTTTACGGTCTTTAAACGAGTTTCCGTACTCCATCAAGAAACCAAATAAAATGGCAATGAGTTCCTCGCTCTTCCAATCTATTGTTTTTCGCTCTTGGTTGCAAGATTTTACAAAATTGCTTTTACAATAGCAAAAGTAAATGCAATCGTGTTGTTAACAACAAGGTGACCAATGAAAGAACCTCATTAAATAGCACATATAATTAATTTGTACGATCTTAAACAGAAATGACAATAAAATACCATTCGTAACAGCATTTTGAACAATTGTCAGGTTCAAATTTAATTCAGTGATTCACTTCTGGATTTTGCATTTTCTAATATAAATACTCGGCAATGTAATTGCTGGACACAGTAGCCTATTTTTAAAATAAAACACTTTAAAATGAATCCAAGTCTACATAATGTACTTTAATATTATTAGTGCAACTTCTCTACTAGAACTGAAAACGATTATTACCTTTGTTTGCCTGGTTTCCCTGATTTCCCGGCGTACGGTTTGGGGTGCAACTGACATCTATCTCGTCATAATAATCAGACTCTGTTTCCGGACTGTTTTGGACTGAGAGCGATTTACATTTTGCCGGGCAGCCGTCCGATGATGACTTGTCCGGGACGGGGAGTCTTGAACCCGTTCTCATCTGAGTGTTAACGTCGGTTCTGGCATCGATCTCCTCGTCTCCACTCTCCAGTGTCATAGGGGCCGACCCGGGGCTCAAGCAACTCCTGTGGACCACGTTTTCAGGGGACTCGTTTATTGGGCTTCCAGCTGCTTCTGACAAATTCGGCAATCTCCTGCCAACTGGATTGCCAGTCTGACCTCGCTCCATCAGCAGCAGAATCTCCTTCCTTGATTCCATTGTACGCAGATCTGAGATCAAATCGGAGCCAGCAGAGGACACAGTTCAAGGGAACACGGGGAGCCGGGGGGGGGGGGGAATGAAAATCGGAGATATAATGATGACCTTCTGATGTGAGCTTCACCACTCGGAAGCACTGCGGGCGGGTCTGGGAAGGATCACCATTGCCTGCTCTCTCTAATCTGTCATTCTTATGCTGTAATCGTCATTAAAGTACCCGGGTGACGCCAACAAACTGATTACAACCGCTTTACAAGGAGATAATGCCCGCCACCGTGAAGATGAAAGGGAGCCTCAGCTTGTCGCTGTTGTCTACACGCAAGTGTATGGAGAGGGAGGAAGTGCGAAACGTATTGAACATCTCCCACAAATGAGAGAGTCGACAACATTACAACACCTCAGGGGAGATGAAAACAAGGACATCATCTCAACTTTCCTTTAGCAATACTATGTATAGCCAACCCCGAACGCATCATTTACAAAATTATTAAACGCAATCTCGTTTCAGTGGAATAAAAGCATTACTAATTCCGTTACGGAGCTTTCATTTCAGCCTTTGGAATATCTGTATTAAAGACAACTACTGCAACTTTAAGCGTATAAAATTATACAGATTATTAGATTCGCGGGGTCACTTTAATCATGAATATACATAAGTGAAACAAATCCTCTTCCTTTCTGACGGGATTTGTATGCAGTGTATTTTTCATAAAATTTGCACATGATTTTCAAGCGTTTTCCGCTTCCAGTGCAATGTTGTAACAAAACCTCATCAGCAGAGGACCAATTATTATATAAGGCTGCAGGTACGCCGTACTAGGGCACAGAATTCCTTCGGAATATTGGAGTATTGTATTTACATATCGTAGAAACTGAAGTTACTGTATATAGAATGGAAGTCATCATCAATGCATCAGAGATTAACTCTATTAGCGACTGTTTACTTGTGTTTTCAGACATAAATAATGGGTTTGTTCTTTGAATTTCATTTCCGACTGAGGTGTCTCACTGCAAATAGCATAGCGTTAACGTTGAAAAAAAAACATTATTTGGGTCACTCTGAATTTTCAAACGTCGTTCTCCCGTAAATCCATTGCTGTAATGAAGAAAACTCTCCTATAACCAAATCCGCTCTGGATTTATTTTTATATACAGTAGTTTATATGCCTTGCTTTACGGCCTGCAGTTATCGAACGTTTTCTAGAAATAGCAACTTCTATAGGAAATACTAATACGTTTTATTTCAGCTAAAATAAATAAACTCAAAGACGTGTCATTCTTAACGGTTTCAGTAGGAATGAGATGAGATCGAGAACAAATGAAGATGATCCTATTATTTTGACAGCCATTAGCTATTATCGGTTGTGAAAGTCTTTGTCACAAAGCTGATTGGCGATGAAAGAACATATCCCAATTGTAAACAGGTCACTACAGGCCAAGTGACGTATGGACGCCATCTAAGGGGATGGTTTAGAAGCATCAGTCCAGCGGAGAGTAACGCGCTCCAAGATCAATGAGTAATTAAGTAGTTTATTGTCACGGGAAAATAGATTCTATTATTGTTGCATAGAGGTGACTGAATGAATAATCCCCCAAAATTAAAAAAATTAAAATTTCAAGCCTGGAGCAAAGGTGCTAAATTGACTAAATGGTTTGTGGGAATGTTTTAAGTTTTAAGAAAATAAATATTTCTGCAATTTCAATAAAGTGATCATGATCCCATTGCTTTCATTTTAGAGAGTCGTGTAATTCTGCTTTGAAGCCTTGACCACATTTCAACAACTATTAGATAGCTTATAATGTGCTTTAAAATACTCTGCTGTTCGTAAATGCGTTATTTCTTACTGCCTTTGTTAAAAGTGAGATTTCCTTTAGAGCAAAGTCCTAGCCAAAACTATATAGATTGGCTACAAACAGAAATGGGGAGTAGCAGTTAAAAAGAACAGGGACTGAGGGAACCTGTACTTTACTAAATCTACTTGTACTATCACAAAAGTAAAATTAACTGGCCACAAAACAGAAATGTTACAACCCAGCAGGTCAAGTGGCATCTGTGGAGAGGAATAAACAGTCAATAGTTCAGGCTGAGGTCCTGACGAAGAGTCTTGTCACGAAATACCGTTTATTCCGTTCCACAGATGTGCCTGACTTGCTGAGTTCCCCCAGCATTTTGTGAGTGTTACTCTGGATTCCCAGCATCTGCAGAATCTATTATGTTCAAGAAATGCTACAGAGAATGACTAGAAAAACTAAGATTGTTGCATATGACACATTTCACTCTATGATTCAATGTACAATGATAAATAAATGAATCAATCTGAATCTAATTGTTCTTTGAAGCATAGGATGCTCTGTTACAAAGAAAGGGGAAGACAATTGAAATGTACATAATTACAGAGGGGTCCATCAGGGGTTAATTGGAAGGGCCTATTTCCATTAGCAGAGAGTTCATGAAATAGGAATATGAGTTTTATTTATTTATTTATTGGTTTAGAGATACAATGTGCAAAATGTCCTTCCGGCCAAACAAACTGCACCACCCAGCAGCCACCTGTTTAACACTAGCCTAAATAACAGACAACTTACAATGGCCATTTAGTATCTTAATTGGCGCACCTTAGGACTGTAGGAGGAAACCGGGGCACCCAGAGAAAACCGATGCACTTCACGTTAAAGTAACTGGTCAAAGAATAAAAGGAGAGGCGAGAAAAATATTTTGACCCGGAGGGTGGTAGAAGACTGAAAGACATGGAGTAAAAGGGGAAATTCTCCTTACTTTTAATGAGCTTGCATGTTACTTGGGGAGTATGGGGTGTCAGGGAGGGGTAGCACCTCTGGTGGGGTAACATGTCGCGTCCTTTTCAAGGCGGTTAGTCCACCTTTGGCCCCCACCTGGCACTCAGCTCTCACCTGTGGCTCCCCGTAGCTGTTTGCATGCGACAGCAACTACACCCCGGGCAATGGCTTCGACAAGCTGGCTAAACCAGGTGAGGGTAGCCGACGGGTCTCAAACCCTCGGTGGGATATGGAGTTGTCTATCCCAGCACGTGAAGACAGACTCCGGCGGATTGAGCGGACGAGACCAATGGAAGGTCCAACGGTCGAGAAGGCGGTCTCTGCAAGCGTCGTGGAACGTGTAGAGCAGGACAAGACACAGAAGACGTCCTGGTCATCCACTGCGCCTAGTCCCATCTCCAGCCATCTAGACTCTGTCTTGCCACTGGATCCAGATGGGAATTGGGAAGGGAGAGTGAGGCTGACGCTGCACAACTCTCCCTGACTTAAATCCAAGTCACGCACTAGTCTCGACATCATCATCATGGTGTTGAGGTCCTCTTCGACATACGATGGACGAACAACAACAACAACTTGGGGAGTACGGAACCTTGTAGCTTTTGGTGGAAAGTGGGGTGAATGAAGCAAAGTTGCAGGATGGCTGATGGTTGAGGAGCAAGACCCAGAAAGGGAGGACTTATTTATTTTTATTTATTCAGATACAGTGCAGAATAGGCCTTCTGGTCCTATGGGCCTCACTGCCCAGCATCCCCTGATAGATCTTAATGAAGGATTGGAAATGTAGTCTGTGCCCACTCCCTACCTCCCTAGCTAGCAGATCTTCAGACCAAGGGTCACACCAGAATGACAGCTATGTACCCTTTTTCCAAAGGTCACCCTTTGACAGAAACGTACAGCCTTGTAAACCGTGTGGGCTACCACTCTTCATGGCACGTGGATGATAGAAAAATGGAGGGCTGTGTAGGAGGGAAGAGTTGGATTGATCTGAGAGTAGGTTAAAGGATTGGCACAACATCTTGGGCCAAAGGGCCTGTACTGTGCTGTAATTTTCTACGTTTAATGTTAAGGGCTGGTGGGAATGAGACTGAGGGAGGACAGGAAGAAGTTAGGGGATGAGAGTGGTCATTGAAGGAGAGGAGATTCAAGGATGCAAAGGATAGAGATGGGTCCATCAAGGGCAGTAAGGGGTGAAGCAGGCAGTGGTCAAAACCATTTGAGTTTGAGCTCACCAGAAAGTGCGTGAGACTGATGACTTTATGCAAATCTGCCCGCATGTTCATGTTCAAGTAGCCTCATCCTCATTCATCTTGGACCCATTTGCTGATTGTCAAGACCATGTGGTAGCCACTTCATATTAAAGGAATTCATTTGCAGCTATTTTCCACTGCTTAGTATAATTTGAAGAGTCAGGGCAAATAGCAATAGATTTGAATGCTGTTCCACTCTCACAGTACTGTCAGATGCTCTGACATTGACATTTTAGATTATGAAGACACACAGTCCTCTTTTATTGTCATTTAGTAATGCATGCATTGAGAAATGATGCAGTATTTCCTCCGGTGTGATATCACAAAACACAGGACAGACCAAGACTGAAAAAACTAACAAAACCACATAATTATAACATATAGTTACAACAGTGCAACAATACCATAACTTGATGAAGAAGTCCATGAGCACAGTAAAAAGTTCAAAGTGTCTCAAATGTCCCACATCTCACGCAGATGGGAGAAGGAAGAAAAACTCTCCCTGCCATGCCCGACCACAGTCCGAATCTGAGTCATCCGAAAACTTCAAGCCTCCGAATCAGCTCTCCAACACCAAGTACTAAGCGACATCTCTGTCGGAACGATTCGACCGCAATCTTGGTCGCCAACAGCAGGCAAAGCCAGGGATTTTGAGGCCTTCCCTCCAGAAGATTCCTGACCGCGCAGTAACAACAGCAGTGAACTTTCGTTTCAGAAATTTCACCAGATGTTCCTCTGTGCTTTCATGTCCATCTCCATCAAATCAGAATTGTCCACGGCCCCTATTTAACGGATACAATATCATTTTTCACCGGAGGGCTGCGCACGCGCGGCGTGCTGCTATCTCTCCTCCTGCTGACTGTGCCAAGGTATTACTGCCTGGACTGTGCCAAGGTAAGAATTAAGGTCTACACAAGGAAAAGCATTTTTGTCCTGCGCTGTACATGGCTGAATTTGTACTGTGCTGGAATCTGGAATGCACTCTCTGCAGATGTGGTAGAACTGCTTCATTGTTCAATACACACAAAATCTTGGAGGAACTCAGCTGATCAGGCTAGATCTATGGAGGGGAATGAACAGTTAATGTTTTGGACTGAGACCCTTCATCAAGACTGGAAAGGAAAGAAGTAGAAGCCGGAATAAGAGGGGACAGTGTTTGTGCCCACAGGAGTTTGTGTCTTTGCCAATGAGAAAAAAACAACCTGACCTAATCCCACCCCTCTCCTCTCTTTGCTCTTGAGCAATCTCCTGGGACTAGAGTACTGTGTCCAGTTCTGGTCGCCCCACTATAGGAAAGATGTGGAAGCATTGGAAAGGGTACAGAGGAGATTTATCGGGATGCTGCCTGGTTTAGAGAGTATGGATTATGATCAGAGATTAAGGGAGCTAGGGCTTTACTCTTTGGAGAGAAGGAGGATGAGAGGAAACATGATAGAGGTGTACAAGATATTAAGAGAAATTGATAGAGTGGATAGCCAGCGCCTCTTCCCCAGAGCACCACTGCTCAATACAAGAGGACATGGCTTTAAGGTAAGGGGTGGGAAGTTCAAGGGGGATCTTAGAGGAAGGTTTTTTACTCAGAGAATGGTTGGTGCGTGGAATGCACTGCCTGAGTCAGTGGTGGAGGCAGATACACTAGTGAAATTTAAGAGACTACTAGACAAGTACATGGAGGAATTTAAGGTGGGGGGGTTATATGGGAGGCAGGGTTTGAGGGTCGGCACAACATTGTGGGCCGAAGGGCCTGTACTGTGCTGTATTATTCTATGTTTTATGACTAAGGACAACTTTCTTCCTCTCCAATTTCGTGTGATATGATGAAGGGCCTCGGCCTAAAACATTGGCATTTATTCCTCTGCATTGTCGCCACCGGACCTGCAGAGTTCCTCTGGCATTTTGTGCCTGTTATTCTGTGAGCTCTGAAGTGACTAACCAGTTGATGTGGCTCTGCAAACAAGTGCATATATGTCATACGCAGAGTAAGGATTTCATTGTGGCCTTTTAAGTGGGAATTGGGTAAATAACTGGTGGAGAAAATCTTTACAAGAACATAAAGAAAGGGCTGATTGTGAAACTAGATGTGTGCACCACTACCATAGCACTAGGGTTATCTTTTATGAAAGGCAGAGATCGGCCATGACAGTCTATTGTCCTTAAGTATGCCCACTCAGTCTGTGAACACTGACAAAAAGTGTGTCTGAAGATCAGGACTTCAGTCCTGACAAAGAGTTCATGGCCTACAAACCATGATCCATACCCACCTCTACATTATAGAGACCTGGAGTACCAACAGCAAGTATCTCAAACCACTGGAGAGAAGCTACCAATACTGCTTCCAGAAAGGTAAAGGTTGACACAAAGGTTAGGGGTGTTGAGGATAGGGTGGAGGGCTGTCAGAGGTTACAGCAGGACATGATAGGATGCAAAACTGGGCTGAGAAGTGGCAGATGGAGTTCAACGGAGATAAGTGTGTGGTGGTTCATTTTGGTAAGTCAAATATGATGGCAGAATGTAGTATTAATGGTAAGACTCTTGGCAGTGTGGAGGATCAGAAGGATCTTGGGGTCTGAGTCCATAGGACACTCAAAGCTGCTGCACAGGTTGACTCTGTGGTTAAGAAGGCATATGGTGCATTGGCTTTCATTAGTCACGGGATTGAGTTTAAGAGCTGAGAGGCAATGTTGCAGCTATATACGACCCTGGTCAGACCCCACTTGGAGTACTGTGCTCAATTCTGGTCACCTCACTACAGGAAGGACGCGGAAACTGTAGAAAGGTGCAGAGGAGATTTACAAGGATGATACCCGGAATGGGGAGCATGCCTTATGAGAATAGGTTGAGTGAACTCGGCCTTTTCTCCTATGAGCGATGGAGGATTAGAGGTGACATGATAGAGGAGTACAAGATAATGAGAAGCATTAATCGTGTGAATAGTCAGAAACTTTTTCCCAGGGCTGAAATGGCTAGCACGAGAGAGCATAGTTTTAAGGTGCTTGGATGTAGGTACAGAGGAGATGTAAGTTTTTTATGCAGAGAGTGGTGAGTATGTGGAATGGGCTGCCAGCAGCGGCAGTGGAGGTGAAAACAATAGGGTCTTTTAAGAGACTCCTGGATAAGTACATAGATCTTAGAAAAATAGAGGGCTATGGGTAAACCTAGGTATTTCGAAGGTAAGGACATGTTCAGCACAGCTTTGTGGGCCAAAGGGCCTGTATTGTGCTGTAGGTTTTCTATGTTTCTATGTTTCTATAAAACTAACCAACTCACTTGCAGAATAATTGAAAGAACATCATCTTCTCCCATGAAAATATTGCCATCTCTAAAGTTTTACTCTTTATTCTGAACTCTATCAACTGAGAGATTTCCAGGTGGATAAACAAACTGATTCAAGAATGCTTTCAAAGTTTTTTTAAAAATATCTAACATCCCACCCACTTGTATGAATCCTTGGATCATGACTTCTCAAAATGAATGACCAATGAGAAGGCACAGAGAAGTGTGAGTTCATTTTTCAGGAACACGCAAAAGGTTAACATAAAAGACATTTGTGCACTATCTCTCAAACTATCTACCTGCTTGCAGATCCTGTAGTTCTCAATCGACTTGTTACTCATTGCAGAACCCACAAACTGGCGAGAAACAAGCTATCCTTAGTCCCAGGGACTGCTTAAGAGCAAGAGAAAGAGAAAGTGGGATTAGATCAGGTTGTTGTTTTTTCATTGACACAGTCACAAATGAGCCAATAATTTCCTGTGTTCTGGATGTTCAATGATTCTATTGATTGGTGTTAGGACCATATTGATAATTAATTATGCAACAAAATGTTTGTAAAATGAATTTTAATAAACTTACAGAATAGTCAATGAAATTCAGATGAGGTAAGTGTCATGTAAATAAAGTGTAATGTATACAGAAAAGGTCATTGGCTATGATTTACCAAAACTACTGATCTTCTCTGTGTCCAAGACATAGAAGTGGGCAGGAAAAATCATAGTGGACACTACCCATCCTATCTTTTCCAAAAGCTCCCTTCAGGAAAGTGCTATAGGGCTGTTAAAACAAAAAAAAAATCATGCTATCATAAAAGTTTATTCCCCCAGCTCATTAATCTGATCAACCATCCTAGTTAACCCTCTCAGCCCCCTCAAACTATTAACCCTGTTTCTGCACTGCATTGTAATCCTTTTAATCCACTTCTTATAATGCTGTTTACAATGTATATGTTGGTATTTAAGTATTTGTGCACATTTAGCACCATATCTGTACTTTAATCTCCATTTTAATATTTTTTTATTCTTTGCAGTTGTTGAATGTTGCCGTCTTTTTGTTGCAACGTGCCACAGAAAATTCCTAATACATATAAAGATATATGGCAAATAAGGATGATCCTTCATCTTTGATCCTTGACAGAAAGGCAACATGAGCCTTAGGAAATAAGTCTAGGTGTATAAGAAGAGAAAGCAGAAAGAGAGCAGTGGGAGATACAATAATAAAAGTAAAATTGTAACACAACACAAGCATAAATCACTGAGGCTCATTTCTGGAAGGATAGAATAGAACAGCAGTGAAATTATGCAAACCTGTACAGAGTACCATGAAGAGCTCTGGTCTCCAAAGTGTAAAATGCAGAGCAGCACATTACTTTCTTAAAGGTTGCGCAGATCCGGCATGTCATCTAAAACTTTGACAAACTTCTGGAAACACCAGTGTTCAAGAAAAGGGAAGCCTACTAATCAATGTAGTATTGCCAGCAAATTTAATTAGCAGATTGGAGCTGTGGGTGGCGACAGAGTCATGGGTGTACTGAGAGTAAAGGAAGGGGGCTTAGAACACAGCCCTTGGGGGCTCCTGTGTTGAGGGTCAGAGGGGCAAAGGTGATAGAGCCCACTCTTACCACCTGCTGGCAATCTGACAGGAAGCCCAGGATTCAGCTGCACAAGGCAGGGTCAAGGTCGAGGTCTCTGAGCTTCTTGTTGAGCCTGGAGGGAATTATGGTGTTGAATGCTGAACTGTAGTCCAAGAACAGCATTCTCACATGCATCCCTCCTCTCCAGGAGTGTAAGGATGGGGTGTAGAGCTGTGACTATTGTGACATCTGTCGATCGGTTGTGTCAGTAGGTGAATTATATGGGGTCCAGTTTGGGTAGTAGCATACAGCAGATGCAGTCCTTGACCAGCCTCTCAAGACATTTGCTTATTATTGAGGTGATTGCGATAGGATACCAATGGTTCTGACATGTTACCTTGGTCTTATTAGGTACAGGGATAATGGTGGATAATTTGAAATAGGAGGGCACTCTACACTGGGAAAGGGAGAGATTAAAAATGTCTGCTTCTTTCTTTATTTGCACTGTCAGTCTTTGTGTGTAGTTTTTCATTGATTCTATTGAACTTCTTTGTTCTACTGTGAATGCCTGCAAGAATTTGAATTTCAGGGTAGTACTTGATAACGTATACATGCTTTGGTAATAAATTTACTTTGAACTTTGACTCTGACATTGAAATGACATAGAAAAGTCGGGTGAAATGCAAGGAGAACGTCATTGAAATTATACCTGGATTGAGAGATTCTAGATTCTGGAGAAGACTAAACATGTTGGAACTCTGTTCTGTAGGCAACCAAAGATTGAATGATAATGATAGTAGTACAGGATAAAAAATCAAGAACAACTTATTTAATGGATATAGCCATTCCAAACACAAATAATATACAGAAATCAATACTGAACAATACCAAAAATATGCTGTATTAAAAGAAACAGATTTGGAAATTTTACAAAGAAAGTTAAGAAATGAAATGTCAGATTTTAGAAAACACAATGTACACGTGAACACACTTAGATTAACACTACCTAGGATAGAAGGAGGATAGAAGGAGGAAGAGGAAACATAACATCAGAGAAAACTTCGAAGGATATACTTTCATCTAAGAAAACAGGATTCAACACTTCATGCAAACAGAAGCAATTCTGACATGATGAACAAACCACTAAACTTAAATGAAAGCACAACCTAACAAAATGAAGAATTTATCACTTCAGAAGAAAAAGTTAATCAAGGGAAGAGCACGCTACTCCATGGGAGACATTCCCATGATCTAAGCAGACTAGATGTCGACAAGGAAGCATCAAACGCCTGGCTCAGATTTGGAGTCCTTTTCCCAGAAGCAGTTCCTTGTGGTAATACAGGACCAGGTGGATAACATAAAAAATTATCAAAATTACATAATAAAAGCCCAACAAATTCAAGACAATAAATGTAGAAATGCCATGAGAAACCAGAAACAATCCATCACATTACAGGATCCTGCAGCAGTTTAACTCAATCTGATTACAAGTGACAAATATCTTTCACCAAAATCTTGTTTTAAAGTACAAACTCATAAAAGGTATCATACCTTACTATAAATACAAGCCTAATCCAATTTAGAATCAGTTCTACAAGTTATATTATGACCAATCCATTATTACAGATAGGGCAATCCATAATAACTGTCCAGATATAATATTACAGGATAAACAATCAAGAATAACTTACTTAACAGATATAGTCATTCCGAACACATATAACATACAGAAAGCAATAAGTAAAAAACACCTGAAATATACTGAACTAAGAAGAATTTGAAAACCTATGGAACAAGAATGGGCTATTGGGATATTTTTATCCCAATAAAAATAGCTAAATCTGGTTTCATCGCAAAGTTACTACACAATAGCATTAAACAATTAGGCCAGCACTATTTATGTAAATCTCCAGAAAGCTACAATACTAAACACCACTAGAAGAGTCTGAAAGTTACGAGCAATTGAGAAATGAGTGTGCTGAGCTATGCCCGTACCTTAGGTTTTGCTAGCTTAAGCTAAGAATCAATAAAAATAATAACTTTATTTATAGAGCACTTTTCATACTGATGATGTAGTTCAAAATGTTTTACAATGAAATAAAAGTACAAATATTAAAATAAAATTAAAAATAAAAATGAAAATAAACATGAAAATAAAAGACAAAAAGATGTTAGTTAAAAGCAAGGTCAGATAAATCCCAGACACGAGGAAATCTGCAGATGCTGGAATATCAAGCAACACACATAAAAGTTGCTGGGGAACGCAGCAGGCCAAGCAGCATCACTAGGAAGAGGTACAGTTGACGTTTCGGGCCGAGACCCTTCCTCAGGACTAACTGAAAGAAGTTCACCAGCAACTTTTAAGTGCGTTGTTTGTTGTCAAATAAATAGGTTTTGAGCTGGTGTAGAAAATGTCATCCCCTATAGTTCTAGATATTCAATTACACCATTTAGGAGAGTAGTTCAAAAAAGCTGACCTGCTAATTACCTTTTGAGGGAGGTTGTTTACATTTCTGAGACCATCAGAAGAGGAACTGAGAACTTGAGCAGGATTATAAAATGAAAATGATTCTGTGATGCATCCTGGTCCCAGCCCAATAAGAGTTTTAAGAACAAGTAAAAGAAATTTACAATCAATTCTAAAAGATACAGGAAGCGAATGCAGAGCAGCTGGTATTGGAGTGGTATGTTCCCTCATCCTTAGTTTGATTAAAGGTCTAGCAACCATGCCCTGAATGATGAATGAAAGAGGTTTTTACGTTTATGTCAGAATCTAATAAGGTAGAAATATCTCTGGTCATGGCTTGGTGAGTTAGGAACAATAAACGTAAGTCAATAATAAATCCAACAGAAAATTTACATGTACCATTTTTTAACTAGAGAGTGGCTGGAATGTTGAATTTTTAGCCCAAGGAGCTGTTGGAGTAAATAGCTTTGAAACATTTAAGGGAAGGTTAGATAAACATATAAAGGACAAAGCAAAAGAGGAATTTGATTGTTTTAAAAGAGACTCCTGTGAAGCTTAAATTCCGTTACATACTCGTTAGACTGATTAAGCTCTTCCTTTGCCTTACATACTATACAAATGTCATCTAGATTAAAATTACCATAAAAGCATAAGATACAGAATCAGAATTAGGCTATTTAACACATCTGTTCCGCTCCACCATTCCATCATGACTGATTTATTGTCTCTCATTCTCCTGGTTCCTCCCTGTAATCCTAATCAATAACCTATCAACCTCCACTTTAAATGTACCCAAAAACTTCTCTTCCTCACCTGTCTGTGGAAATGAATTCCACAGATTCACCACCTCCTGTCTGAAGAAATTCATCTTTATCTTTGTTCTAAAGGGCTGTCTTTGTATTCTGAGGCTGTGTCCTCTGGTTCTAGGTGGTCCCACTATTGGAAACATCCTCTCCAAGTTCACTCCATCTAGGCCTTTCAATATTCAGTAGATTTCAATGAAATCCCCTCGTCATTCTTCTAAACTCCAGCAAGTACAGGTTCAGAGGCATCAAATGTGCCTTATATTTTAACTCTTTCTTTACAAAGATCTTTCTCTTAAGCCTCTTCTGGACCCTCTCCAATGTCAGCACATCCTTTCTTAAGCCTGCGGCCCAGAACTGCTCACAATGCTCCAAATGTAATTTCTCACAATTAAGGGTTTATGTTGGCAGGAGAAGTTATTTTGCCTGGAAGTACTCTTTGGATATGATACCACAATATTAGCTTCAGACTATTTATGATTTCCTCATCCATGAGGGAAAAGTGTGGCCATGCACTAACTGAAATGTTCCCACGCACATAACTTTTGTTGCTGTGCAGCTAGAATTTTCTTTTATATAATATTCATATAATTTTGAAATGTATGTTACTATATTTGAGAAACACCCTATAATTATGTGTTAATGAATATAATCCATAAATTTTCTGAATAAAATGTACCACAATCTTTACTTTGAAACATTTTTAGAGCTTCAATATATTTACATTGTCAGTGTTTCAAGTTCCAACACTTACAAATTGTAACAATAAACACAGAATGGAAGTTGGTAGCTCATGGTTAACAAACTGTCAGCTGGCTTAATGCTGATACTGTCTAGTTAAGATATTTTACTTTTATCATTGTGCCTGTCACTTGCTTTGGCTGCCTGACATTGTTTACTTGTGTTGTGAGTTATGGTTTGTGTTTCTTTGATGTACATATTACAAAAAAATTTAAGTGCTAAGCAGTTTTCAAGTCATTTAAAGATTTCCTTCTCAGAGCAATGGTTTGTCTGTGCAGCTGTAAAAAAAATTATAGGGAACATTGCTCACATATATCCTATCAAATGTTCTACTATATCCATGATTGTGAATGCTAGTGGGCAATTAAAATCTTTAATGGAGGAGGACCTTCTACAAATGTCTGCATCCTTGGCCATTGTGGGACAAGATAAAGATAGAGAGATCTTTTTAAAGACTAGCTTTAATTGCCACATCTATGTATATCGAAACATGGACAAGGAAATTGAACAATCAGCTGGCACCTGTGGCTCTAAGCAGCTGTTTGCATGCCACAGTGGCCATACCCTGACACGCAGGCTAAAGCAGTATGGACATAGTCTACACCCTTGAGATTTGTCTTCTTGCAGGCAGACACAAAACAGAGAAACGACATAGACCCACTCAAAGGAAAACCCCACACAACAAGACCATCAAGTACGTGAAAAGAAAAGAAACAGTCGTGAAAACAACAAAAAGCGAACAAGTATCATACAGTACGTTAGACATCAAACTGCAGAATTCTCTGAAGGAAGTCCAGGGCCATGAGTCACCGAGGTGAGTGAAGCCAGTCCAGGAACTGATGACTGATGGCCGTAGCTACAGTCACCACATTCATGCGGCCACAGGGAGAATGCATGAATTCCGTACAGACGGCAGCAGAAATCAAACCGCAATGTTACAGCTAGCATGGTAAAGCATTACACTAATCACTATGTTACCATGCTGCATGGGTGCCATCCCAATCACGTAAGTCCTGAAGAAAATCTCTCATAGCATTCTCAGTCAGAAGTACCAAGTAAAGTTCAAAAGTTAAAGTAGATGATCCACCTTGGTTTCCTCCTGAGACCTCCACGATTACAGAAGCTGATCTTCAGCCAGTTTGATTCACTCCACATGATATTAATAAATGTCTCAGATCTCCAAATGCAGATAAGTCTATGAGACCTTACCAAATCCCAACCTGGTACAAAAAACTTTTGCTCCAAATCCAGTTTCACCTTTATCCAACTGTTCTCATGCAGCACTAGCACCCACTCAACAATGCGGAAAATTGCCCAGAAATTGTTCACAATGAGGCATTAAGGAAAAATGCAATCCACCTAATTATTATTCAGTCACATTTGTTTCATCATAAAGTCAGAAGTGGGAATATTCACTGATTATTGTACATTGCTCAGTTCCACTTACAGATCCTTGGTTCATGATTATTGTTTGTTTGCTTTTTATTGTTCACACAAATTGTTCTTTTTTTCGCATATTGAATATTTGGCAGTCTTTGTTGTGAGGGTTTTTTTTCATGGATTCTGTTGTGTTTCTTGTTTTGAGGCTGCCTGCAAGAAGATGAATCTCAAGTTTGTATATGATTTACTGTATGTAGCGGCTACTTGAAAAACAAACCAAAACCTCTGAGAGACTGAAGGCTGATTTATACTTCTGCGTCAAATCGACACTGTAGGTACGGCGTCACCACAAACCCTATGCAGAGCCTACACAGATCCCTAAGCCGTGGCCTGACGCGCATCTCTCCCAAAATGTAACTACGCATCGCGGCATGCAGACTGCAACAACTGTGATTGGTCCGTTTGGTAGCATCGCATTTCCTCTTACGCTGCAACAGCTTCCCATTGGGCGACTGAAAGGAGGAAACGGACTCTGGCTGCAATGCTTTCCATAAAGCTTTACAGACCTCCAAAATTATGGAGGACACATTTTGCTTTTACGAAAAAAGGACGCTCGCTTTAAACTTGTTTACCCCGAGAAAGACTATCATGACAATGAAGCCTTGCACGGGCAGGTGTGTGCGCATGCGTGACGTGCCCGAATTGCAGAGTGATGCAGACACAACAACGCACAGGTATAAATGCTCACAACGCGCGTAGGTCACTGTGTAGATTACGGCATCGAGTTGACGCAGAAGTATAAATCAGCCTTCAGTGAGGGAATCAACACTGTGCAATGTGCTTCCAAATAACTGAGTTCCAAGTCAAAAAAAAATGTTCAATTCTTTTTTACGAAACTAGCCAAGATGAGCGGCAAAGACAAACGATGAAAAGTAGCGATAGTGAAATTAACAATATCAATGAAGTTTACAGAATTAGTGATATAAGTGCAATAAGCATAATAAGAGAAGTTAGTGGTCTACAAAAGACATTCATCCCTTGCTCTAGCTCTAACTAAACTAAAGGCACAAAGGGTGAATACGTGACTATACTCATTAACCTCTACCACGCCCAAACCCATGTGACGAATTATCATAACCCACGATAAAACAGGCATCACAAAATACAAACGGACAGACAGAAAATAGATACCTGCCTCCTACAGTATACATACTACAATAATATATCTACATTGAACTTTGAACTTTGAAATGGCATGTGGCCTAATTAAGAAGGCATTTGATTCCGGTCAGAAATATTGGAGTAATCAGAAGACTGCAGGTTCAAGTCCTGTCACAGCCATTTGCCGTTGAATGGACATGGCCTTGCTGCATTCCTTGTTCCCTTTGTGAATTTTGGGGTGACGCGGTAGCATAGCTGTTGGTATATGGCTTTACATTCAATTGCCACTGCTGCCTATAAGGAGTTTGTCTGTTCACCCTCCGGGTGCTCCGGTTTCCTCCCACCTTCCAAGGACACACAGGTAGGGTTAGTAATTTATGAACATGCTATGTTGGTGCCAGAAGTGTGGCGACACTTGCGGGCTGCCTCAGCACATCTTTGGACTGTGTTGGTTGTTAATGCAAAAAGATGCATTTATCTCTATGTTTTGATGACGCATAAAGCTGACCTTATATATTTTGAATGAAACAGTTCATGACTGCAGACACGTGACCATGCCAACAGTTGGGCATAGAGGTTAGGTATCATTCATGCCACAGAACTGCCAGGCAATGATCATCTCCTAAAATAGTGAACAAGAGAAAATCTGCAGATGCTGGAAATCAAAGTAATACACATAAAATGCTGGAGGAACTCAGCAGGCCAGGCAGAATCTATGGCAAAGAGTAAACAGTCAACGTTTCGGAACAAGACACTTCATCAGGACACTGTGAGTCTAACCAGTTTCTTTGATGTTCAATGGCATTGCCATTGCTGCATCCCCACCATTTATATCATTAAACAGAAACTCAAATGGATCAACTGGATGAATATGGAGGCTACAAGAGCATGTCGGAAGCAAGTGACTAACTTCATTTTCCTACTTATTTTCACTTCCTTTAATTCCTTCAGAGATCAAAAACCTATTAATGAAGTGAATGAATGAAATTACAACTGATTATCTACAACTCCCTGACTCCAAGTATCCTTAGTGAAGCAATTGCTCAGTGTCTTAGTCCTAAGTGGCCACTTCCCTTATCCCGAGAATTTATTGCCTCGTTCTAAATTTTTTGTCCGGGGAAATAGTTTCTCAGCATCTATTCTGTTGAAACCTCTCAGTAACTTACTGGTTTCTATGAGGCCACAAATCATTCTTCTTGCTTCAATTCACATAAATCTGTGATACCCAATTTTTCACATTAATCAGCTCCCTTTTCTCAGGATTCGACCGATTAAACTTACTTAAAACACTGCTGCTGTTAAGCTAAATGCCTCTTCCTTCCATTCTCTACTTAACTTTATTAGGAGTTGAGGAGATTTGGTATGTCACTAAAGATTCGAGAAAAATGCTACGGATAATCTTCATCCAAATTCCTATATTGCTTTACAGTCTTGATTTTTTTCTGTAGACTAATAAATTCCTCAGAATCACCAACATATATAATGAAAGTTGTTGCTTTGTGGCAGCAGTACATTGCAGTACATGATAATAAAAAGCTGTAAATTACAGTAAATATATATATAGAGATTGCCTACCAATTTTCTGGCACCCTCAGTTCCTGATCCTCGCCAGATTAACGTTTTTGCCAGATTAAAAGAGGCCATGCAATAATACTGGCTCATAGAAGCTTAAAAAAGATTATTAATTAAACAAAAATTAAATGTAAATTTATTAATTATTGTGCTTACAAAGAATGTTGCTTCTCAGTTATCTCTTTATACATTTCATCCAGGCAAAATTGTTTCATGTGTTTGATCTCTCCCTGTGTAATTTTTCTTACAAATAGAAATTCATTAGCTCTTGTTCTGTCACGAAGATACGTTTCTCCAACCCGTTGATTAAATCACCCAATAACTGAATTAACTTGTTGATAGTAAATCTGTAAGTTTCATCTTCGCAGTCATCTTCTTCGCTTGCAGTCTTTTTATCAGCATTCGGAACACTATCATTTCCCAGTCCATAAGGTGACGCACAACAGGTGTTTTGTCATCAACAATCATCCACTCACATAGATTTTCTTCATTAAGACTACTTCCGATATCTTTGAAAGCAAGTCCTGTGACATTGTTTGCCTACACAAGCAGGTCATGAACAACTACTTTCTCCTTTAGTACATGAAATCCTGTAAAATCATCGTCAAGCTTTTCTTCAGATGCATTATCAGACATCAAGGCAGGCCACAATTCATGTGAAATAAAAGAGGTGCCAAACCATCATTTTCTGGAAAATCAGTGGTCAACCTGTATATATATTTATATAAAGTTAAATTAAATAAGTAGTGCAAAAAGAGAAAAGAATTGTGAGGTAGTGTTCATGGGTCCAATGTCCATTCAGAAATCTGATGGCAGAGGGGAAGAAGCTTTCCTTGAATCGTCGAGTGTGTGCCTTCAGGCACCTGTAGCTCCTCCTTTATGGTTGCTATGAGAAGAGGGTATGTCCTCAGTGATGGGGGTCCTTAATCATGGATGCTGCCTTTTTGAAGCACCGCTCATTGAAGATGTCGTGGACGCTGGGAAGGCTGGTGCCCATGATGGAGTTGACTGAGTTTACAACTTTCTACAGCATTCCTCTAACCATCTTCTTCCCTCTACTTCTATGTCCACCACTGTCTCCCTTCCTCAGCTGAATACACATACTCAAATATTCACCTTTAATGGATGACTGGGTAGGATTCGAACTCATCCTGTTTCTTTGGGTGAGTATGCTAACAGTATGCATTGATTCATACAGGAAAAAACAATCATTTCAATATGGATAAAGTCTCCAGTATTCAGCAGAGTATAATCTCACGAGATTTTGCCATTTAAAAGATGGGATATTGAAGAGAAATAAGTCTGAACTTTGATGTTATAGAATCAAAATTGTTTCTTCACAATAGTATAGTGGTTAGCACATTGCTTTACAGTGATAACCAATCAGTGTTTGATTCCCACTACTGCCTGTAGGAGCTTGTATATTCTCTACATGACTGCGTCGATTTCCTCTGGGTGTTCCAGTTTTCTCCTATATTCCAAAGGTGTACAGTTAAGGTTACTGAGTTATGGGCATATTACGCTGGCACCAGAAGTGTAACGATACTTGCTGGCTGCCCAGCAAAATCCTTGCTGATTTGATTTGATGCAAACAATGCGCTTCAGTGTATGTTTCAAAGTTTTGATGTACATGTGACAAATAAAGTTAATCTTTAATTAAATGGAATCAAAGTTCGAAGTATTTTTATCATCAAAGTACAGAAATGTCAAAATATACAACCTTTAGATGCGTTTTCTTGCGAGTGTGCACAGTAAATACAAGAAACACAACACCACAAGACAGACAAGCGACCAATGTGCAAAAGGCAACAAACTGTGTGAATACAAAAGAGAAAAATAATAATGATATTTAATAAGTAAGCAACAAATATCAAGAACATGAGATGAAGGAGTCTTTGAAAGTGAGTCCATAGCTTGTGGGAACAGTTCAGTGATGGACAGAATGAGGATGAGTGAAGTCATCCCCTCTGGTTCAAGAGCCTGGTGGTTGACGGGTAATAACTGTTCCTGAACCTGGTGGTGTGGGTCCTGAGAATTTTGTACCTTCTTCCTGTTGGCAGCAGCGAAAAGAGAGCATGGCCTGGGTGGTGGAAGTCACTGATGATGGATGCTGCTTTCCTACAACAGCATTCCGTGTAGATGTGTCCAATGGTGGGGAGGTCATACCCACTACTTTTTGTAGAATTTTTCATTCAAGTTCATTTCCATACCAGGCCATGATGTAACCAGTCAATATAATCTCCATCACACATCTATAGAAATTTGTCAGGGGTTTAGATATCATGATGAATCTCTGCAAACTTCTGAGGATGTAAAGGTGCTTTTCTTTTTGCAAAGACACTTAAATATTGGGCCCTGGATAGATCCTCTGAAATGATAAGACCAGGGAATTTAAAATTCTCTTCACCCTGATTCCTCAATGAGGACCGGTTCATGGACTTGTGATTTCCTCCTTCTGAGATCAATGATCAGTTCCTTGTCTTGCTGACATCGAGTGAGAAATTGTTGCTTTGGTATCACTCAGCTAGATTGTTAATCTCCCGCCCATATGCTGACTCATCACCACTTTTGATTCAGTGAACAGAAGCAATGTCATCAGCAAACTTAAGTATGGCATGGGAGCTGTGCTTAGCCTCATAGTCATAAGTCTAAAGTGAGCAGAAAAGGGGACTAAGCACACTGTCTTGGTGCACCAGTGCAGGTAGAGATTGTGGAGGAGATGTTGTTGCCAATGTGAATTGACTGGAGTCTGCAAGTGAGGAAATCTAGGATCCAGTTGCATAAGGAGGCATTGAGGGCAAGGTCTTGAAGTTTGTTGATTAGTTTTGAGGGGATGATAGTATTGAATGTCAAGCTGTAGTTGACAAAGAGCATCCTGATGTATGCACCTTTGCTGTCCAGATGCTTCAGAACTGAGTGAAGAGCCAATGAAATGGCATCTTCTGTGGACCTGTTGTGACAGTAGGCAAATTGGAGTGGATCGAAGTAACTTTGCAGACAGGACCAACCCCTCAAAGCACTTCATCATAGTGGGTGTAAGTGCTACTGGACGATAGTCAATGAGGCAGATTACCATGTTCTTCTTAGCCACCAGTATAACTGAACCTCCCTGAAGCAGGTGGTTACCTCAGACTGCTGAAGAAATAGGTTAAAGATCTCAGTGAACACTCCAGCTAGTTCATCGGCACAAGTCTTTAGTACTCGGCCTCCTGAAGGAGGCTTGCACATCATCCTCAGAGACTGAAATCACGGGGTCATTGGGGGCTGTGTGGGAGTTGGTGAAGGCTCCTCCATGTCTTGACAGTCGAAGCGAGCATAGAAAGCATTGAGTTTGTTGGGCGCAAAACCTTGTTGTCACCTATATCACATGGTTTCATTTTGTAAGAGATAATAGCATTCAAGCGCTACCACAGCTGTTGATTAGAGTTTGGTCTGGAATTGCCATCTAGCACGTGAGATGATTTTCCGGTGACCATACTTTTGTATCTTACTTGGCCAGAATTCTGATAAAGATTGGTTGGATTTCCTGTAATGTACTTGCACAAGCAAGGTGCTGGTTTTACAGTCCTCCTTGGATAATAGAAGGCCCACTAAATATGAAGTACAGCTTTTCTCATTGCACTTCCTCAGTCCTGCTGTTAAGTTATGGAAGGTGCCATTTGCTGTTGACCTCTTTCAAATGGATACATTGTAGGGCTAGAACATGTTCTTAACTGATACCATTGCTACAGCATGAAAAATGCTTTGGCAATTTTAAATGGTTGAGCAGTTCCCCCTGACCATGACCAAGTCACCTCCACACCCTTACCCTACCCTCCATTTCAATAGCTATTCTGTCCAGGCCTCACATACTCCATCTAGTGGCTTAATGAAGCACTGACAATCGTATCTCAACTCTGAATGGTGGATTAGAAAACACAGCAACGAGAGCTCAAACAGTAGAAGGCTAATAATTTTCAGCTTTCATGTTTTTCAAATTACAGTGTGCTTATTATATGTTTTAGCTAACTTGTATGTTAACTTCATTGAGAGTAAATTTTTTATAATTCAATATTGATAAAATCACTTCACACTACAGTGATTCATAGTATCGTTTGGCTGCAAAGCTCCATATTAAAAAAAAAGACAACTTATTAAAAATGAATGAGATTCTGAATTATTTTATTATACTGTGTTAGAATTCATGATTATTTTACTTAAAGCTGTTTCTTTTACACTGATACGTAATGTGCTTATTCTGTCAAATGACTATTTAGATTTATACTGAGCGAGTAGTTGGTATCGAAAGTAGACTTTGCGACCAATCAGGAGTTGGTGCATATATTGTATTACAGGAACATAATGATGGTGCCAATAGGCTAGTTAAATATTGAGTTTATTTCACCTCATGATTTTGATTTCTACTTGTAGATTTATTCAGTGATACAGACATTTGCAAATAAAATATGCATCAATGTAAGATGTTAACTAAGTTATTATAAAATATCACAGTATATAACTTTAAAGGAAAAGAAAAACAGAGAAGTTATCTTAAACGTGTGCAGCCTTTCACTGATTCTATTATGGTTATTATCTATTATGGATTTATTGATTATGCCCACAAGAAAATGAATCTCAGGCTTGTATCCGGTGATAAATTTACTTTGAACTTTAAGTTGCATAGCTAGTAGAATTGTTGCTTCTTAGACCCAGTGAGACAGGCTCAATCCTAATCGGTGTGCTGCCTGTGTGGGATTTGAATATTGTGCCCCCCCCAACTATGTGGCTTTCCTTAGGACGTAGGAGCAGAATTAGGCTGCTCGGCCCATCGAGTCTGCTCCACCATTCCATCATGGCTGACTTATTATCCCTCTCAACCCCATTCTCCTTCCTATGACGTCCTAACTATCAACCTCCACTTTAAATATACCCAATGACAGCCTCCACAGCCATCTGATTCATCCTGATTTGGCTTAAGAAATTCCTTGTCACTTCTGTTCTAAATCATCTCTTTTCTGGGACTGTGCCCTCTGATCCGAGGCTCCCCCACTACAGGAAACTTCCTTTCTACACCCACTCTAAAATCCAGTGAGTACAGGCACAGAGCCAACAAACCTTCCTCATACATTAACCCTTTCATTCCTGGAATTATTCTTGTGGACATCCTCTAGACCCTCTCCAATCCCAGAACATATTTTCTTTGATAAGGGCTCACAATAGGCTGAGTGCAGTCTGACCATTGAAAGCCCCAGCATTACATCCTTGCATTTATATTTCAATTCTCTTGAGTTTAATGCTAGCATTTCATTTTCATTCCTCATTATCATCTCAACCTGCAAGTTAACCAGTAGGGAATCCTGCACAAGGACTCCCAAGTTCTTTTCCACTACTTCTAAATGATCTGGTTTAGTCCCCTGCCGCAAAGCTGTGTGGGTGGGTAGGTGAACTGGCTGCTCTAGAATTGCCTCCTCTATGTATAGTAGAGGAGTGGTTCAATCAGAGGAAGGGAGGGTTAATGAGGAAAATAAAATAGGTCAGGTTTAAGTTTATTATTAAAGTGGTTTGCTGTCTATATATTTCTTGAGATACAATGTGGAATGGTCCCTTCTGTCCCTTCAAGCCATACTGTCCAGCAACCTCCAATTTAAGCCTAGTCTAATCACAGGACAATTTACAATAACCAGTCAACCTACTTTCTGGTACATACATCATTAGATCGTGGGAGGAAACCAGAGCATCCAGAGGAAGTTAACGCAGTCACAGGGAGAACATACAAACTTCTTACAGGCAGCTGCAGGAATTGAACCCAGGTCCTTGGCACTGTAAAGCGCAGTGCTAACCACTACACTACTGTGCCAACCCCCCAAAAAAATTCATATATATGAATAAAAAATAAATGGATGTTTGATAGCTGGTATGGATTCAGTGGGCAAAGAGCCTATTCCTATGCTTTATCTCTCTATGAAGGCATAATTCAAAGAGAAAGTTGATTTAATGTGTAATGTGAAAAGAACCGGAGTACATATTGAAGTATTAGATAAACAGATTTATGTGCATAAACAAGCTGTATGGAAATTTTGGTCTAAGTATTGTAGTGAACTGTTAATTCCATTTAAATATCATGACCATGGTTATTCTTGGCAAATTTTTGTACAGAAGTGGTTTGCCACTGCCTTCTTTACAAGATGGGTAACCCCAGCCATGATCAATACTCTTCAGAGATTGTCTGCCTGGCGGCAGAGGTCACATAACCGGGACTTGTGATATGCACCAGCTACTCGTACGACCATCCACCACCTGCTCCCATGGCTTCACGTGACCCTGATCGGGGGGAGATGGGGCAAAGCAGGTGCTACACCTTGCCCAAGGGTGACCTGCAGGCTGGCGGAGTGAAGAAGCACCCTATACCTCCTTTGATGGGGATGTATCACCACCCCACCATCCATATAATACCATGTACAAAAATGGATTATGGAAGGGAAGTTCATTTTCAAACACTCTATTCACCAAGAAGTGTTTCTAAATCCTCTAGTCCTTTCCCTATTTAATTTAATTTTAGCATGAGGCTTTCAGTGACTATGAAGCTGACTGGTGACTATCTATCACTATTCACCTTATCATAATTATTCCTTTTTACAAGATCATGCAAGATTGTTTATTGTCATTCTTCAGTACACAAGAGTAAGGAAAACAAAATGATTGTTACTCTGGATCCAATGCTGCTGAAATACATGGATTGTACATCCATTAGGTGATGCCAGGCACTGGAGTCTGACAAGAAACGATTAAGTAGTGGCTGTTGAGGGAGTGGAGGGTGGATTAGTAGTTGGAGGTGTTAGCAGCCTTACTGCTTGGGGAAACTAATGGTTTGTGAGTCTGGTGGTCCTGGTTTGGATGTGACATAGCCTCCTCCCTGATAGGAGTAGGACAAACAATCCAAGAGCAGGGTGGGTGGGATCCTTCATGATGTTACTAGCCCAGTCCTAGCATCTTTCTGTATATATGTGTTTGGTGGCAGGTAGGCTGATGTCGATGATACAAAGGTTCTAAAAGCTAGGTAATGACAGAGATCTAGAAGATTATAAGGCTAGCAGGAAGAAGCTTAAGAATGAAATTAGGAGAGCCAGAAGTGGTCTTGAGAAAGCCTTGGCGGACAGGATTAAGGAAAACCCCAAGGGATTCTACAAGTAGGTGAAGAGCAAGAGGATAAGACATGAGAGAATAAGACCAATCAAGTGTGACAGTGGAAAAATGTGTATGGAACCGGGGGAGATAGCAGCGGTACTTAATAATTACTTTACTTCAGTATTCATTACGGAAAAGGATCTTGGTGATTGTAGGGATGACTTACAGCAGACTGGAAAGTTTGAGCATGTAGATATTAAGAAAGGATGTGGTGGAGATTTCAGAAAGCATCAAGTTGGATAAGTCAACGGGACCATACAAGATGTACCCCAGACTACTGTGGGAGGCGAGGGAGGAGATTGCTGAGCTTCTGGCGATGTTCTTTGCATCATCAGTGGGGACGGGAGAGGTTCCGGAGGATTGGAGGATTGCGGATGTTGTTCCCTTATTCAAGAAAGGGAGTAGAGATAGCCCAGGAAACTATAGACAATTGAGTCTTACTTCAGTGGTTGGTAAGTTGATGGAAGAGATCCTGAGAGGCAGGATTTATGAACATTTGGAGAGACATAATACGATTAGGAATAGTCAGCATGGCTCTGTCAGAGGCAGGTCATGCCTTACGAGCCTGTTTGAATTCTTTGAGGATGTGACTAAACATATTGATGAAGGTAGAGCTGTAGATGTAGTTTATATGGATTTCAGCAAGGCATTTGATAAGGTACCCCATGCAAGACTTATTGAGAAAGTAAGGAGGCATGGAATCCAAGAAGACCTTGCTTTGTGGATTCCGAATTGGCTTACCCACAGAAGGCAAAGAGTGCTTGTAGATGGGTCATATTCAGCTTGGAGGTTGGTGACCAGTGGTGTGTCTCAGGGATCTGTTCTGGGACGCCTTTTCTTCGTGATTTTTATAAGTGACCTAGATGAGGAAGTGGAAGGATGATTTAGTAAATTTGCTAATGACACAAAGGTTGAGGGTGTTGTGGATAGTGTGGAGGGTTGTCAGAGGTTACAACGGGACATTGATAGGATGCAAAACTGGGCTGAGAAGTGATAGATGGAGTTCAACCCAGATAAGTGTGAGGTGGTTCATTTTGGTAGGTCAAATATGATGACAGACTATAGTATTAATGGTTAGACTCTTGGCAGTGTGGAGGATCAGAGGGATCTTGGGACCCGAGTCCATAGGACACTCAAAGCTGCTATGCAGGTTGATTCTGTGGCTAAGAAGGCATACGGTGCATTGGCCTTCACAAACCATGGAATTGAGTTTAGGAACCGAGAGGTAATGTTGCAGCTATATAGGACCCCGGTCAGACCCCACTTGGAATACTGTGCTCAGTTCTGGTCACTTCACAACAGGAAGGATGTGGAAACCATAGAAAGGGTGCAGAGGAGATATACAAGGATTTTGCCTGAATTAGGGAGCATGCCTTATGAGAATTCGTTGAGCGAGCTTGGCCTTTTCTCCTTGGAGCAATGGAGGATGAGAGGTGACCTGATAGAGGTGTACGTGATGATGAGAGGCATTGATCATGCAGATAGTCAGAGGTTTTTTCCCAGGGCTGAAATGGCTAACACAAGATGGCACAGTTTTAAGGTGCTTGGAAGTAGGTACAGAGGAGATATCAGGGGTAAGTTCTTTACGCAGAGAGTAGTGAGTGCGTGGAATGGACTGCTGGCGATGGTGGTGGAGGCGGATACAATAGGGTCTTTTAAGAGACTCCTGGATAGGTACATGGAGCTTAGAAAAATAGAGGGCTATAGGTAACCCTAGGTAATTTCTAAAGTAAGGACATGTTCAGCACAACTTCGTGGGCCGAAGGGCCTGTATTGTGCTGTAGGTTTTCTATGTTTCTATTGGGCAGCTTTGACAACCTGTCTTAGAGTCTTCCCCTCCACTAAAATGCAGTTTCCATGCCATGTTAGGATGTGCACTACTGCACATCTGTAGAATGATGTGAGCAGAGATGTACATAGTCCAGCTTTCTCCAGCCTCCTCACAAAGAAGAGGCATGGTGAACTTTCCTGAATGCGTAGGACGTGTTCTGGAAGTATGAGAGGCTGTGCAACATTTTCCGCCAATGTAAAGAGGGAAATGAGTGGTGCAAATTTCCTGAAGTCGGCGTTTTCTTTCTTGTGGCCGATTGGCGGGTGGGTGATCTGTTAGTGGTTTGTGTGTGGGGGGGGGCAGGGGTTGAGGGTTCTGATGCCACTGTTGCTGTTCTTTTTTACTAGTGAGGGGTTGGGGATTGTTCTTGTCACAGTTTTTTCTGCGGAGGTGGGGGTCGTGGTTGGGGTTTTATTGCTGTTGTTGCTTTTTTTCTTGTGGAGGAGGTGTGGGGGATTTTTGGGTTTGCAAATTTTGTTTCTTTTTCTTTTTCATGCTGGGGGTTGGTGGAGTTGATGTCTTTTTTTTTTCAACAACCCTTCTGTATTTCATGGCTATCTGGAAAAGACAAATATCAGAGTTGCATTATACGTGTATACTTTGACAATAAAATGAGCCTTTGATCTCCTTTTTCCACACCCTGCACTGCTCAGTTTTACCTCCTCCCCAAGATCCACAAGTCTGACTGTCCCAGTAGACCTATAGTTTCTGCCTGCTCCTGCCCCACCAAACTTGTATCTGCCCACCTGGACTCCATTTTGTCACCCATAGTTCAGTCCCTCCCCAACTACATCGGGGATACATCCCATGCCCTCCACCTCTTCAATAACTTCAGGACAGATGAAGGATCTTGGCCCGAAACGTCGACTGTATCTCTTCCTAGAGATGCTGCCTGGCCTGCTACATTCACCAGCAACTTTCATGTCTGTTGCTTTCTTTAAGGATTGTGGTTTCCCTTCTGCCGTCATCAATGATGCCCTTACCCGCATCTCCTCCATTTCCTGCGCTTTGGCAATCACTCCATCTTCCCGTCACCACAGCAGGAACAGGGATCCCCTTGTCCTCACCTACCATCCCACCAGCCTCCGAATCCAGCACATTATCCTCTGCCACCTTCAACAGGGCCCCACCACTAAGCACATCTTTCCCTTTTTACCCCTTTCCACTTTCCGCAGGGATTGATCCCTCCGTGACTCCCTGGTCCACACGTCCCTCCCTACACATCTCCCACCCGACACATCCCTGCAAGCGTAAGTGCTACACCTGTCCCTACACCTCCTCTCTCACCACCATTCAGAGCCCCAAACAGTCCTTCCAGGTGAGGCAACACTTCACTTGTGAGTCTGCTGGGGTCACCTATTGCTTCCAGTGCTCCCGGTGCAGCATCCTCTACATCAGTGAGACCTGAAGCAGATTATATAGCACCCCCGCTCCGTCCGTCACAGCAGACAGGATCAACTTCAACTCTGCTTCACATTCCGATCTGGATATGTCCATATATGGCCTCCTCTACTGCCATGATGATGCCAAACTCAGGTTGGAGGAGCAACACCTCATATACCGTCTGGGTTGTCTCCAGCCCCTTGGTATGAACATTGATTTCTCCAACTTCCGGTAATTCCCTCCCCCTCCCTTCACCCATCCCAGTTTCACTCTGCCCCCTCTTCCAGCTGCCTATCACCTCCCTCATAGGTCCACCTCCTTCTACTACCCATTGTGTTTTCCCCTATTCCTTCTTCACCTTTCCTGCCTATCACCTCCCTGCTTCCCCTCCCCTACCCCTTGATCTTTCCCCTTACTGGTTTTTCACCTGGAACCTTCCACCCTCCCCCCACCTTCTTTATAGGGCCCCTGCCCCCTTCTTCTTCAGAACTGACGAAGGGTCTCGGCCTGAAACGTTGATTGTCCATTTCCACGGCTGCTACCCAACCTGCTGAGTTCCTCCAGCGTGTTATGCGTGTTGCTTTGATCTCCTTTGTCTTGTTGCCATTGAGGAAGAGGTTGTTTGTCTGGCACCAGGCCTCAAGTTCTTCCATCTCCTCTCTGTAGGCCATCTCATCGTTTTTGGTGATGAGCCCCACCTCTGTTGTATCATCGGCAAACTTGACAATGTGATCGTTTGGGTGTTTGTCCATGCAGTCGTGTGTGAGCAGAGTGTACAGCAATTGGCTAAACACACAGCCTTGGGGGTCACCCACGTTGAGGATGCTGGGAAGGGAGGAGTGGTTGTGCGTCCTGACTACCTGAAGTCTGTTGGTTAGGAAGTCCAACGCCCAATTGCACAGTGGTATATTGAGACTGAGGATAAAGAGTTTATTCATTAAGGTTTGTGGGAAAATAGTGTTGAATGCTGAACTGAAATTCAGAAACAGCATTCTAACATAAGTGTCCTTGTTTTCTAGGTGTGTCAAGGCCAGGTGCACAACAGATGGTGCCTGTCATAGAGTGGTTCTGTTGGTAAACATATTGGTGATAGCATTTATAGTGGGATTTAAAAGCAATTGTCACGAGGATTCAATTCAAAATTTAATCCTAAAGTTATCGACTGAAAAACATAATAGTTTTGGGCATATTTTGTGCACCGCATAACTGAATTATGCAGTAAAATCAATAACGAAATGCAATTGTGACTCTACAGTGCTAGTGACAGAATAAAGAGAATTTCATTCATATGCTTTAATGCTTGCAAGATGCTAGCCTATAAGATACATAAAACATACACAGGTGACTTAAATTCATGTATAATATTTGATAGACATTTCTGAGTGACACTGATTCACAGATCTGCTATTAACACCGTATATGCTCCATGTAAAGGAAATCACGATACAAGACTTGTACCCTGATAGAGTCTTGATTAGTAAGGGTGTCAAAGGTTATGGCGAGAAGGCTGGAGAATGGTGTCCAGAGATATAATAAAACAACCATGATCAAATGGCAGACCAGGTTCGATGGACCGAATGGCCTAATTCTATTGCTATTTCTTATGGTCTTAATGAAAAAAGTGCTGGAATAAAGCAACCATTTGAAAAACAAATACCTCACTCCTTTACACTTATCCAGGAAAAAGATGACTTGAATGTATTTTAATCAGGGCAAAAAATGTTGTATCTATCTCATAGAAATGACAGATGAAAGAACTTTAATCTATTGACATGGAAACATTTAAGATGCCTTTTTAAGATATCACATTTAAGATATGCAGCACATGTGAATGGTGTTGGTGCATGGCCAAGTGGTTAAGGCGTCGGTCTAGTGATCTGAAGGTTGCTAGTTCGAGCCTCAGCTGAGGCAACGTGTTGTGTCCTTGAGCAAGGCACTTAACCACACATTGCCCTGCGACGACACTGGTGCCAAGCTGTATCGGCCCTAGTGCCCTTCCCTTGGACAATATCAGTGCGTGGAGAGGAGAGACTTGCAGCATGGGCAAGTCTCCCCTCTCCACACAAGTCTTCCATACAACCTTGCCCAGGCCTGCGCCCTGGAAACCTTCCAAGGTGCAAATCCATGGTCTCACGAGACTAACGGATGCCTATTATTATTAACATGTAAATAGGAATGATAAGTAGCATTAAAATGGGTGGCCACCAAGAGATTTCCCTTTTTCTGGCAGACAGAGCATAGATGCTCTACAAAGTTGTCTCCCAATCTACATCAGGTCTCACTGATATACAGGAAGCCACACCAGGAGCACCAGATACAGTAGATGTAGATGACTCCAACAGACTCACAGGTGAGGTGTCGCTTCACCTGGAAGGACTGTTTGAGGCCCTGAGTAGTAGTGAGGGAGGAGGTGTAGGGGCAGGTATGGCACTTGTTCTGCTTGTCAGGCTAAGTACCAAGAGGAAAATCAGTGGGGAGCACACCCACTTCAATTCTGCTTCCCATTCCCATTCCCATTCTGACATGTCAGTCCATGCCCTCCTCTACTGTTGTGATGAGATCACACTCAGATTGGAGGAGCATCACCTTATATTCCATATGGCTAGCCTCCAACCTGATGGCATGAACATCGATTTCTTGAACTTCCAGTAATTGCCACCCCCCTTCACCATTCCCATTCCCATTCCCCTCTCTCACCTTATCTTCTTACCAGTCCATCATCTTCCACTGGCGCTCTTCCCTCTTCCTGTTCTTCCATGGTCTACTGTCCTCTCCTATTAGATTCCCCTTTCTCCAGCCTTTTATCTTTTTCACAGGTCGACTTCACCCCTCCCTTTCTCCTGGTTTCACACTACCTTGTACTTCTTCCTCCCTTCCCTCCACCTTCTTACTCTGACTTCTCATCTCTGTTTTTCTGTCCCGATGAAGGGTCTCGGCCCGAAGCGTCAACTGTTTACCCTTCTCCATAGTTGCTGCCTGGCCTGCTGAGTTCCTCCAGCATTTTGTGTGTGTTACTTCGATTTCCAGCATCTGTAGATTTTCTCTTGTTTGTGGTTTAACAGTAGATGTTATGTTTTGGAAAGCTGCATGCTAATAGTTGGTTGTTATGAAACTTATTAACAATATCAGTCAACATCAACTGAAGGAGCATTCTCCATTCCTACGGTAAGAAAAATTACTCTGAAATTTTAAAAACATGTGGATTTTATTGTAATGACATTTAATTGTGACATAACTTCTGAAAAAAATTAATTGAAGCCAGTGGCCCTGAGACACCATTATGGTGCTTTTCTTAAATGCCTCACACCTCCCAGGTTTACAATTTTAAGCCAGCTTTGCAATGGGTACTCTATACCTGTGTTGTACCAATGTACATGTACCATGGGTGGGATGGTAGCATAGTGGTTAGTGTAATGTTTTTCAGTGTCAGTTGTAAGACTGGGATTCAATTCCTGCCACTGTTTGTAAAGAGTTTCCACGTTTGCATGGCCTTTCTTTGGGTGCCACCTGTATTCTAAAGATTTACGGGTTATGGTTAGTAAGTTGTAGGCATGCTATGTTGATTCCAGAAGTATGTCCACATTTGAGGTCTGCCCCCAGCACATATTTGGACTGTATTGGTCAGTAACAGAAACAAAGCATTTTACCGTATTTTTCAGTGTACATGTGACAAATAATGCTCACCTTATACGTTTCGGAGCAATCTAACCAAGACCTCAGCAGTGGAGCTGGCGGAAGATGATGACACATTACAATGGCAGCGAAGTTGGAGGAAGACTGCAGCAGTGGAGGGTACCCAGTCGACTTGCATGGCACGCCACTGGACCCTGACCCCGATCTGTCAAGCTCTGCGTGGTGGTTGTTTGTGCATCAGCCTCCCCGTGTTAAACAAAGTCGCGCACAGACCTTTCTCCATTAAGGGAATCCACCCTAACTTTCTGGTTATGTGGATCCCTGGATCAGCCTCTACAGCCACCTGAGGACCCACCAATAGACAACCCCTTTGGACAACATCATACTTAACACAAGTGATTGCACTGCTACTACCTTGAGATTAATTTTCTTGTAGATATTACAGGAAAGTAAAGAAATACAATAAAATTTATGAAAAATATAAATAAAAAGACTGACAAGCAACCAATATGCAAAAGAAGACAAATTGTCAAATAAAAAAAAGTACCATAAAACCATAGGACATAGGATCAGAATTAGGCCATTCAGCCCATCAAGTCTGCTCTGCCCTTCCATCATGGCTGATCCCGGATCCCACTCAACCCCATACACCTGCCTTCTCACCATATCCTTTAATGCCCTGACTGATCAGGAAATGATCAACTTCTGCCTTAAATAAATGCACGGACTTGGCCTCCGCCACAGTCTGGGGCAGAGCATTCCACAGATTTACTACTTTCTGGCTAAAAAAAAAAATTAATTCTTACCTCTGTTCTAAAGGGTTGCCTCTCAATTTTGAGGCTGTACCATCTAGTTCTGGATACACCCACCAGAGGGAACATCCTCTCCATATCCATCTTATCTAGTCCTTTCAACATTTGGTAGGTTTCAATATGTGAAGCCTTCCAAATTCCAGTGAATAAACCAGTAATCTGAAGTAACTGCTGATGCTAATGAAAATGGCAGAGCTATGATAATGGGCTCCTTAATGGTATGTTTCACTTTGGTTTCAAAATTCAAGTTCAAAGTGAATTCATGATCAAAGTACGTATATGTTACCATTTACTACCTTGAGATTCATTTTCTTGCAGACATTCAGAGTACAACAGAGAAATACAATGGAACATGAAAATCTACACACAAAGATTGACAATTAATCTGCAAAAACAGACAAACTGTGTAAATAAAAATAAATAGTCCTTACATAGACACAAATAGTGTCTCGAGCACAAAGAAAATCTGCAGATGCTGGAAATCTAAAGCATCACACACAAAATGCTGGAGGAACTTGGCAGGTCAAGAAAATCTACGGAAAAGGGTAAACAGTCGATGTTTTGGCTGAGACCCTTCATCAGGACCGGAATGAAATCAGAGTAAGAAGCTGAGGGGAGGGGAGGAAGAAGTACAAGGTGGCAGGTGATAGGTGAAACCAGGAAAGGAGGAGGGGGTGAGGTAAAGAGTTGGGAAATTGATTGCTGAAAGAGAATCAAGGGGGAATCTGACAGAAGTGGACAGAAAACCATGGAAGAAAGGGAAGGGGGAGGAGCACCAAAGGGAGATGATAAGGTGAGAGAGGGAAACAGGACTAGGGAATGGTGAAGGAGCGGAGGGGTGGGGCAATAACCAGAAGTTTGAGAAATTGTTGTTCATGCCATTAGGTTGGAGGCTACCCAGACGGAATATGATGTGTCGTGTCTCCAACCTGAGTGTGGCCTCATTACGCCAGTAGAGGAGGCCATGGATTGACAAATACAGTCTATTCTTTGTAGGAAATATTATAGACAAGTTGGAGCTGAACCTTTTTGGTTCTGATATCAATAAAATTGAAGAACTGCAGAGAAAAGTTACAAGGATTTTGCCAGTTGTTGAAGGCTGAGTTATAGAGAAAGGTTCAATCGGTTTGGACTTTATTCCCTGGAGCATAGAAGATTGATAGGAGATTTGATAGAGGTACACAAGATTATGAGGGGTATAGATAAGGTATGTACAAGCAGGATTTTTCCACTGAAGTTGGGTGATACTAGAACTAGAGGTCATGGATTAAGAGTTAAGGGTGTAATGTTTAAAGGGAACATGAGGGGGAACTTGAAGGTGAGTGTGGAATGAGTGACTCCACAGAGGGGGAGCAGTGAGAGAGGGTCTCACTGAACTCTCGTCAAAGAGAAGATTTAAACTTCTTCAGGGTAGGCATACCTCGAAGAGACTTCGCTGCGGAGTAGCGAATCCACAGAGGGGGAGCAGTCCTGATGAAGGGATCCGCCCGAAATGTCGACCGATCTTTTCCACGGATGCTGCCTGACCTGCTGAGTTCCTCCAGCGTGTTGTGAGTGTGGAATGAGCTGCCAGTGCAAGTGGTGAATGCAAGTTCAATGTCAACATTTAAGAGAAATTTAGATTGGTACATGAGTGGAAGGAGCTTGATGGACTAGTCAGCCTAACAGTTTAGCAGGGACTAGGTAGACCAAAGAGCCTGTTCCTGCACTGTAGTCTTCCATGACTCACCACTCTTCACACTGTGTGGAAGCTCTCTGTGGACTGTGTATGTCCAGAGAGATACCATTGCATGCAGTAACCTGGGCCATTTTGCTTCTGTTCCCAGCCACCCAAAGCAGAGCAAGTATGCAGTCTTACCCTCCAACGTGCCAACTCCTGGCTTTCTCTGTCTCTCTGTTCTACATACCATGGAGATTCCTGATGACAGGCAGATGGAAGAAAGGGAAGTGCAAATTAGGGCAGAGCTGGAAGGCGGTAGCAGGAGGCGACAAACAGTTAAAGGTGAGAGGGAGATGGAACGTGGAACCAAGTGAGGGAGGTGGAAAGGCCAATGGGAGCCGTGGCGGAGTGGAACCAATGAAAGGAGTGCGTGTGTGCTGGACAGATAGAAGCTGTGTGGTGGAGACTGGGGTGAGTTACAAGAAAAGGTTTGTGGATCTGGCTCGGTAAAGCCCAAAGATACAAACTCCAATGATCTCATTTGAACTACAAAGCTTCATTTATTAGGACAGAATAGCAAACATTAAAAGTCTTATGTAGGTATGCATGGGCCCGACTTACTGTAACATATCTCCCACTGAATCCACAGCTCATATGCCACTAACCTGTTGGTGAGACCGTGAAAAACTACTCCCAAGACTCCCAAAAGCTCTATTTTATACCCTTTCCACTGATATTGAATGCTGCAGTAAGTGAACCAATACATTAGCACCAGGTCAAACCACCAAATCAGAACCAGTCATCACTTGTCACCACATTTCATGATCCCATCCTTGTATTCACGTTCCCATGGCTGTCCTCCCACAGGCACCACGTTGTACTCCCGCAGTTTATTCCATTCTCACATCGTCAAATCTTCAGCAGCTAGTTCTATTACATTCAAGGCCATGCGGTGGTGAAGATATTCGACAAGCGCAGGGATTAACCCTTTGCAACAGAGTGTGTGATAGGCAGATGGAAGAAGTGTGATGGGGTTGGTGTAAGTGTTGCCAGAATTGGGTAGATCAGAAGGGGAAGTACCACACCCAGTATTGGAACAAATGAATGGGGAATTGGATTCGGAATCTTTGTTGGCCAGGAAATCTCTCCTACTCGTCCTGATATTGTGACATTGGGGACAAATGCATTTAATGTCTCAACCAAAAATCAGCAGCGTTTGCAATAACAAACAAAATCAGAAAATGTATTTTGAGTGCGCACCTGATTTAGTAATTCTTTAACATCCGCCACTTTTAAAAAAAGTTGCCACCTGCGTGAAGTTCTATTTTAAACTCCTAATGTCTGCTGTTGGTCTATCAGGAAAGAGTGGAGGGCAAAGGACAGGTTGGATGATTTGCAAAGGATCAGCATGAATTTGAAGGGCTGAACGGCCTCCTTCCATCAGTTCCTTTAAAAGAATCAGGACTTAGTGGTCAGTAGACTGGCTGCTTCCACAGCATTTCTTTCATTCTTTCTAAGTAAGGTCAAGGTAGGAACAGATGGGTTTCCTCTCACGTTCTAAAGACCTATGGTGAGGGTTAATGAATTGTGGGCATGCTATATTGGAGCCAGAAGCATAATGATATTTATAGGCCACCTAGCAGAATCCTCACTGATTTGATGCAAATAATGCATTTCACTGTATGATTTGATCTATATGTGACAAATAAAGCTAATCCTTAATCTTTCCTTTCAGTCTCCTGGTAAAAGATGATGCCTCAAAAAGGCAGCATCCATCATTAAGGACCCCCATCACCCAGGACGTGCATTCTTTTCATTGCTGCCATCAGGGAGGAGGTACAGGAGCCTGAAGACACACACAACATGTTAGGAACAGCTCCTTCCCCTCCACCATCAAACTTTTGAACAGACAATGAACCAATCTATGACTAACCCATGAATATATTATTTTTCACTCTTTTTGCATTACCTATTTAACAGTTTTTGTATGCATACTGTATACATAATAAGCTGCATATATATATATATTGTGCTTACATCCCTCATTGTTATATATATATATATATATATATATTTATGTGTTTTACTGTACTGCATCCACAAAGCAAGAAATTTCACAACATATGCCAATGATATTAAATCTGATTCCGATCCTGATCCTAAAAGCACGGGTAGATTCATTTGTTTTTTCCTATTTATTATAGCTGTGTTTATAGATTGGCAGCTACATTTGAACAATTTGGAGTTTCATAACTACCATCTCTAGGATACCTGACTACCTTAAGGTGAAATTCTATAGTCTGTCATGGGCATGTTGGCAGCAGCAGACAAGAAGGAGTCTGCATGTTTATATCATTAAGACATCACATTGTGGCAAAGGAATAAGAACTCAGGTGTGAATATAAATAATAACGGCATGCTGCTGGGTGACTGATGTTTCTCAGATCATTGGAATAGTTGTGGGGTGAGTGTGTGGAGACAGGCTTGCTCTGGTGTTGGTGGCTCAGGAGAAAGTGAGCCCAGGGTGCTTTCCCTTGCTCAGATTTGAAAATAAAAAGTCAGCAGGAAGGATGAAAGTACAAAATTAACAGGGCTGCCAGCCATATATATAATAGAAGCTTGGGTATGTACATGGATGGGAGGGCTATGGAGAGCTATGGTCCAGGTGCGGGTCAATGGGACTAGACGAGACAAAGGGACTAACAGTTCTGCAGGGACTAATTGGGCTGAAGATCCTTCTCTGTACAGAAGTACAGATCCTTCTGCACAGTTCAGGAGCCGGTACAGATTCATTAAGCTGATGGCCTGCATCCATGTAAAACAATTTCCTAATTTCATGACCAATCTCCAAGTTCAAAGTTCAAAGTAAATTCATTGTCAAAGTAATTATATGTCACCATATAGTACAATGTGATTCACTTTCTTGTGGGCATTCGCTGTAGAACAGAAATAAAATAGAATCGATGAAAAGCTACACACAGACTGACAAACAACCAACATACAAAAGGAGATATTGAAAATGCAAAAAAATCCAAACAAGTAACAATAAATAAATAAATGGATGGATGGATGGATAATACTGAGAATGTGAGCCGTAGAGTCCTTGAAAGTGAGTTCACAGGTTATGGTAAACAAGAGGAATTCTGCAGATGCTGCAAATTCAAGCAACACACATCAAAGTTGCTGGTGACCGCAGCAGGCCAGGCAGCATCTCTAGGAAGAGGTACAGAATCAGGTTTATCATCGCTCACAGGTGTCAAATATTTTTTGTTGCTGCAGTAGTACAGTGCAATACTTAAAATTACTACAGTACTGCGCAAAAGTCTTAGGCACCCTAGCGATATATATGTGCCTAAGACTTTTGCACAGTACCATACATGTGACAAATAAAGCTAATCTTTAGATATTTTGAAATGATCAGACACCTAATGGGCTTGATACTGAAGTCAAAGTATTTGTGGTAGGGGTGATGTTGGAAAGGCCAAGGTTCTGACCTTATTAATATTAAACTTAAGAAAATTACAGACCACTTTACACTGCCTATTTGATAAACAGCTTAACAAACCAAAACTAGAAATGATTCAGAGAAATGGTGGACATTTAGAGTTGAATGTCGTGATTGTACATCAGGAGGGTGTCTTTTATCAAACCACAGAGTGATGGACATAAGAGGTAACAATGTGGAGGTGATCATTATGTTGCATCTATGTGATGCAAATACATTCAGTGGTGACTTTACTCGGTACCTCTAGAGACTGTTGTTCATAAAATCGCAGGAAATCAGTCGTTTCTAAGACACTGAAATCACCCTGACACCAACAACCATTCCACTGTCAAAGTCACTTCGATCACATTTCTTCCCCTTTCTGATGTTTGGTCTGGCCCCTTGACCATGTCTGCATGCCTTTATGCATTGAGTAGCTGCCACTTGATTGGATGGTTAGATACTTGCATTAACGAGCAGGTGTACAGGTGTACCTATTACAGTGGCTACCGAGTGTATATCTTACCTCTTACAATTCTATTGTTGACTGTTGTCCGGAGTTTGCCCTATGCAGGCATGGACTGCTTCATTTGCTGAGAGGCATTAATAGAGTGGACAGCAAGTGCCTTTTTCCCAGAGTGAAATGGGTAATATGAGTGGGCATCATTGTAAGGTAATTGCAGAAGAAAATGAGGGGGATGTCACATACGATTTTACACAGACAGAGGTAGGTGAGTGGAATGGGCTACCAGGAGTGGTGATAGAGTCAGATACATTAGGGACATTTAAGACAGGCACATGGATACTTTATACTTTATTGTCGCCAAACAATTGATACTAGATGTACAATCAATATAGCGATATTTGATTCTGCGCTTCCCACTCCCTGGATTACAAATTGATAGTAAATATTAAACAATTAAATTATAAATCATAAATAGGAAATAGAAAAATGGAAAGTAAGGTAGTGCAAAAAAACCAAGATGCAGGTCCGGATATTTGGAGGGTACGGCCCAGGTCCGGGTCAGGATCCGTCCAGCAGTCTTATCACAGTTGGAAAGAAGCTGCTCCCAAATCAGGCCGTACGAGTCTTCAAGCTCCTGAGCCTTCTCCCGGAGGGAAGAGGGACAAAAAGTGTGTTGGCTGGATGGGTTGTGTCCTTGATTATCCTGACAGCACTGCTCCGACAGCATGCAGTGTAAAGTGAGTCCAAGGACGGAAGATTGGTTTGTGTGATGTGCTGCACCGTGTCCACGATCTTCTGCAGCTTCTTCTGGTCTTGGACAGGACAACTTCCATGCCAGGTTGTGATGCACCATAGAAGAATGCTTTCTATGGTGCATCTATGAAAATTAGTGAGGCTTTTGGGGGACAGGCCAAATTTCTTTAGTTTTCTCAGGAAGTAAAGGTGCTGGTGGGCCTTCTTGGCAGTGGACTCTGCTTGGTTGGACCAAGTCAGGTCATTTGTGATATTGACCCCAAGGAACTTAAAGCTTTTGACCTGTTCCACTTGCGCACCACCGATGTAAATTAGGTCGTGCAGTCCGCTACTCCTTCTGAAGTCAACAACCAATTCCTTCGTCTTGCTGATGAAGGGATGGAAGAGAAATGGAAAGTTAAGCAGGGGGGAAGTCTTAGATTAACCTTGGAGTAGGTTAAAAAGTCAGCACACATCATGGGCTGAAAAGCCTGTACTCGGCTGTATTGTTCTATGTTATATTAGTGCAAGTTTCATATGGGGCTGTGGAGGGGAGTGAAGATGAAGATACTCATTGAATGTTACCATGAGGGGAGAAGACATCAAAGCACAACTGAAAATCACAAAGGATGATGGCTGCTTAAAGGAGTTCAAACCCCTTGGGCCTCTTAGTGACACTACAGAAACAAGGGATCCCGAGTTTGGATAAGATGTGGGAGCTTGCAACTTTCGGGTAAATATTTCAGGCAACCTTTGAGAAATGATTTCTTCCTGAAGAGGATTCAGAAGTTAATTCATAGAGTAAGGTCATTTTAAGCAGGGCATAAAATTAACACACTGCCATGCAAAAGCAAACCAGTGATGAAAGCTGTTGACATTAGCACACCTTGTTTAATGACTAGGTCATTGTACTGCCGGGACAGGAAGTAGAGCAGAGGAGAGAGGTCCTGTTCGCCATCAAATAGGATGCAGCAGAAATTGGTTGTGGCCATCGACAGCTTTCCCTTTGTGTCCAGGATATGGGTGCAGTGTTGTAAAATATTTAATGGGCTCATCAGGAGGTGAAAAGTAGGTGTGAACTGTTATAAAACTGTTTGTGAGGCCTGTGGCAACAATATGGTGCTTCAGGTTATATGTTCACTGAAGTAAGTGGGTTATGTTCTCATAGAGTTATAGAATCATAATGTTCTCATGCTTATTTAGAACACACTCCCTGATTGTTTGTCAGTCTTTGTGTGTAGTTTTTCATTGATTCTGTTGTGTTTCCCTGTTCCACTGTGAATGCCTACAAGAAAATTAATCTCAAGGTAAATAGGCAGATGGATACGTTAGTGATCCCAAAGGAGTGTCACAGTAGCGTTAGATTGCATGCACAGATATACAAATATATAAATATTAGAAGAGAATTAAGAAAGAATAAAAATTTAAGTTACCGCAAACAGTCTAACAGGAGGGGGTCATCACTTCCCTGGCTATAGGTTGACGCATTACAGAGCCTAATGGCCAAAAGGGTAAGAATAATCTCATGGTAGTGCAGTAAGTCATGGTAATGTTTACGGCACATATTCGTTAACGTATTTATTACTTTGATAATACATTTACTCTGACCTTGATCACATTAAACAAGTAAATAAGCATGTTCTCAATATTTATTGCTCATTAATTTATTATCATTTCTTTCTTTTTGCATTTACACGATTTGTTGTCTTTTGCAAACTGGTGTTCAAACAAGTTACTGCGGTCTTTCATTGAATCTATTGTGGTTATTATGCTACTATGGATTTATTCAGTATGCCCACAAGAAAATTAATCTCAGTGTGCCGCGTATGTACTTTGATAATAAATATAGCTTGAACTTTGCACAAAAAGTCACTTTCAAGGACTTTACAACTCATTTTCTCAGTAGTATATGTTTAGTTATATTTATTCATCTTCTGGCGTATATTGGTTGCTTGTCAGTCTTTGTGTGTAGTTTTTCATTGATTCTATTGTATTTCTCTGTTCTACTGTGAATGCTGTAAGAGAATGAATCTCAAGGTGCCAAGTGCCAATCTTGATCGCAAACCAGAGCTCATTCAAGAATCTAACTGTCTGAAAAGGCAATGAAGCAGGATGACGTTTTGCAATCAACGTAACATCGTCATCATGCAGAAAGGATGCCGGTTTTAGTAGGTGTCTCAATTCCAACTTATACCTGTGAAAGAAGGCACCTTTTAATTGAGAGCAGCCCATGGAAACCAGAAGAAGAATTGTCACAGTGCAGGTGGTGAGTCAATATCAGGAAAGGACTGACGTGCCACAGAGGTGCAACAGCAGAAGGTAACTGAGGTGACAGGAGGTGACAAAATAGTGGGGTTATCGAATCAAGGATCAACGATTGCCATATACACTTACACGTTATTAGGAATTTGCTGTGGTGTGTTGTCACCATATGCAAAAGAAAAACATTCAACAGTTACAAAGAATAAAGAATTATATAAAATAAAGTTCAAAGTTCAGATATAGAATAAATTGTACATAAATACATAAAAATGACTCGATGATGGAGCAAGGTTTAATCTATGCAGGCTGTAGATTTAGACATCTAATTCAGTTTTATGATGTGTTCTAGCTCTAGTTCTGGCTGTTCTTTTTTTGTAACTACTATTGGGCAAGTTTTGAGATGGGCACATTGTAGGTAATGAACACTGTATTGAGATATGCCTTTTGTATTGTATATTCTGTGTTTTGATCTTTTTTTTTTGGTTGCCCTTTGCGTGATACTTCTGCACGTGGGTAGAGGGGGTTTGATGTTTGATGTTTTTCTTTGAACGGTTTGGTTCCATGGTTCTTCTTTGTTTCGTGACATTCCGTGGGGAAGACCAGTTTCAGGATTGTCTACTGCACAAGTACTTTGATAATAAATGTACGTTGAACCTTTGAAATACCAGCATGCATTTACTCTGTAAACAGCATTATAAAAATGTGATTTAAATTGGTTAGGGATCACTAATAAACAGAGGGAGGAATTCTTGAGAGGGCTTAACATTAACATTATGAGGAAGGACGTTCTTGCTATTGAGGGAGTGCAGCGTAGGTTCACAAGGTTAATTCCCAGGATGGCGGGACTGTCATATGTCAAAAGATTGGAGCGACTTGGCTTGTATACTCTGGAATTTAGAAGGCTGAGAGGGGATCTTATTGAAACATATAAGATTATTAAGGGATTGGACACGCTGGAGGCAGGAAGCATGTTCCCGCTGATGGGTGAGTCCAGAACCAAAGGTCACAGTTTAAGAATAAGGGGTAGGCCATTTAGAACGGAGTTGAGGAAAAACTTTTTCACCCAGAGAGTGGTGGATATATGGAATGCTCTGCCCCAGAAGGCTGTGGAGGCCAAGTCTCTGGATGCTTTCAAGAAAGAGTTGGATAGAGCTCTTAAAGATAGCGGAATCAAAGGTTATGGGGATAAGGCAGGAACTGGATACTGATTGTGGATGATCAGCCATGATCACAGTGAATGGCGGTGCTGGCTCGAAGGGCAGAATGGCCTACTCCTGCACCTATTGTCTATTGTCTATAACTTTTAAACCATTCTTTCCTCTGGCAGGAGAATCTAGGATACATACCGCCTCCACGTCAGAATAATGGGTTCATCTACTCCAAAATCCTGGAGATCAGTGAATACTCATGCGATGAGCATTTTCAAGGCTGAGGTTAATAAGTTGTTGTAGACCAAGGGAAACCAATGTTCCACGGACTAGGCAACAAAGAATTGGATCCAGAACCAGAATCAGGTTTATTATCATTGACATACGTCGTGAAATGTGTTGGTTTACAGCAGCAGTTCAATGCGATACATAATAATATAGATAAAAAAACTATAAATTATAATAAGAATTGGATATATATTCTTAGCTCAAAAAGAAAGCCAAAAAAGTGTGATAGTGTACATGGGTTTATTGTCCATTCAGAAATCTGATGGCGGAGGAGAAGGAACTGTTCCGAAGATGTTGTGTGTGTACCTTCAGGCTCCTGTACCTCCTCCTTGATGGTAGCAATGAGAAGGGGGCATGTCGTGGATGATGGGACTCCTTAGTGATGGATGCTACCTTTTTCAGGCATGGCCTTTTGAAGGTGCTGGGAAGGCTGGTGCCCATAATGGAGATGGCTGAGGTTTACAACTTTCTCAAACAACATGAATACTGCAGGTGCTGGAAATTCAAGCAACACACATCAAAGTTGCTGGTGAACGCAGTAGGCCAGGCAGCATCTCTAGGAAGAGGTACAGTCGACGTTTCAGGCCGAGACCCTTCTTTTCTCTCAATCCTGTGCAGTGGCTCCTCCATACTAGAAGTTGGTGCAACCAGTTAGAAAGCACTCCACGGTACTCTGTTTTCCACAGGGATTGCTCCCTACGTGACTCTCTTGTCCATTCGTCCCCGCATTCCTCCCCATTGATCTCCCTCCTGGCACTTATCCATGTAAGCGGAACAAGTGCTACACATGCCCTTACACTTCCTCCCTTACCACCATTCAGGGCCCCAAACAGTCCTTCCAGGTGAGGCGACACTTCACCTGTGAGTCAGCTGGGGTGATATATTGCGTCCGGTGCTCTCGATGTGGCCTTTTATATATTGGCGAGACCCGACGCAGACTGGGAGACCGCTTTGCTGAACACCTACGCTCTGTCCGCCAGAGAAAGCAGGATCTCCCAGTGGCCACACATTTTAATTCCACATCCCATTCCCATTCTGACATGTCTATCCACGGCCTCCTCTACTGTAAAGATGAAGCCACACTCAGGTTGGAGGAACAACACCTTATATTCCGTCTGGGTAGCCTCCAACCTGATGGCATGAACATCGACTTCTCTAACTTCCGCTAATGCCCCACCTCCCCCTCGTACCCCATCTGTTACTTATTTTTATACACACATTCTTTCTCTGCTTTTTCTCCCTCTGTCCCTCTGAATATACCCCTTGCCCATCCTCTGGGTTCACCCCCCCCCCTTGTCTTTCTTCCCAGACCTCCTGTCCCATGATCCTCTCGTATCCCTTTTGCCATCACCTGTCCAGCTTTTGGCTCCATCCCTCCCCCTCCTGTCTTCTCCTATCATTTTGGATCTCCCCCTCCCCCTCCAACTTTCAAATCTCTTACTCACTCTTCCTTCAGTTAACCTGACGAAGGGTCTCGGACTGCACCTCTTCCTAGAGATGCTGCCTGGCCTGCTGCATTCACCAGCAACCTTGATGTGTGTTGCTTGAATTTCCAGCATCTGCAGAATTCCTGTTGTCCACGGTATATCTTATTTAATTTTGTGCTGCATTGCATCCAGAGTAAAAATTATTTTGTTCGCCTTTACACTTGTTTACTGGAAACGAGAATAAACAATCTTGAGTCTTGAATCCGTAGAAATTTGAGAGAGTCTTTGGTGACATACCAAGTCTCCTCACAGTCTCCTCATGTGGATTTTAGGCAGAGGATGAGCCATAATGCCATTAGACTTCTGTTCCTGTTTCACTTCACTTGACATAAAATAATTTCCCGTTTAATTCTCTACAGGAATGCCATAGGAAGCCGAAGCCAGACCTTTGACAGACAAGGAAAGGTATTTCACTGCAAATCAAAAACTTGTCTTGCAGCAGCTCAGCAGAAGCTTTTGGAACATGACCTTCTGTGAAGGTATTGTTCCATTAAAGAGAATAATCAAGTTCAACTTCAAGTTTAATTGTCATTCAACCATACACATGTATATACCTAAATAAAACAGCGTTTCTCTGGAGCCAAGGTACAAAACACAATACATACAGTTGCACACAGCACGTATAATTACGATCCAGCACATACAATCACAAAATAATATTAGCACAAGTCTCTGACTGGCATGGCCTGAAGATTGATGGTGCATGGAATGTTGTCCTGGAATCACAGGCTATAAGTTTGTTTGATCAAAACTGTTAAAAGTACTGTCCGAAAAGCTAGCATGCTAAAATTCCAACTTTTTCAAGCCTCTTCTTTAATAAAATCCCTGGGAATTATCAGAGTGGAACAAGGCGGCATAATTTTGAAATTTAGTCTGGTCATTTAAATATAAAATCAGGAAGCATTGTCCCACACCCAGGAAATTGAAATGGAAATTAAGAATCAACAATACTCTGAGAATTAAAATATTTAAGGAATAGGCGAAATGGATTGAATGAGGGCAGGGAAGGTAGTTGGTGAATGGACAGGCCTTAATTTAAATAATGATCATATTTACAAGGATTGAAAGGTAAACACTTCTTACAATGTTTTCCCAGGGAAAATTTGCCTTTAATTTGTAGAAATTGTTAGCTATATATCAAAAGAATAGCTCTAAGTGTATTTGTACCTGTTGACTTGTGAATCCAAACTATCTAAGTAGAGATTAGATTTATTTGTCACATGTACATCAAAGCATCAAAGCATATGGTGCAATAGATTGTTTGCATAAAATCAAATCAGTGAAGTTTCTGGTGGGAAACCCAAAATTTTCACCACACTTCCAGCGCCAACATCGCGTGCCCGTATATTTTTGTAAAGTGGGAGGAAACCAAAGCACTGAGAAGAAATCCATGTGGGTCACAGGGAGAAAATACAAACTCTTCACAGGCAGTGGTAGGAATTCAACCCCAATTGATGAAAGCTGGTGCTGTATAGCAGCAGTCCCCAACCATCGGGCCGCGGACCAGTACCGGGCCGCAAAGAATGTGCGACCGGGCCACGAGCTGCGAGCCGCAAGGAAATGATATGATTTGGCGATATGAAATGATATGAGTCAGCTTTCCTCATTCCCCGTCACGCACTGTTGAACTTTAACGCATACGAGGTCATCAGTGACCCAAGGCGTGCAAAGAAATGGGTCCGTGACCCATTTGTGAATGTTTCCGGTGAATCTTCCATGTCAGCTCAGGAAAAAGATCAACTCCTCGAGGTTGCAAATGACGGTGGGCTGAAAAGTATGTTTGACGTAACATTTCTGCCCGCATTCTGGATCAAAGTAGAGGCTGAATATCCTGAGATAGCCACAAAAGCACTGAAAACATTGTTTCCATTTCCAACATCATATCGCTGCGAAGCGGAGCTTTCTGCAATGAATGCAATGAAAACTAAATTGCAGAACAGGCTGGACATAAGGAACCCCCTTGGAGTATCGCTGTCTCCCATCACCCCTCGATGGGACCGTCTTGTTGCACGAAAACAAGCCCAGGGCTCCCACTGATTCAGCGATATTGGTGTGTTGCAATGATTTTATATGTTCATACAAGGAAAATATGCGTTGTGTATTTAATATCCAAACGTTACTTAAAACATTATGATGCTATTGACTTATTAGTGACTTATAATTCAGTTGTCCCCAACCTCCGGGCTGCGAAGAATGCAGCGGTACAGTGGTAGCTGGGGCGCACCCAGCACATCTTTAAGGAAAAAGCTGAATTAAACAGGCTAATTAATTAAGTGCTGCCCGGCATGTAAATGTCGGCCCAGATCAGAGGCGATTGCCAATTGCGTCGACTCTGATCTGGGCCGAAATTTACATGCCGGGCGGCACCTAATTAATTAGCTTGTTTATTTTGCCTTTTTTCTTAAAGATGTGCTGGGTGCGTTCCGGCTACCGCTGTATCGCTGCATTCTTCGCGGCCCGGAGGTTTGGGACCTCTGTTATAATTAACTTTTCATGCGAGGAAAATATGCACTGTGTGTTTAATATTAAATTCGTTAGATAAAGCCCTTTAGAAACAAAATTGAGTGTATTAGACACTTATAAGTGACTTATCACCTATATTCCGGTTGTGATTAGCACCCAGCCCGCCCTGTTCCCCCCCCCGCCCCGGATTGGCTGGTCCGCAAGAATATTGTCAATATTAAACTGGTCCGTGGTGCAAAAAAGGTTGGGGACCCCTGCTTTATAGCCAAGGACTAAAAGTTATGTTACAGTACTACTCAACCCCAAAGACCCATGAAGTTGTATCAGGACCAAATTAACCAAGAGATTGCATTCTCCAAACTCAAAAAAATTGTTTTATTCAGATGTCAAAATCTATTTCATGACATTTTCACATATTATAATGCAGGCCTCATCATCAGGAATTAGAGTTCATAACTTTATTTTAAAACAGCAAACACGAGGAAATCTGCAGATGCTGGAACTTCAAGCAACACACATAAAAAATGCTGGTGAACGCAGCAGGCCAGGCAGCATCTATAGGAAGAGGTACAGTCGACGTTTCAGGCCGAGAGCCTTCGTCGAGACCCTTCGTTCCTGACGAAGGGTCTCGGCCTGAAACATCAACTGTACCTCTCCCTATAGATGCTGCCTGGCCTGCTGCATTCACCAGCATTTTTTATGTGTGTAACTTTATTTTAGTTTATTTTTGGAGATCAGATCACGTAACATATAATCCCAATCAATCGATCATGTGACACAACTCAGGTACCTCTCAATTATGATAACTGAATATTTCACAGCTGCCACTGTTTGCACGTGCTTCTGCACTTATCCTAGTTGGATCTCCGAATTGCTTCAAGCAATGAACAAAATACACTCAGTGGCCACTTTATTAGGTACCTCCTGTATCTAAAAAAGTGACCATATAGTGTATGTTTGTAGTCTTCTGTCGCTATAGCTGAACCACTTCAAGGTTTGGTGTGTTGTGCATTCAGAGATGCTTTTCTGCGCACCACTGTTGTAATGTGTAGTTACTTGAGTTACAGAGGCCTTCCTATCAGCCTGAACCCGTCTAGCCATTCTCCTCTGGCTGTTCTTGTTAACAAAGCATTTTCACCCTCAGAATTATCAGGGCTGCAGAAAGGATTATTGGTGTGAAGCTGCCCTCGATCCAGGACTTATATGCATCTAGAGTCAGGAAGCGAGCAAGCAGCATCATTGTAGACCCATCACACCCTGGACATCACCCGTTCCAACTCCTTCCTTCTGGTAGGCGCTTTAGATCACTGTGTGCCAGGACAAATAGGTACAAGAATAGTTTCTTTCTGTATGCCATCAGTCTTATGAACACTTGAATTTTAGTCTATTATAAACCAAGTCCACCTGTACATACACAGGTATACCTCATTGTATATAGTTCACAATTATTTACACTATTGTTTTGTTTGCTTTTTGATTCTGTACAGCGAGAGCTCAGGGAAACCGGCATCAAATTCCCTGTATGTGTCCACATACTTGGCGATAATAAAGGATTCCGATTCTGAACTGCTACTCTCTGGATGTTTTTTTTTGCATTGTTCTCTGTAAATTCTGAAGGCTGGTGTGCATGAAAATCCCAGGAGATCAGCAATTTATGAGATATTGAAACCACCCCTTTTGGCACCAACAATCATTCCAAAGAAGTCACTTAGATCACATTTCTTCCCCATTCTGATGTTTGATCTGAACAACAACTGAACCTCTTGACCATGTTTGCATACTGTTTTTGGATTGAGCTGCTGCCTCATGATTGGCTGCTTATATATCAGGCATACAGGTGTACCTAATAATGTGCCCACTGAGTTATTAGCAGGTATGTACAATAAACCTAACATTTTGATTCTCTCTATCTTATCCTGTACTCCTCTTCTATGTTTCTTCCAAGAAGCTGTTCAAATATAAAAGCAAAGTATGTTTATATAATATTTTTAACAAAGTACAATTATCCAGGTATATATCAGACAAATCTTGACCAAACCTAGAACTATTGGATAGTCAAAATTTAAGCAGCACCATAAAAGAGGTGAGATAGATAGCCCTAAGGAAGGGTCTTGGTCTGAAACATCGACTGTTTATTAATTTCCATAGATGCTATCTGACCTACCAAGTTCCAACTGCATTTTGTCTGTGTTGCTTTCAATTTCCATCATCTGCAGAATTTCTCATGTTTATGAGATAGCTAAAGATGGAAAAGTTTAGGGAGAGAATTTGAGAGCTTTGCATCTGGTTAACCGAAGGCCTACATACTAATGAAAATTAATTTATCTCAGTTCTGACGATGAGCCTTTGACCTAATATCAGTTGTTTCTCTTCCTACAGCTGCTGCCTGACCAGCTGAGCTATTGAAGGATATTCTGCTTTGATTAGCACAAATACTAATTGTTGGACAACAAACATCTAATTTTTTTTATTCTAAATATTTGTCATCTGTTACAATCCATATCTCATCCTCATGTATGCCTTGAGTTATTGTATCAAATTAACCTAATTAATGATGTCTGCCTTTCCTAAGTCACTTAATACAGAAGATTCAACATTTGCAAGTTATCACTTTAACTGCATCCTCTATTGCCCTTGGGTAAATTTTTGTCACAAGACATTCATGTCCTGAATGAATCCATCCTAGTTTGTGATTGTTATGGTTGCCTAACCGGGAAAGATTAACTTAAGACATAGGTTGTCGGACATGGGACAGGGTCAGCATGAAATGGTTGGATAAATCTCAGCCGACATACCAATATAATTAAATATTCTATTTGGTGTTAAGGTATGTTTTTTTTGTCTTTATTTGTAAGGTGTTAAGTTTTCCCTGGGTGAATCTTAAATAAGTATATCGTCAGGGGAGGTCACTGGGGTCTTCAAAAGGATATATACTCCTTGCCAGGTTATTTTCTTCACTGTTTTTGCTAAAGTGATGTTTCATAGTTAGTTTGTAAAGACATAAATCTATTTTGATCAAAGATTTATCGCATTCAAATGACTCTCTCTTTCATCTATTTTGACATTATTCATAGAACACTTGTAACAATTTTTCCTGCTAAAGTGTAGTATATCATACTACCAGTCACTCAGTCATAATTCAACTTTTGTCTATCTCTACAATGTCTTTCTCCATGAAAAACAGAGGGAGAAGCAGCCAGACACTGATTCAATGGGAGTTTGAATGATGAACATTTCTGCTCAGTGATGGGGTGAGATCATGTCATCTCTTGTACTGCAGTACTGTGTAGAAGTTGCCAAAGACTTTCACACAGTACTGTATGTCTCTTGCCGGTTAATCTCTTCCTCTATGCGTTGCAAAGGAGGAGAAGGCATTGATTTCCTAAATATTCAACATGAAGCTGTGCATCCTAATGCCTTCACCATCGTTTTGGGAGATTTTAACCAGGCCAGTCTGAAAAACCCACTAAGCAATTAGCATCAACAGATCACTTACAATACTGGAGGAAACAACACACTGGACCATTGCTACACCACCATCAAGAATGCCTACCATGCTATTCCACGCCCTCACTTCGGGAAGTCTGATCACCTGGCTGTACTTCTACTCCCTGAGCAGAGATTGAAGACTGCAGCACCAGCAGTGAGGACCAAGAAGGTATGGACAAGGGAAGCACAGGAGTGCCTACAGGACTGCTTTGAATCGGTGGGCTGGACTGTATTCGGGGATTCATCTTCGAACCTGGATGAGTATGCTGCAGTTGTTACCGACTTCATTAAAACCTGTGTGGATGAGTGTGTGCTCACAAAGACTTACTGTACATTCCCAAACCAAAAGCCATGAATGGACCAGGAGGTACATTGTCCTGGTCTGTGTATTGTGGTATTCTGGCATTGTGGTATTCAAGTCTGGCGACCCACGCCTATACCAGAAAACCAGGTATGATTTGTAAAGGGCTATTTCAAGGGTGAAGAGACAATTTCGAATGAGGTTGGAGGAAACATCGGATGCACGCCAACTGCGGCAGGGTTTGCAAGACGTTACTTCCTACAAAGCGAAACCCAATAGCATGAATGGCAGTGATGCTTCACTACCAAATGAGCTCAAGGCCTTCTATGCCCGCTTTGAAAGGGAGAATATAACTACAGTTGTGAAGATCCCTGCTGCACCTGATGACCCTGTGATCTCTGTCTCAGAGACTGATGTTAGGCTGTCTTTAAAGAGAGTGAACCCTCGCAAGGTGGAAGGTCCCGATCGAGTACCATGTAAGGCTCTGAAAACCTGTGCTAACCAACTGGCTGAAGTATTCAAGGACATTTTCAACCTCTCACTACTATGGGCGGAAGTTCCCACTTGCTTCAAAAAGGCAACAATCATATCAGTGCCTATAAAGAATAATATGAGCTGCCTTAATGACTGTTACCTGTTAGCATTCACATCTACAATAATGAAATGCTTTGAAAGGTTGCTCATGACGAGACTGAACTCCTGCCTCAGCAAGGACCTGGACCCATTGCAATTTGCTGATTGCTACAATAGGTCAACGGCAGATGCAATCTCAATGGCTATTCACATGGCTTTATACCACCTGGTCAACACGAGCACCCATGTCAGGATGCTGTTCATCGACTATAGCTCAGCATTTAATGCCATCATTCCCACAATCCTGATTGAGAAGTTGCAGAACCTGGGCCTCTGTACCTCCCTCTGCAACTGGATTCTCACCTTCCTTACCAGAAGACCACAACCTGTACGGATTGGTGATAACATCTCCTCCTCACTGGCGATCAACACTACTGCACCTCAGCGGTGTGTGCTTAGCCCACTGCTCTATATATACCCATGACTATGTGGCTGTGCATAACTCAAATACCATCTATAAATTTGTTGATGATACAACCATTGTTGGTAGAATCTCAGGTGGTGATGAGAGGGCGTACTGGAGTGAAATATCCCAACTAGTGGAGTGGTGTTGCAGCAACAACATGGCACTCAACGTCAGTAAGACGAAAGAACTGATTGTGGACTTCAGGAAGAGTAAGACAAAGGAAAACGTACCGATCCTCATAGAGGGATCAGAAGTGAAGAGAGTGAGCAGTTTCAAGTTCTCGGGTGTCAAGATCTCTGAGGATCTAACCTGGTCTCAACATATCGATTCAGTTATAAAGAAGGCAAGACAGTAACTATACTTCATTAGGAGTTTGAAGAGATTTGATTTTTTATAGGCATCCGTTAGTTTCATGAGACCATGGATTCGCGCCTTGGAAGGTTTCCAGAGCGCAGGCCTGGGCAAGGTTGTATGGAAGACCAGCAGTTGCCCATGCTGCAAGTCTCCGCTCTCCATGCCACTGATGTTGTCCAAGGGAAGGGCATTAGGACCCATACAGCTTGGCACTGGTGTCGTCGCAGGGCAACGTGTGGTTAAGTGCCTTGCTCAAGGACACACACACTGCCTCAGCCAAGGCTTGAACTAGCGACCTTCAAATCACTAGACGAATGCCTTAACCACTTGGCCACGTGCCAACACAGAGATTTGGTATGTCAACAAATACACTCAAAAACTTCTATAGATGTACCGTGGAGAACATTCTGACAGGCTGCATCACTGTCTGGTATGTGGGGGAGGTGGGGGGGGGCTACTACACAGGACTGAAAGAAGCTGCAAAGGGTTGTAAATTTAGTCGGCTAATCTTGGGTACTAGCCTACAAAGTACCCAGGACATCTTCAGGAAGAAGTGTCTCAGAAAGGCAGCGTCCATTATTAAGGACTTCCAGCACCCAGGGCATGCCCTTTTCTCACTGTTACCATCAGGTAAGAGGTACAAAAACCTGAAGGCACACACTCAGTGATTCCAAAACAGCTTCTTCCCCTCTGCCAACCGATTCCTAAATGGACATTGAATCCTTGGACACTACCTCACTTTTTAATATATAGTATTTCTGTTTTTTGCGTGATTTTTAATCTGTTCAATATAAGTATACTGTAATTTATTGTTATTATTTATTTTGTTTTTTTCTTCTATACTATGTATTGCATTGTATTGCTGCTGCTACATTAACAAATTTCACGTCACATGCTGGTGATAATAAACTTGATTCTGATTTTGATTCTGACTATATAGAGATATACTTCAACTTAGAGTGTTTTCTCTCTTTCTCAAGGAATTAAATCTTTGGTCAAAAATTCCAGCTGTTTATGTCTATTATGTTAAAAATCATATAGTGTACCTTAATTTTATACATCAGCACTGTTACAATGTAAACAGCATTATAATACGTGTTTTAAAGTGACTGAGGTAAAACAGAACGATTAATCAGAAAAACATTTAAGATGATATGAAGCTTTTATTTAACCACTCAGTATACCAAAGAGGATCAAATTTTTTTAATGAATGTAACATTTGTTTAAATGAGTATGTTTTAGGCAGTTGTGTTTGTGACTTCAAATGTTCTGACTGTCATACACTCTAAGCTGTTCATTTTACATCGACGTGTTATAATTTCAATAAAATTGAGTTGCTGCATTATTTAAAATGTGTCATTTTGCACTCTGTGCCACTGGAGCATAAGTTCAACAAAATATCATTTAGGTCTTTCTAAAACTCAAATTCCTCCTTCATCATACAATGGGAGCTCAATGGTACAGTTTTTTTTATCTTACCCGTCAAGTTCTCCTACTTCCCTTTTGAGGCTGAAATGTATGTGAGCAAACCTTAGAATGAGCAGCAGACCAAATAGCATTGCTGACCAATGTAACTTTTACATTAGAGCACATTTTCAATCAGCTATGTTAAATCCATTTCATTTGTGGCCATAGATAAAATGGCTTGTTGGCTAACTTTATTTATTACCTTTCTGTGAAAAAAATGTGTTTCCCCAATGGTACAATAGAAAGATCAAACATTGAATGCTAAGCGCATTGAGACTTTCTAAGAAGCCTGAGGGATGAGGAGTTATATAAATGCAAATCAGTAAGTCTCTATTGGAATTGTATTGTAATTATTGAGAAGGTTTCCCTGAATTAATTTTGTTGTCTTTGGTCACCAGGAAAGACTGCTAATCAAATTTATTTCCATTCATGAGAGAAAATTTACAGCATAGCATCAATAGCAGTCGGCTCAAATTCACAAGTTGCTCAATTAGGGAAGTGGCAATCTGGTTAATCCATCATGCAGAAAATAAAACCAAATGCATACATAATGTTTTCAAACCATATTCGTTGACTGGGATTAGGATGCCCTATTACAGACTAATTGAAAGTCTTTTGGGTTGTGTGTCTGTGGGTTGCGTGGTGGCAGGGTGCAGATATGTATGTACCAAAGGAAGGGGTAACTCCTTCCCTCCGCTAGCCTGCAGGTCAACTCTTCAAGGATATGGTGAAGTTGACTCTTGAGAATGCAGGTATGGTTATTGTTGGGGCGGCCATTGATGGGGATAGATACTGTATCGAGGCCAGAGAATGAAAATAAACTTGTGCACAGCTCTAATACCCTCTGATGATTAATGCATCACATGGAAAGTTAACTGGTGTTCTTCTCTATACTAACCAAGATCCCCTACCTGAGCCCATACTGTCTGCCTGCGTTTCAGCCATCCTCTCTTCTTGCTACTGCCATCAAGTGAGAGGTGCAGTGGTCTTGGGTCCCACGCTACCATGTTTGGGAGCAGTTGTTGCCCCACAGCCGTCGGGCTCCTGGACTGGCTTCACTTTCCTCACCACTGAACTGAACCAGCAGCTGTGGACGCACTTATCAGGACTCTGCAGTCCATGTTCTATGTGTTATTTCTTTAATTTTCTATTTGCATGACTTATCCTCTTTTGCTTTGTCTTTGTGGTGTGTGATTTTTTTGTGTGGATTCAGTTGTGTTTCTTTGTTTTGTGAGTACTTGCAACAAGCTGAATCTCAGGCTTATATATGGTATTCACATTTAGATAATAAATCTGAACTTTGAATTTTGAACATTAAATAAATTCTTCAACTCCACTCACCTTTTCCAGATCAGGGATTGAAATCTGGGTACTAGCATGGGGTATATGGAATAGTTTTTGATTCCGTCCTACTCAAGGAACACACCCCCAGTACTTTTCCGGTAAATTTGAGCGTACTCTGCTCATACGCTAAACAGGCTAGGGAAACCAACCAACCTTCTTTGACGGGCTTGCGGTTGTACCTGGACCAGCTGTAAAGTGGGCTGAAAAATGGCAGATGGAATTTTATGCGGACAAGTGTGAGAAGTTTGCATTTCAGTAGGACCAACCAGAGTAGGTCTTATACATTGAACAGAAGGGCACTGAGGAGTGTGGTAGAACAAAGGGATCTGGGAATACAGGTTGAAAGTTGTTCACAGGTAGACACAGTTGCAAAGAAAGCTTTTGGCACATAGGCTTTCATAAATCAAAGTAGAAGGAGATGTTATTAACTTCAAATTTTCTGCATTTTCACACAGAGTTGAACTGCACGTGCATGTAACGTGAACTCATCACCTTCTACCTTGGGCCACAAACTTATCAATCACCTCTCATACTGAGTACAGGAGATGGGATGTTATGTTAAAGTTGTATAAGACATTAGTGAGGCCTAATTTGCAGTATTGTGTGCAGTTTTGGTCACCTACCTTCAGGAAAGATGCAAATAATGTTGAAAGAGTACAGAGAAAATTTACAAGGATGTTGCCAGGACTGGATGACCTGAGTTATAAGGAAAAAGTAGGTTGGGACATTATTCCTTGGAATGTAGAATATTGAGGTGAGATTTGATGGAGATATACAAAATTATGAGGGGTATAGATGGGGCAAATGCAAACAGGCTTTTTCCACTGAGGTTGGATGGGACTACAACTAAATGTCATTAGTTAGGGATGAACAGTGAAAAGTTTAAAGAGAACAAGCAAGAGCAGGTCTGCAAATGCTGGAGATCTGAGCAACATACACAAAATGCTGGAGGAACTCAACAGGCCAGGCAGCATCTATGGAAAAAAGTACAGTCAACATTTCAGGCCGAAGTTTAAGGGGAACATGAGGAGAAACTTCCTCACCCATAGAGTCATGAGAGTGTGGAACGGGCTGCCAGTGCAAGTAGTGCATGGAATCTCTACTTCAGCCTTTAAGAGAAGTTTGGATAGGTACATGGATGGTAGTGGTATGGAGGGTTATGATCCTGGTGCAGGTCGATAGGAGTAGGCAGTTTAAATAGTTTGGCATGGACCTGTTTCTGTGCTTTACTTTCTATGATTCTATGATTCTAAGGTCCTGAAAACAAACAACTCCTCAAGAAACATCTGTAGAAAGAGAAACAGATAACAAAATTAACCTGAAACATTAAATCTATTCTCTTTCCGCAGATGCTACCTGGCCTGCTGAGAGTCTACACCATTTTATGTATTTATTTTTCTGTACCTTCAGTTTAAAAAAATGATAGAATAAGCGATTCCACTCATTTCCTGACGAAGGATCTAGGCCTGAAACGTTGACTGTTTACTCTTTTCCATAGATGCTGCCTGGCCTGCTGAGTTCCTCCAGTATTTTGCGTGTGTTGGTTGGAATGATTCCAAATGATGACCTTTCTTCACTCCTTGTTTACAAGTCATTAACATAGCCATTATGCCACTGTTCCTTTCTAAACAGGATGGTTAGAAAGTGGCTTAGGTAGGGAGTGGAATTGTTTTGTAGTTAAGTTTGAGGTACTTGGCAAAGTCAACACTGAAAGTGCTAAATTGCATGAAAGCATAACCTAGGAACAGTGAATGCATATGGGAGTCAGTTCCATTTTCTAGTACCATCAAGTGATATGGTTATATGCACTACAAGGTTTGTGCTATGCTTCATTTTGTACCATTTTATTTTTACCTGCAGATTGAAATTGTGTCAAATCTCTTGAGGCATTTGTAATGGGGAAAAAAAAGCTGTGAAAAATCTCAAGATACATTTGATGCTATTCTTCCAGACAGAAATGCTGACATTTCTTTTCATTGTTGTAAAAGCAAATCTTTCGAGGTCAGTTTAACTGCTGATGGGTCCTGATGGCTAACACGAGAGGGCACAGATTTAAGGTGCTTGGAAGTAGGTACAGAGGAGATGTCAGGGTTAGGTTTTTTTACACAGAGAGTGGTGAGTGCGTGGAATGGGCTGCCAGTGATGGTGGTAGAGGTGGATATGATAGGGTCTTTTAAGAGACTCTTGGATAGGTACATGGAGCATAGAAAAATAGAGGGTTATGGGTAACTGTAGGTAATTTCTAAAGTAAGTACATGTTCGGCACAGCATTGTGGGCCGAAGGGCCTGTATTGTGCTGTAGGTTTTCTATGTTTTTATGATCATAAGTTTGGGAAAGTGTGGTGGCGTAGATGGTGGGAGATGGTTGGGGTGGTGCATGTTGTAGTGTAACAAAGTCACCAGATGGACGTAGATGGTAGATATGAAGTAGTCTTTTATTTAACCAAAATGAGACACTCTCTGAAGGAAGAGGCCTGTTTGACACAACATTACATGATTTCTTATATGCTAAAGATCAAACGACAATTCTATATTTACAATGTATCTACAATGCTTCCTTTGAATACATATAACTTTCACATCCCCTTCTTTGCATCCACACTCCAGACAATGTTAAACAAATCGTCTGATTTTTCAATTAACTGCTGTTCACAGTTCTAGGAACCTGTTGTCCAGAGCTGCACTTTAAATTTAATCTACAGTCCATGTTCAGGTGTAAAGAGTGGTTGCTGAAGTTAATATTTTGCCATACACCTTGTCCAGAATATGACTTAACAGTACTGTACATAAATCACAGATTAGAATCACTGAGTTCATTGACTTCATATGATATAGCAGCTAGGATAATGGAAACCTGCTTCATACAAATTATACTTATCTCTTTAAAAAATCAAAATTAAAGTGGAGAGATAGACGTATCTAAAAGAAACATTTACCACCGATGCTGGATGAACGAAACCAACAGTTGTGTCCTGGCCCGAAACATCAACTGTTTATTCACTTCCATTTATGCTGCCTGACCTGCTGAGTTTTTCCAGCATTTTCTGTGTGCTGCTTTGGATTTCCAGCATCTACAGAACCTCATGTGGCTATTTTTAATAATACCTAACTTGACCTACATTTGGGTGCGGCGAAGAAGAAAATTTTTCCTGGAAATGGGTGGGAAAAATTTGTACTGTCAGCAAGGTGACTTCAGAAGTAGCCAGGAGATGAGCAGCAGAAATGCTCTAATTAAGTCTTGATGAAGTGTCTTTGTGCAAAATGTCAACTATTTCAAGTTTAATGACATTCAAGCATACACATGTATACAGCTAAATGAAACATCATTCCTCTGGGGCGAATGTACCAACAGTCACACACAGAACACTCAGTCCCTGAGTGGCATGGCCCAGAGATTGACAGATGGACATAAAGTGCGAGGTGCATGTTTATGTAGACAGTATAATGTTACTGACACTATTATAATAAAACAAGCGGTTGTATAAATATGCGAGACAGCAGCAATAAAAGATGAAAAGTAACCAATGCAGGATAAGAGTGTGTCCATGAGTTTGTAAGTCCGGGGTGCAGGTGGTGATAGGGCATTCAGACAGGGCGTACAGTACATGTGTGCTGGGTGACAGCAGCATGTTAAGATGTCTAACAGAAAGGGGACGAAACCCTCCAGCATTTTGTGTGTGTTGCCTTGGTCATGGTGAGCTAGTAACGAGAGCATTTTGGACCTCCATGTGGTCCTCAGCATGGGTGATTGATAAGCTCGTGGCCTAAAGTAGAAAGAGTTCGTCCATTGAGTTCTTCCAGTGTTCTGTTTTTTTTTCATTCTCCAAATTACATCATTTGCCAACTCTTGTGTCTCCCTGCCTAATTATTGCATAGAATTTGCAACATGCAGACGTAAGCTGCTTCATTTGCTGAGGAGGAGTAAGCAGAATTGAAGATTGCATGATCATCAGTGAAGAGTCATATTTTTCAAATGATAGACCAAGCAGCAGAAGATGTTTAGGCCTTGGACAAAACTGTTTGAGGAACTCTTTCAATGATATTCTGGGGCTGGGGTGGTTAACTTCCAAGAACTACACTCATCTTCCTTTGTACGAGGTAGGACTTGGTGGATTGTTATTAAATATTTTTATGGCAGAGGTAGATTCATTTAAGGCAGGAGGAGAGAAAAGGTCATTGGATATTGACTGGAATCTGGATTTGAGGTTGTAATCAGGTCATCTATGGTCATGTCAAAGGATACAGCAGGTTTGAGGGCTGAGTAGCCTATCTCTCTAAAATTATATGCTCAGATACACTCACTGGCCAACTTATTTGGTACTTCCTGTACCTAAAGTACGGATGGCCACTGATTGCATGTAGCCCATCTACTTCAAGGTTCAACGTATTGTGGTCTTCTGCACATCACTCTTGTAATGCATGATTATTTGAGTTATTGTCACCTTCCTTTCAGATTGAACGAGCATGATTATTCTCCTCTGACCTGTCTCATTAACAAAGCATTTTTCTCAGCAGAACTGCTGCTCACTGATTGTTTTTGTTTTGCTCGCCAATCTCTGTATGCTCTAGAGACTGTTGTGTATGTAAATCCCAGAAGACCAGCAGTTTCTGATGTACTCAGATCACCCCATCTGGCACCAACGACCATTCCACAGTCAAAGTCACTTAGATCACATTTCTTCCTCATTCCGATGTTTGATCTGAAAAACAACTCAACCTCTTGACTATATCTGCATGCTTTTATGCATTGAGTTGCTGTCACTTGATTGGCTTATTAGATACAATATTTTGTGTTAAAGATCAGGTGTACAGGTGTATCTAATAAAATGGCCACTAGGTATAATTTAATCTTACCTGCAAAGTTAGCACTGAAAAATACTTTGACAATTTAGATGTTAAAATGTTCATGCAATTGAAATTACATGAAGGAAGCACTATATATGTAAACAATAGCTTTAAAGGACATTTGATTGTGAGGAGTCCCATTCAATACTATTACAGCATCAGAAGTGTATGACCAAACCTTCTCTAAGATATATAAACACTTTGAACAAATTGACACATTGATGGATGACATAATAGTGTTGTGCTCAAGTGGAAAGAGAAATATAATGACAGACTTTGAAAGATAAATTTTCTACAAGAATCGAGTTTAAACTTAATAAGGATAATTGGTGTTTGGCGTCACTCATCTAACATATGCTAGTGATGTCATTGCTTGTAAAAGCATTAGGCTGACAAAATGTAAGTCTCAGCGATTGGATTGTTACCATAGTCACAGTGCAAGAAAGACAAATAGATACTCCGACATATGATGAATTTCCTGGCTAACCCCTTTCCATTCAAGCAAAATCAAAATGCCTCTTAGAAAATTGTTTAAAGGCACGGAAATATGAACAAGAAAATAAATGGGAGTCTGATTAATGAAGGGAGGATTGATATTCTTGAAAGAGCAATGGACGTATATGCATGCATTTGCAAATGCATTTGATGATGTGCATAGGAGGAGACCAGGAGAGGCACATTCCCTTCTCCCAGCAATCATTATGCAAATCAAGGCTGGACATGGATGAAGGTACACGACGGGTCAGATCTCAGTGGCTAACGCTGAATAGAACCGCTGGCCTGAAGCTGCAGATCTGGAAGCTTCCTTTAATAATCTGTCAAACACGAAATAAAAATACAAGGGATACTTACATACCCCAAGCTATTGATTTACATGGATGTCAGGTGTATCTTGATGACTCTCATTGGGCTACATCTGGCACAAAATGCAAGAAGAACTCAGCATGTCAGGCAGCATGAGTCACCTCATTCTGAACTCATTCCACAACCTACAGACTCACTTTCAAGGACACTACAACTTGTGCCCTCAGTATTATAGTACATATATATTATAATACTGTGTATAATATATATACAGTATACAGTATAGAGAATATATAGAATTTGCATAATTTGTTTTCTTTTGCATATACAGTATATAAATTGAAAGGTTGGTCTATGGTGAGGAAAGCAAATGTGATGTTAGCATTCATTTCAAGAGGACTAGAATTTAAAAACAAGGATGTAATGTTGAGACTTTATAAAGCACTGGTGAGGCCTCACTTGGAGTATTGTGAGCAGTTTTAGGCCCCTTATCTTAGAAGGATATGCTGAAAATGGAGAGGGTTCAAAGGAGGTTCACAAAAATGATTCCAGGATTGAATGGCTTGTCATATGAAGAGTGTTTGATTGCCCCTGGGCCTGTATTCACTAGAATTCAGAAGAATGAGGGGTGACCTCATTGATACATATTGAATAGTGAAAGGTCTTGATAGAGTGGATGTGGAGAGGATGTTTCCTATCGTGGGAGAGTCTAAGACCAGAGGACGCAGCCTCAGAATAGAGGGGTGTCCTTTTAGAACAGAGATAAGGAGGATAGGTTAGGGCATGAAGGTATATGGGGAGAAGTTAGGAGACTGGGACTGAGAGGAAAATTGGATCAGCCATGATGAAATGGTGGAGCAGACTCAATGGGCCAAATGGCCTAATTCTGCTCCTGTAGCTTATGGTCATAATATACTGGAAGTATACAGTATAAGTATGTGTGAATATATATTATGTCTATACACAGAAACACACACACACACACACACACACACACACACATACACACACACTCACATACCTACATACTGTACATATATATACACCTATATATTTAAGTATATTTAATTTGTACAAGTTGTTTTCTTTTGCACATTGATTGTTTATCAGTATTTATTTATTTAGATTATGAGAACACTCAGTCCTCTTTTATTGTCATTTAGAAATGCATACATGCATTAAGAAATGATACAATGTTTCTCCAGAGTGATATCACAGAAAACAGGACAAACCAAAGACTAACACTCACAGAACCACATAATTATAACATATAGTTATAGCAGTGCAAAGCAATACCATAATTTGGTGAAGAACAAACCATGGGCACGGTAAAAAAAAATTCTCAAAAGTCCCCGAGTTGATCGACTCCTGAGTCCCTGATAGCGACGGCAAAAGGGAGAAACTCCCTGCCATAAACCTCCAGCACCGTCAGCTTGCTGATGCTTTGGAAACAGCCGACCACAGCCGACATTGAGTCTGTCCATCCGAAAACTTCGAGCCTCCGACCAGCCTCTCCGATACAGCCCCTCGAGTGCCATCCTCTGCCGAGCACCTTCGACCTCGCCCCGGCCACTGAAACAAGCAAAGCCGAGGATTCGGGGCCTTCCGCTCCGGAGATTCCGGTTACCACACAGTAGCAGCGGCAGCAAAGCGGGCATTTCAGAAGTTTTCCAGATGTTCCTCCGTACTCTCACGTCCATCTCCATCAAATCAGAATTGTGCACGGTCCCCTACTTGACAGATTACAGATATCAATCACTGGGCAGGCCGAGCATGCTGCCGTCGCGCCGCCATCGTCTCCTCCTTCTTTATGTATTATTTATGTATAGTTTTTCATAATTCTGTTGTATTTCTATATTTTCCTGTAAATACCTCCAAGAGAATGAATCGTATATGGCACTAAGATTGCATAGCAGTTAGCGCAGAGTGATTCCAGCTTGAGCCATTCTGGAGTCACGCTGAACCATGTGGGTTTCCTGCGGGTGCTCCAGTTTCCTCCCACAGTCCAAAAATTAGTAGGTTAGCAGTCTTATTATGGTTATTGGATTTACTGAGCATGCACACAAGAAAACATGTCTCAGGGTTCTACATATATCGCCAAATAGGTACTTCGATAATGAATCTAATTTGAACTTTGAGCTTTGAACTTTAAAATAGCTGGTTTGCTTGGCAGTGCCAGAAGGACCTATTCCGTGCTGTATCTCTAAATAAATAAACAACAAGCGGACAATTAAATAAATGTTGGATAGAAAAATAAATAAATACATAGTATCTTGTAAAAGTATTCAGCCCCAGCCACTTCTTCACATAAATGAGTATTACAATCAGTGATTTTGATTAATTTAACTAAGAATTTTTATTTGTGAATGAAATACTCCTTTATTCGTGGTAGAGCCCAAAAAACTAGAAAATTATATAACATGAAAAGCTGAAAATTCAAAATCTGAAATGTCAGCAGTTCAAAAGTATTCATCCCCCTTTGTTCGGTATTTGGTTGAACCACCTCTTGCAGCTACTCTAGCCAGTAGTCATTTTGGATAAGTCTCTATTAGCTTTGCACAATGTGATGGAGGAAGATTTGCCCATTCCTCTTTGCAAAATTGCTCAACCTGTGCCAGATTAGTCGGGAAGTGGCGGTGGACAGCAATCTTGAGGTCTTGTCAGGGTTAAGGTCACGATTCTTACTCAAGGACATCAATTTTCTTCATTTGAATCTACTCCATAGTTGGTCTGGCAGTGTGTTTGGGTCACTGTCCTGCTGAAAGATGAACTTCCTCTCCAGTTTAAGCTTTCTGGCAGAGGCTAACAGGTTGTGATCCAGGATCTCCCTGTACTTAGCAGCATTCATCTTCCCATCAATCCTGACCAGACGTCCAGTCCCTGCTGCTGCAAAGTATCCCCATAACATACTGCTAACTTCACCATATTTCACAGTAGGATTGTGTTACCCAGATGATGCACAGTATTAGATTTATGCCACACATACCACTAGAAAAAAATATATCCTTGTCCATAAAGACCTTGCAAAGTGTCGCTTAGAAGGTACTGTAAGTATGTGGAAGAAGGTCTTGTGGTCGGATAAGACTAAAGTGGAAATTTTTGGCCTCAGTACTAAGCGGTACATGTAACATAAATCTAATACTGTACACTTTATTGTGGCCACTTTACTAGGTACACATGTACATCTGTTTGCCTATCTAACATTTTCTTAAATACCACTAATGTGTCTGCCTCTGTCATCACCCACATTCACGCTCTATGTAAAAAACCTACTTCCAACATCCTCCCCATACTTTCCTCCAATCACTTTAAAATTATGTCCCCTCTTGCTAGACATTTCCACTCAGCAAAAGTCTCTGGCCATCCTCTCGATCTATGCCTGGAATGATTTAACGGATGAGAGACAACACTTGCATGAATAGACACGTAGTGGTCACTTTATTAGGTGTGAGAAGTGTCTAACAAAATGGCCACTGAGTGTATGTTCCAGGTCTTCTTCTACTGTAGCCCATCCACATCAAAGTTTGACATCTTATGCATTCCGAGATGCTCTTCTGCAGACCACCATTGTAACACGTGGTTATTTGAGTTACTGTCATCTTCCTGTCAGCTTGAACTAGAGCTTGAACTAGTCTGGCCATTCACCGCTGACCTCTCTCACCAATGAGGTTCTTTTGCCCACAGAACTGTCACTCGCTTTTGTATTTTTGTTTTTCACACCGTTCTCTGTTAACTCGAGCAACTGTTGTGTGTGAAACTTCCAGATCAGCAGCTTCTGAGATACTCAAACCACCCTGTCTGGCACCAACAATCATTCCATGGTCAAAGTCACTTAGATCACATTTCCTCCCCATTCTGATGTTCGGTCTGAACAACAACTGAACCTCTTGACCAAGCCTGCATGTTTTTAGGCATTGGGTTGCTGCCAAATGATTGGATGACTGGATATTTGCATCAACGAGCAGGTGTACAGGTGTACCTAGTAAAGTGGCCACTGAGTCTATTCTGTTCAGGTAGAAGTTCTCATTTTCCAGGTCTCCAGTCCAAACTAAAACCCCTCTCAGCTGGTATAGCCAGCTTTTGTAGACTGTTTCCAAATAGAACTTACTGGAAAAAAGACAGATAGCAGTATGTTCTCCCCATGACCATGTGTGTTTTCTCCAGGTGCTCCAGTTTCTTCCCACATTCCAAAGACATACAGGTTAGTAGATTAGTTGGTCACATGGGTGTAATTGGGTGTGTAGGCTTGTGCTAGAAGGTCTTGTTACCATACTGTATCTCTAAATAAAATAAAATTTTTAAATGCAGGAAGACATTTTGAAAATACAGGTCAAGAGGAACTGCTGAATCAGTTCCTCAGTGTTCTTGACCTGTGGAAATGACTAGTATGGATAACTTCAACAGAACAGATCGCTGAACACAACTTATAGATTCACTTTCAAGAATCCTACAACTATGATTTATTTATTTTTACATTTGCGCAGTCTGTCTTCATTTGCTCTTTAGTTGCTTGTCAACCTTTGTGTATCGTTTTTCACTGATTCTAATTTTTTTCTATGTTCTACTGTGAATGCCTGCAAGAAAATTTAATTTCAGGATTGTATTTGATGTCATACATATGCTTTGATAATAAGTTTACCTTGAACTTTGAACTGTCAGCAAGAGAGAAGATTAATGCAAGAAAGTTGGTTTGGTATCTTACTTTGTAGCGGATAACTTCACAACTTTCAGTAATACCAGAGGTTAAAGAAATGGAGAGCACCAGTGCTTTTATAAGAACCTTTGAAGTATTAACAAACTACCATAAATGGAGTGAAGGTGATTGTGCTGAGGGGCTCACTTCAACTCGAAGCAGTAAACTGTGCACTGCATTCTCTCATCTGGACAGTACAGGCTATGAAATTGTAAGGTGTGCTATTCTTAACCGTGTATGATTTAAGGACTGAAGCTCATAGATATAAATTTACAAACTGCAGAAAGCTTCATAAAGTAAATAAGAGAGTGAGATGGGTAATTAGAGCTGGGAGAGTCACATAGTGTCTTTCATAGTAGGCTTTGGAAATTGTCAGTGTTTATTGCTTAAGTCTGTGATTAGTGGAATGAGGACTGGACATTCTTCTTTATGATTAAAATCATTGACACTAGCCAACACCTCCCCCCCCCAACAACACTGAGGACATCTTCCCTATTTTAGTCATCTTTTCTATACTGTGGAGAGCATTCTGACATGTTGCATCACCGTCTGGTATGGAGGTGGCTGTGCTCAGGATCGGAAAAAGCTGCAGAGAGTTGTAAGCTCGGTCAAGTCCGTCATGGGCACCAGCCTCCCCACCATCGAGGTCATCTTCAAAAAGCAATGACTCAAAGGTGATATCCAATATTAAGGACCTCACCATTGGGTCATGCTCTATACTCATTACAACCATCAGGGAGGAGGTACAGGACCCTGGAGACACACACTCAATGCTTTAGGAACAGCTTCTTCCCTTCTGCCATTAGAATTCTGAATGGACCACGAACATTACTTCATTTTTTGCTCTCTTTTTGCAATACTTATTGATTTTTTAAAATATCTGTAACTTATAGTAATTTTTTATGTATTGCACTATACTGCTGCTGCAAAACAGCACATTTCATGACATATGTCAGTGGTAATAGACCTGATTCTGATTCTAACTAAAAGGTCCTGGAGGGGTAATGCATTGTTATGTTACTTCTGTTTAAATGTACCGTGGGTTAACAGTAAAGAATCATATTCTGGAAGAATTGGAGAACTTTTATTTACAGTAATAAACAAACACGTCTTAACCCAGCCACGTGCTGGAACTTTCTGGCAATCCCGTGCAGGCTCAGTGCTTGTCCAATCTTGTACTAGCACAACATTGCACGTGATATCACCACATCTTCCTTTCCTTAAAAAGCAAAACAATTAACACCGTTAATCAAAGCAAATACACAATTCAACAAGTCTCTGTCAGTCTCTCTGTGGGTTAGCGAACATGAGTAGACCTTCTCATGTGGTAGTGGTACACACAGATCTAAGTGGTACACACAGATCTAAGTGGTACACACAGATCTAAGTGGTACACACAGATCTTGTGTTTCCTTGTTATTATTTACATGTTTTGTCTTGTCTAAAGACACAGCAGTTCCAACTTTTTGGGAGCAACAGGTACAGTTACTATGACCATATCAATTAATACATGAACATCAATATCGCTCTTGTGACTGTCTTTTGTTTTTGGATCCACAGCTCTGGAAAGTGTGTCGGCTGTGTACATGAATTTTCCAGGTGTGTATGACACATTCAACTCATATCTTTGCAGTTTGATCATCATTCGCTGAATTCGCAAAGGACAGTTGCTTAAAGGTTTGTTAAACAATGCAATCAATGGCTTATGATCGGTTTCAACATCAATAGATTGCCCTGACACAAAATGATGAAACCTCTCACAAGTAAACATAATGCTGAGCAATTCTTTTTCAATTTGGGCATACCTTGTTTCTGGATCAGATAATGAACGAGGTGTATATGCCACTGGTAACCATTCCTGATCATGTTTTTGGAGTAGTACTGCCCCTAAACCTGCTTGAGATGCATCACATGAAATTTTGATGGGTCTCTCAGCATCATAAAACTTCAACACATGTTCTTTTGTGAGTACTTTCTTGAGATTTTGCCATGCCTTCTCCTGTTCATGATTCCAGTTCCATTCATTTCTCTTTTCTATTAGCTGCCTCAATGGAGCCAGCTGTTCCGAGAGATTGGGTATACATTTTCCCATATAGTTAACCATTCCCATAAAGCTCTGAATATCCTTTTTACATTGTGGTTTTGGCATGTTCTCAATAGCAGAAACCTTCAATGGATCAGGACGCACACCCTCTTTGCTGATGGTATCACCCACAAAGGTAAGTTCAGTCACTCCTAGCTGACATTTGTCTTTATTTAATTTCAGGTTAGCCTTGCGTGTTGCCTCAAAGACTTGTCTGAGCCTGGCATCATGCTCTTGTTTAGTCAATCCCCAAATAATAATATCATCCATGGATGTATGCTCGCCCTCAATGTGCTCATATTTTTTTTAATTTAAAAAATGTGCTGATATAACATGTGAATGGTTTTATGGTACACTTCAGAATCTGATGCAATTCAAAAAGGGAGCCTAAGAAAGCAGTATCTGGCAAAAGGAGTGTTAAAGGTACACAGTTTTGATCTCGGTTCATCTAATTTGAGTTGCCAGAATCCGGAGGATGCATCTAATTTACTAAAATACTTTGCATTAGCAAACTGTGACATAATTTATTCATGAGTAGGCAATTTGAAATGCTCTCTTTTAATGGCCCAATTCAAGTCTCTTGGATCTAAGCATATCCTCAGTTTTCCATTTTTCTTATCAACAATGACAAGCTAATTGACCAATTCAGTTGGTTCATCAATTTTTTTTTATGACTCCTAGCCTTTCCATTCTGTCTAGCTCTGTTTTCAGTTGATGACATAATGCACAAGGTACTTTTCTGCATGGATGTATTCTAGGTTTCACTGTATTGCCAATTTTAGTCGAGTGCTCTCCTGGAAGACAACCAAGCCCTTTAAACAAGTCTTCATACTCTTTCATCAAGTCACTGTATTCTGACTCTGTGTCGCTATCCAGGACTAAAATTCTTTTCACCAAATTAAGTCTTTCACAGGCAGATAAACCCAGAATTGACTACATTTTTTGGCACGACCACAAATGAAAGCATATGCACAATATTTTTGTGTGATACCTTTGCTACGCATGTTCCTTTAACTGGAATGTCTGCACCTGAATACCCAGTCACTTTTATATTTGTTTGATGTAACTTCCCTCTTGGCTTTAAAGCATTAAACTCAGTTTCTGCAAGAATGTTCACTTGCGCTCCAGTATCAAGTTGAAATAGAATATTGTTTTGATTCACTTGCAACGGAATAGTCCAGTCATTCTTACTTCGTTTATTTTCACAAAGTATATCTATATAAAATTCCTCACATTCATCTTCAAGCACAGCATTTACTTGTTTCATTTTATTTTCCTTCTTTCTACTTTTACAACAGCGTGAAAAATGATTAACCTTACCGCAGCCATCCGAAACTTTGTCATAAGTGGGACACTGATTTGGACGATGTTTCCGCGCACAGCGATCACATGACTTTTTTCTTTCCAATGCCGTCTTGCTCTCTGTCAGTTTCGTGGACGAATTATTATATTCCTTGATGTATTCGTGCTTTTTTACAGCATTTACATTGCAGTTTTTGACAAAAAGCTCTTCAGCCTGCAACGTCACAGTCTCAGAAGCTTTGCAAAGTGCCAAAATTTTTTTCAAAATTTAAATTTTGCTCTCTTAGCAGCCTTTCTCTCAGAACATTATCTCGAATGCCACAAACAAGTCTATCTTTAATGAGAGAGTCCATGAGCAATCCAAACTCGCATGTTCTACTACACTTTCTTAACTCAGTTACATACTGATCAATTGTTTCAGCGGCTCTCTGTGCACATGCAAAGAATTTATATCACTCATACGTTAAATTACGCTTAGGTATACAAAATACTTCAAATCTGTCCATTATTGACTTTAAATTGAAATTATCTCCATCTTCAAAGACAAAATTATTATATACCTCTACTGAGTCATTCCTGATTACATGGAGCAAAAGTGCAGCTTCAGTTTTTTCCAATTTTTCTTCATAATCGATTGCTGATAAGTACAGTTCAAACTGTTGCTTGAATATCCTCCAATTCTCAGCTACACTGCCAGTCAGCTGAAGTTTTGGTGGGGGTTGTAAACCTTCCATTTTACCATTCACAGTTTGAACTTTTTTCTTCTTCTCTTTTTTTCAATTATCTTCGATTCTCGATTCTCGATTCTCCCACATTATTCTTCCAGAACCACTTCTGACACCATGTTATGTTACTTTTGTTTTAAATGTACCGTGGGTTAACAGTAAAGAATTGTATTCTGGAAGAATTAGTGAACTTTTATTTACAGTAATAAACAAACACGTCTAAACCCAGCCACGTGCTGGAACATTCTGGCAATCCCGTGCACGCTCAGTGCTCTGACCAATCACGTACTGGCACATCATTGCACGTGATATCACCACACTGCATGTTAGTGATTGAAGCAGTCGTGGACTTGCTGCTGCAAAGTTCTCAAGTGCCAAGTCAAAGAAAATAAGGCGACAGGATCATAAGACTCAGGAGCAGAATTAGGCCTTGCAGCCTATTGGGTTTGTTCCACCGTTTGCTCATGACTGATTTAATACCCCTCTCAACACCATTCCTCTGCCTTTTGACACATTTGACACCCTTACTAATCAAGAAACTATCAACCTCCACTTTATATATACCCAGTGACTTGGCCTCCACAGTCAGGGAGTCCGGGCCTGCAGATTGGACAGGGAAAGTCAGGGTATGTGAGAGGGAGAGAGGACTTGCAGTTAGGACCCAGTGAAGCTGGAGGGTGTTTGAGGATCTGGACAAGTAGGGCTAGAAGCAAGGCTATGGCCAAATATTGGTTGCCTGGGTGTGGCTGCAGATCTGGGACTGGGACACTGGTTGGGAACAGGGAGTGATGTGGTAAGAGATCGAAGGATAGATTTAGAAATGAGGACAGATGAGAAAGGAGTGGATCTTTGGAAGATGGTGGATATGGAAGACTGAGGCAAGTGCATCATGGTGTATGAGGTGGGTTACGGGAAATGGGTTGTGGCTGGCAAGCTTGTAACTGAAGAAGTAACTGAAAAAAAATTTATGGTTACGTTGTCAGTATGGGATTGGGCTTGCTGTATGTTGCCTGTCCTGGGGTTGTACGCTTCTCTATGTGGGTGAGAGTGTGGGGAAGGAGCTTGATTTGCTGTTGTTGTTTTGTTGTTGTGCTGTTATTGTTGCTGTTTATGTTGTGTCTCCAAACAAGTACTGCGTTAGGATTGGTAAGTTCCTAAGCACAACTGACACAAGGAGGGTAAGCACACAGATATACCAGACAAATTTCCAGCAGTAATTCAACCCAGACATGGCTGTAAGCATGTTTTACTCAAAACAAAAACAACTCTCAATTGATATTGGTAATTATTTTACACAGAAATATTATCTATCACAACCCACAAACTTCGTCAGCACAGGTGCACCACAGGGATGTGTACTTAGCCCCTGGTCTACCCATTTTACACCTATGACTGTTTGGCTAAGTACAGCTCCAATATCATATTCAAGCTTGCTAATGAAGCCACTGTTGTGGGCTGTATCAAAGGAGGTGATAAATCAGCATACAGGAGGGAGATTGAAAATTTGGCTGAGTGGAGTCATAACAACAACCTCTCACTCAATGTCAACAAGACCAAGGAACTGATTGTAGACTTCAGGAGACGGGACCCAGAGGTCCATGAGCCAGTCCTCATCGGAGGATCAGAGGTGGAGAGGGTCAGTAACTTTAAACTCCTGGGTGCTACTATCTCAGAGGACCTGTCCTGAACTCATCATTTAAAGGTAATTACAAAGAAAGCACAGCAGTGTCTCTACTTCCTTAGGAGTTTGCGGACATTTGGCATGACATCAAAAACTTTGACAAACTTTTATAGGAGTTCAGTGGAAAGTGTATTGACTGGCTGCATTACAGCCTGGTATGGGAAATCAATGCCTTTGAGTGGAAACTCCTATATAAGGTAGTGAATTTGGCCCAGTACATCGTGGGTAAAACCCTCACAGTTATTCAGCATATTTATATGAAACAATGTCACAGGAAAGCAACATCCAACATCAGGGACCCCCACCACCCAGGACATGCTCTCTTCTCACAACTGCCATCAGGAAGGTGGTACAGGAGTCTCAAGACCTACAGTGCCAGGTTCAGGAACAGTTGTAACCCCTCAACCATCAGGCTTTTGAACAAAAAGAGTTAACTTCACCCAACTTTACATACCCCATCATTTAAATGTTTCCACAACCTATTTCACATTCAAGGAGTCTTCATCTCATGTTCTCAATATTTATTGCTTATTTATTTACATTATTGTTTCTTTCTTTTTGTATTTGTATTTCTACAGTTTGTTACCTTTTGCACACTGGTTGAAAAAAAGACAAATGCTCTTTCATTGATTCTATTATGGTTATTATTCTATTATGCATTTATTGAGTATGACTGCAAGAAAATGAGTCTCAGAGTTGTATGTCGTCACATATATGTACTCTGATAATAAAATTTACTTAGAACTTTGAACTTCAAAAGCACAACAGAGTTGCTATAATGTAGTTGTGCAATCACACAAGTCAGGTTTGATGTTCTCCGAAGAGGTTGTCTATTAGTAGGTCCTCAGATGGCTGTATTAGGATCCACATGTTCTGGAGCAATGTTGGCAAGAGTAAGTAGTGGCTGTGGTTGGCTTTTTTGGTTGTTCAGTCTTTCCTTTAGCAGCAGTCAATTGTTCTCTGTGGCACAACAGAGGCAAATCTCATGTAGCGCATCCCGCTTGAACAGATTTTCTCCGGGTTTATCTATTGAGTGCAATTTCTTCCCAGTTTTTAGATGTAATGTTAAATTTCTTCGGGCTGATATTGACATTATCCTTCAAGCATTTTTGTTGCCCAGAGGGACTTGCTGATCATCCTTCAATTGGGAGTAAAGCATCTACTTGTGCAGATGTGAGTGTTAATATAACAATCATAGTGCTATAGTGTATTGTTCCGTAAAATAAAAATGCAATGAACAAACAATTTGTATAATTCCTTTTCTTATTTCAGATCCCAGAATCAATATTGAGGCTTTCTTTCTACAAAAAAATTATTGTGTACAATAGCGTGCAGTTATCAACAAACTCTCACATAACGATTTGTTGGCTAGGCACAGATGAAATGCCATCTATAAATTTGGCGATGACATAACTTTTGTGGGCAGAATTTCAGATGGTGACAGATGCAAGATAGATCAACTGGATCACTGGTGTCACAATAACAACCTTGCATTCAGCATCAGTAAGACCATGGAATTGATTGTCATATTCAAGAAGGGGAAGTCAAGGGAACATATAACAGTCCTCTTCAAGGGATTAGCTGTGGAAAGTGTGAGTAGTTTCAAGCTCCTGGGTGTCAACATCTCTGAAGATCTGTCCTGGGTCCAACATGTTGATGCAATCACAAAGAAGGCATGACAGTGGCTATGTTCCATTAGGAGTTTGAGGAGACTAGGTATGACACCAAAGACTCCTGCAAATTTCTACAGCTGTATTGTGAAGAGCATTTTAACTGGTTGTATCACCATGTGGCATGGAAGGGTCACTGTATATTATCGGAAAAAGCTGCAGAAAGTTGGAAACTCAGACAGTACCATAATGGGCACGAGCCTCCTCAGCATCGAGTACTTTTTCGAAATATGATGTCTCAAGAAGGCATCATTCGTGAACTTCCTCCCCTCTGCCATCAGATATCTGCACGAACACTACCTCAGTATTTTTTACTCTCTTTTTGCACTACTTAATTTATCTTTAAGTATATTTATTGTAAATTATAGATTTTTATTATCAAATATTGCAATGTACTGTTGCCACAAAAGGACAAATTTGATGACATATGCCAGTGATATTAAACCTGATTCTGATTCTGACATTTGCTGTCAAACTTATTCACTGGAGAATGCATGACAGAGGATCATACAGTACGTGTCTTCTCTAACCGTGTCCATTGCATTTGGGGCTCTCGATGCAGCCTCATCTACATTGGTGAGACCAAGAGTAGACAAGGTGAAAATTTTGTAAAGCACCTGCTCTGTGTTTCCAATGACATTCTTGAGCTTTCAACTGCATGTCCTTTCAGTTCCCTTGGAGAGCCTTGAAGTGCTTGAAACCAATTCAGATGCTTCCTTGCCTGCGAGAGCAGTCATCTGCAAAGGATACAAATAAATATATGAGGATGTTATATGTTTTGAAGGAGATATTTGGAGCATGATTTTAGAAAATGCTGGGTGGTACATTAGCATAACGGCTAGGTAACACTTCGTATGCCAATGACCCAGGTTCAATGTCCACCATCATTTGTAAGGAGTGTCACGTGACCGGCAGCAATGAATATAGAATTGAATTGAGTCAGGTTGTATTAAAAACAATCAAACCTTTATTAAACTCTGCTCAATATAAAAAAAAATAAACAAACGAAAATCTTAACCAGAAGTAAACTGCTATGTGGCCATTTAACAAACCGCCACTCAATAATAGTTCTTAAAGCGGTAAATTCAAACACAGTTTCTTAGAATGGTAAATTCGAAAGTCCAAGAGATTTATACAGTCAATTAGGAGAGACTTTCCTGAAGTAAAGAATTCCTCGGAGACACTACGTCACTGCCAATCCCAGCCGGATCCTGCCTTGTCCGCAGGATTCACGACGAAGGAAATAAAACGATTTAAAGGCACTGAACTTTCCCCCTGGACACTAGATCCTGCACAGCCTTTTCTACCACTTTTAGCAGAGGCTATCTCATGCAGATCACTCTTTCTTGAATGAATTCAATAATGGTCGATTTTCTCCAAAACCGTCGAACGACTCCTTCAGGTTCCTGTCTCTACTCTCCAATACTACTGCAAAGATACATTAACAGACCTAGCAGAAATTGGTTAAACTGACAGTTCAGTCCTTTTGTACCTTACAATAGAACGTAAAACTCCGTTTTAAAATCAAAACTGTGTCATAAGGCAAACATGCAGCAGAGCGGAGTCTCTGGCTAACCTTCTAACTGGAAAACCAACTGCATCACCCCAGGGGTCTCCTTTTATACCCGTGTTGAACATGTCATCACGTGACCTCACATGGTGGGAAAATTACATCATATGATCTCCGCAAGACCATTACATCATCCTCATAAGACAGTCACAAGATATCCACGAGGTATGTAACAGAAGTTTGTATGTCCTCCCCTTGACATGAGTGGGTTTCCTTCAGTTGCTCTGGTTTCTTCCCACAGTCCAAATAAGTAGGAGTTAGGATTAGTAAATTGTGGGCATGCTGTGTTGGTGCCAGAAGCACAGCAATGCTAGCAGGCTGCCCCCAGCACAATCCTCGGACTGTGTTGGTTGTCAGTGCAAGGGTCACATTTCTTGTATGTTTGGATGTATATGTGACAAATGCAGCGAATCTTACAACCATAAGACATAGAAGCAGAGTTAGGCCATTTGGCCCATTGATTCCATCATGGCTGATCTATTAACCCTCTCGACCCCATTCCCTTGCCTTCTCCCCGTAACCTTTGATACCCTTACTAATCAAGAGCCTATCAAACCCTGCTTTAAGTGTACCAGTGCCTTGACCTCCACTGCCATCTGTGGCAATAAATTCCACAGATTCACTACCTTCTGGCTAAATAAATTCTTCCTCATCTCTGTTTTAAAGTGCCGTTGTTCTGTTCTGAGGCTGTGCCCACTGGTCTGTGACTCTCTCACTATTGGAAACATCCTCCTCACATCAACTCTATCTAGGCCTTTCAGTATTCAATAGAAACCACAAAATGAGATTCTGGTCAGCAAAAATTATTTTCTGTCGAGAGTCCAAGATTCCACTGGCCAACAGATGGGGGAGATAGATTTTATTGTCAATATCTGTCCCTACTGAGAGCTGGTCTTGTGATAATGAGAAAAGGCCTGCATTGACCTATGCTACAAGCTCCTATAATGACATGTAGTACCTTTCTGTGTAGCTGACTGCGAGGCAAGCTTTTTATGAGGGGTATGGTTAGGATAAATGCAAGCAGGCTTTTTCCACTGAGGTTGGGTGGGACTACAACTAGAGGTCATGGATTAAGGGTGAAAGATGAAATATTTAAGGGGAATGTGAGGGGAAACTTCTTCACTCAGAGGGACGTGGGGGTGTGGAATGAGCTACCAGTGCAACTGGTGCATGAAAGCTCAATTTCAAAGTTTAAGAAAAGTTTGGATAGGTACATGGATGGGAAGGGTACAAAGGGCTATGGTGTGGGTGCAGGTCGATGGGATTAGGCAGTTTAAATGGTTCGGCACAGATTAGATGGGCTGAAGGGCCTGTTTCTGCGCTGTATTTTTTTTATAATTCTATACTCACTGGTTAGTGATAAGTATGCTAGGGTACGTGGACAAAGATAAGCTTTATTTGTAATCAAGAGAAAATCTGCAGAAGCTGGAAATCCAAGCAACGCACACAAAATGCAAGAGGAACTCAGCAGGTCAGGCAGCATCTATGGAAAAACGTACAGTCGACGTTTCAGGCCGAGACCTTTGGCAAGACAAGCTTTATTTGTCACATGTACATTGAAACATCAAAACGTACAGTTAAATGGTTTATATTAAATCAGTGAGGATTTTGCTCAGGGCAGCCTGCAAGTGTCACCACACCTCCAGTGCCAATATAGCATGCCCACAACTCACTAACCCTAACCGTATGGGATCAAGCCTAACTGAGTGTGGGAGGAAACCAGAGCACCCAAAGGAAACCCACACAGTTACAGGAAGAACGTACAAACTCCTTATGAGCAGCAGCAGAAATTAAGACCCCAGTGATCGCTAGTGCTATAATATCGTTACTCTGCTGTGCTGTCCCCATAGGCTGATAGGCTGACAGGATGAGATGCAAAGAGATATGAGGAGAAGATGTGGAACATCAATGCAGATCAGCTGGCTGAATTTCCTTCGATACTATAAACTCATTGTAGCTAAATCTACCTCACAAAATTGTGCTCTGCAACCTATTTCCCATTTTGCATAACATTATACAAACATAGTGAATATAAATTACCCATATGTTCTATGATCTATGGTACGTAAAATCCCACCTGCTGCCTGTAAGGAGTTTGTATGTTCTCCCCGTGACTCCATGAGGTTCCTCGGGATGCTCCAGTATCCTCCCACAGTCCAAAGATGTACCGGTTAGAGTGTTAATTGGTCATTGTAAATTGTCCCCTGATCAGGCTAGGATTTAATCGAAGGACCAGTAGAGCCTATTCTGTGCTGTATCTCAATAAAATAATAATAAAAATCTAACATACATTGTAAGGTCGCACAACTAAAAGTACTGTAACAGAAGAGAGCCGAGTAGTATACTGCATTTCTCATTCATTCCTGATACTATTACCATATAACCATAATTCACATTCATAGCAGATCCCATTAACATTACACAGAATGCTCATTCTTCATTTATATTTACCATAAATTTTGATGGCACCGTATCTTCCCTTTATAATGTTAATTAATTAATTAATCTGCTCCTATATCTTATGCTCTTATGGTCTAGATTAAGAATACCGCTGTTTGACAAGTAATCATAAAATATCAATAAATTATTTTATTTTACCATATAATAAAATAATAAACTATTTTGTCTTATTTAACATACCATGGAGAGCATTCTAACTTGTTGCATCACCGTCTGGTATGCAGGTGGCAGTGCACAGGATTAGTAAAAGCTACAGAGGGTTGTAAACTCAAGCCAGTTCCATCATAGACATTAGTCTCCTCACCACTGAGGACATCATCAAAAGGTGTTGCATCAAGAAGGTGGTATCCATCATTAAGGACTCTTACTTTCCAGGATATGCCCTCTGTTCATATCCTGAATATCAGGGAGGAGGTATAGGAACCTGAAAATACACTCTCACTGTTTCAGAACAGCCTTTTCCTCTCTTTCATCAGATTTCTGAACATGACCATGATCCCATGAACACTAACTCACATTTTGCTCTTTTTGCACTACGTACTTATTTTAATAAATATATTCTTATTCTAACTCTCAGTAATTTTTTTGCATTGCACTGTACTGCAGCTGCAAAACAAATTTCACAACACATTGATGATAATAAACCTGATTCTGATTCTGATTATGACTACTTAAAGGTAGTATTGTAGCTGGAACTACCCCATCCACATCCCTGGCCATGCCTTTCGAAAGTAGCACTCCTGATTGATAACGAATTTAAATAAATACAATTGCTCACATTTAGTTCAATTACATCTAGTTATTAAGAATGGCTTAAAAATGCTCTCCCTGGTTAAACATAAAGGGAAGTGTCAATTAGAGTAGTCTGTAACTCAAGTCAAACACAGCTCCATGCTGAAAATGAAGCTAATCTGTATTACTATGAATTCCAAAATAACTATATCAGATCCTAGCTCAGGAAGGGAAAGATTCAAGATTCAAAATTCAACATGGTTTAATGTCATTTCCAGTACACAGGTGTAAAGGAGAATGAAATAATTGTTACTCCGGATCTGATGTGGCACACAAAAAACACAATAAATATAAATATATAGATAGCTTATATGCATAGATTGATTGTATGTCCATAAGGTGACCCTAGGCACAGATGATAGTGACAACAATAAAAATAACTACAACAATCACAACTAAAACAAAATGAATTCAAAGTTCAAAGTAAATTTATTATTAAAGAATGCATAAGTCACCATAAACTACCGAGATTCATTTTCTCATAGGCATTCACAATAGAACAAAGAAATACAACAGAACCCATGAAAAACTACACACAAGGACTGACAAGCAACCAATGTGCAAAAGAAGCCAATCTATGCAAATACAATAATAATAATATAAATAAATACATAAATAAACAAACAAACATAAATAATGCTGAGAACATAAGTTGTAGAGTCCTTGAAAGTGTATCTACAGGTAGTGTTCAATGATCAGTGTTGTTCAGTGTTAAGGTGAGTGAAGATATATGCACACTGGTTCAGGAGCCCGATGTTTGAAAGGTAATAACTGTTCCTAAACCTGGTGATGGGAGACCCAAGGCTCCTTTACCTCCCTCCTGACTGTAGCAGCAAGAAGACACCATAATACATAGCAACAGAATTAGGCCATTTGGCCCATTGAGTCTGCTCCAACATTTCATGATGGCTGATCCATTTATGATTATGAAGACACGCAGTCCTCTTTTATTGTCATTTAGTAATGCATGCGTTAAGAAATGATACACTATTTCCTCCGGTGTGATATCACAAAACACAGGACAAACCAAGTCTGAAAAAACTGACAAAACCACATAATTATAACATATAGTTACAAACAGTGTAACAATACCATAACTTGATGAAGAAGTCCATGAGCACAGTAAAGTTCAAAGTTTCTCAAATGTCCCACATCTCACGCAGACGGGAGAAGGAAGAAAAAGCTCTCCCTGCCATGCCCGGAGAGACTCACAGTCCGAGTCGGAGTCATCCGAAAACTTCGAACTCTGATCAGCTCTTCGACACCGAGTACTGAGCGCCATCTCTGTCCGAACGATTCGATCTCCTTCTCGGTCGCCAAAAGCAGGCAAGGCCGGGAATTTTGAGGCCTACCCTCCGAAAGATTCCCGACCACACAGTAACGACAGCAGCGGACGGGCGTTTCAGAAATTTCTCCAGATGTTCCTCTGTGCTTTCACGTCCATCCTCCATCAAATCAGAATTGTCCACGGCCCCTATTTGACAGATACGACATCATTCCCTCAACCCCAATCTCTTACCTTCTCCCCGTATCCGTTCATCTCCTGGATGGCCTGGACTGGGGATCCTTGATGATGGATGCAACTGCACTCCTTGTAAATATGCTTAATGGTGGGGAGGACAAATCTATGCAAATACAATAATATTAATAATAATAAAATTAAATAAATAGATAAATAAATAAACAAACAACAAGCAAATAAATAATGCCACGAACCTGAGCTGTACAGCTCTTGAAAGTGAGTCTGTAGGTTGTGGAATCAGTTCATAGTTGAGGTGAGTGAAGTTATCCACTCAGCTTCACTCCATGAATTATGTACACCAGCAGCACTAGCTACAACAAGATGTGCTCCTGGCAGATAAAAATATATTTAACACCAAACAGAACATTCAAGTTCAATTCTATGACCTTCAGGCATTTAAATTTGATACTTTCTGTGTTAAGGTCCTGCATACTTTCAACTTTAAATGGTTCTCTTTGCACCTGCAAGCTAACTTTTAATGACTTCTGTACCTGTACCCTAAAGGCTGATCCTGCACTCCCGGCAGGGTGCAGCCATCGCAGGAAGCACAAACGCAGGAAATTGTAGGTGCACAGTCAGTGATTTTCCATCTATTAAGATGAAGGTATGAGAAACCGCAGGCCCCGTGTACACAATTTCCCACATTGCTCTCCCCGTGGAGGTTGTTCCCTGCCAGGAACGGCGAGCATGGAATCAGCTCTTAAATCCCCAAGCTCATTTACCAAGTGTCAGACTGGCTGAATTCTTTAGCTTTCCCCCCCTTTCTTGAGTCGGTAGGTTGCAGCTTTAACATCCGCTAAAGGTTTGAACAAATACTCTAGGCTGACATTGCAGAGCAGCACAGAGCATTGTTAGCATGCTTTGGAAGAGGTATTAAGCCAGCACTTCCTTGAGTGAAAACTAAGAATGAATTGCAGTGGGTGAGAACCGACAGACTTTTGTTACCTGATGATCAAAACTTGAAAGTGAACTCAGTACTGGACTGCTATGCTGAAAGGCCATTTTTTCCTATTTTCACCATAGAGGGTCTCGCCACAGAATCCAGCCAAAGATCCTATTTTTACTGTGGTATCTATGCACCAAACCAAGGAAAAGTTTTACTTATTTTTATTTTATTGAGAGATACAGCATGGAACAGACCCTTTTGGCCCAAGAACCCGCAACCCACCTACCTAACCCTAGCCGAATCACAGGACAATTTACAATGAGTAATTAACCTACTACTCGGTGCATATTTGGAATGTGGAAGAAAGCTGGAGCAAATGGAGGAAACCCACGCGCTCACAGTAAGGACGTACAAACTTCTTACAGGGGACGCCGGAATTGAACTCTGAACTCCAATGCCCCAAGCTGTAACTGCGTCGCACTAACTGATAGACTACTGTGGCACTCTCAGATAATTTCAATGGGGATTCAAACACTTACCATGAGGAGACATTAAGAGAGAGGGTAAGATCTTATAAATTGTTTTACTTTGGTTTAATAATTTTAATTGCTTTTGTGTATTGTGCAATTTCAATTCTCCTTATTTTGTAATACACACATATTACAATTGTGTGGGCACGTGGCCAAGTGGTTAAGGCATTGGACTAGTGACCTGAAGGTCGTGAGTTCAAGCCCCAGCCGAGGGAATGTGTTGTGTCCTTGAGCAAGGCACTGAATCACACAGTGCTCTGCGACGACACTGGTGCCAAGCTGTATGGGTCCTAATGCCCTTCCCTTGGACAACATTAGGGTCGTGGAGAGGGGAGACTTGCAGCATGGGCAACTGCTGGTCTTCCATACAACCTTGCCCAGGCCTGCGCCCTGGAGAGTGAAGACTTTCCAGGTGCAGATCCATGGTCTCGCAAGACTAAGGATGCCTTTTAAATGTAAATTATTTACTTCAATTTTAATTAGTATTTATACATCTGAATGTATGGTTTTCAAAAGCTGTTAATTCACGATTGTTTATTGTCATTCTTCAGTACACAACTGTACAGGAGAACAAAGCAATTGTTACTCCGGATGTGATACAGGATAAAATGCACAATAAATATAAATATAAAATCAATCCTGTGAAACACAATGTACTAGTAACTGGCTGTATATTCATAAGATTACATACATAGACTGATTGCATATTCATAAGTGACACTAGGTGGAGGAGTATCTGAACAGGAAATGATCAATGACGATTTGTCTCTTGGCAAGAGGAACTCTTATAGGTAGCAGCAGGACATATGAAAACACAATGGGACAATGTGTCAGTGGGTATGAAGTGTGGAGTGTAAGTGTAAAGCGACAGTGAATGGGGGGATGAAGGGGGTGGTGAGGGACTGTGGAGAGGAGTGTGTCAGTGTCAGTGTGAGGTGTGGAGTGTCAGTGTAAAGTGACAGTGAATGGGGCTAATTTGTTTGGGGCAGCAGTCTTACAGCTATCAGTGACAGCTTTTACAGGACCTGCATGTCAGGAGCTGTTGGAGGTCATCTGGAGTTGGGATATCCTCAGAGAGCCACCTGAACCAAGCAGCTGGACACCAGGGTGCAGAGACCCATCCACATACACCTGGTCTAGTTAAGTGCAGGCATGGCAGGGATCATGGGTACCTATTTGGGCAGCATGGGCAGGCTTACTCAGGACTTCTCCTGAGCGAAGTTTAGCTTTATAAAGAGTAAATTATTTGTCACATGTACATTGAAACATACAGTGAACTGTTTTATTTTGCACTAATAACCAACACAGTCCAAGGATTGTACTGGGGCAGTCCACTAGTGATGCCATGTTTCTGCTGTGTCAACAACTCACTAACCCTAACCCAAATGTCTTTGAATGTGGGATGAAACCAGAGTACCTGGAGGAAACCCTCATGGCCATGAGAGAACGTACAAAATCCTTATAGCCAGTGGCAGGAATTGAACCCTGATCACAAAACTTAACATTGTAAGCATACATTTGTAAAGCATTACACTAACCGTAATGCCACTGTGCCAACCCCGAATGCATCCAATTCCTAACACATGTCATCTTCCAGTAGCAGTTCCTTCATGGCCTCCCTCCTTTCAGAATCTGCAATTTCATCTGGTTCTACAACATTCCAAACCCCAGCTTTGGTCAATCCTAGCTTCCCATTTGTTGATCCTTTGGAAATTGCACCTGCACCCCACCAGGCCTCAACTCTGAACTCCCCAACCCTCAAAGACACTGAGCCTCCCAACTCATTTAAAAAATATCCTAAAAATCTACTACTTTTAATCATCACCTTCATTGCTTCTGTGTCAAAGTGCAATGTAAATTCATTGTCAATGTACGTATGTGTATATGTACTTTGACCATATGCGACTCTGAGATTCATTTTCTTACAGGCATTTGCAGTAGAGCAAAAAAAAAGAATAGAGACAGTGGAAAGCTATGCAGAAAAGACATTTATTTTTCTGCTAATATTCCTACCAGGCAGCTGAGGGTCTTTAATAATATAATTGTGATAGGGAAATGCAAGTGGTTGTATCAGGCACAGGTTTCTGATTAGGATTCAGATTTACTTATGTATTACATGTACATCAAAGCATACAGTGAAATGCGTTGCTTGCTTAACCAGCCAACACACCCAAGGATGTGCCCACAAATATCCACACTTATCTGGCACCAACAGAGCACAGCAAGCTTGTTCAGCAGAACAATACAAGCAACAACAGCATATCTCCCACCCTCCCACCCCTCTCCGGCCTCCAACCCCAAGATTGGCTAAGTACCCCCTCCCTGATCCCCCTTTTAATATCAGCAAATGAATATGGACATGCATTAGTTACCATCCCCTGACGATCTCCCAGCACACGGTGCTTAGGATTGGCTGAGAGTTACTCGTCGTCCCTCTGGGTCGATACTAATTGTGCACGCTTAATTAGTTCCCCGTTGTAACAGCTGGTCACAGGGAAACAGTCAAATTCACACAACTAAACCGCCTTTAGTGTCATTTTGGATTCCATCCTACAGTGATAATCTTCTTAATTGAAAGTAATGCCTGTGTACTTTGTCAAAGATCCTTTTCCTCTGGTTGGAGAAAAAAAGACTCTAAGACTTTAGAACGCATTGGTCAGACTGCATTGGAATATTGTGAGCAGTTTCGGGCCTATTATCTAAAAAAGACTGTGCTGGCATTGGAAAGGGTCCAGAGGAGTTCCGGAGAATGATTCCGTGGATCAGAGATTAATGTGAGAGAGATTCTGATGTGATTGGACTTGTACTCGCTGGATATTAGTAGAATGAAGGGGGGGGGGGGTCACAATGAAACCTATTGACTATTGAAAGGCATAGATAGAGTGGTGAGTCTAGGACCAGAGGGTACAGCTTCGGAAAAGAGGGACGGCCCTTTACAGCAGAGATGTGGAGGGGTTTCTTCAGCCAGAGAGAGGTGAATCTGTGGAATTAATTGCCTCAGACGGCTGTGGACGCCAAGTCACTGAGTATGTTTAAACGGAGGTTGACAGGTTCTTGATAGGTAAGGACATCAAAGGTTACGGGGAGAAAGCAAGAGAATAGGGCCGAGAGAGATAATAAATCAGGCATAATGGCATGGCGGAGCAGACTCGATGGGCCGAACGGTCTAATTCTTCTCCTATGTCTTATGGTCTTACAATTATTCACACGCTGCGTGTGAAATCTCACGTTGCACGCTATTCCCAAACAATATACCCGTGAGAACACAAAAAGGCAGAAACCAAATTTGACCATAACAAATATTTCTAATGATATCCTCCGTTGTAAATTATTTCTAACGCAGTGGATCCTACAACAAAGACGGTGCTTATAACTAAAGTGGAGTACGACCTCTGAACGTGCTGCGGCAGAACTGGAAACGAGGCAAAGGAGATCAAGCCGTTGCCTGCCTGCTGTTTCAAAAGACTCCAGAAGCTCCCCGCCTCTCTCCCTCTCTCTCGTTCTTTCTCACTATATTTGTGCTTCACGCTTCAGAGAGTTGCGCGGCTGCTGTGGTGATCACTCCCTGTCGTCGTGCTCCCCCTCCTGTTCATCCCTAGTACTGCCCAGCAACGGCGGCGAAGCCCAACCGGCGGAAGCTACGTGTCCTATATTGCACATTTCCCTCGCACAAACTTAACTTCTTCGGAGCCGTTTCTTTTTCCTGTCACCAAAAAAAAATCATTCATTGTTTCTCTTCGGGTTCTTGCACGTCATTATGCTCAAAACAAACAACTTAAATTTGTTGGCCGTTTTCCTTAAATTTTAGATTGTGATTCCCTGCGGAGAAATGCTAAGGTAATGGTAGTATACACAATGACAGCTCCCCCCCCCAAAAAAAAAGCAAGAAATGAAAGGAGCAATTCGCATAAGGTTAAGCAAACGAACTCAAATTTAAAACTAAAAGCACGGAAATCCGAAGTTTAGTTAAGAACTATAGTGGGGGAGTTTAGGACCAGAGGGCACAGCCTCAGAATAGAGGGACGTTTAGTTAAGTTACGTAGTTTAGAGGTCGTTTAAGATTAACTCACAAGAAAGATCGATTTCAATGTCAGGACACGGCGAGCAATAAAAAGGTGGGTTATCTAATTAACAAGTATTTTCAAAAACTATTTATTCAACCCTGTTTTTAAGTAACATAGTTTTGTCTTTTATTTTCATGTTTGCACTTTATCCTATTGTAAAGCAATTTGAACTACATCGCTTGCATGAAAAGTGCTCTATAACTTATTTATTATTATTATTTTAGGCAGAAATGCTGCAGAAAAACTACCTTTAAGTACATATACGCCGTTCCTACTAAGCGGCTATTATCTAAATTCAAAAAGTTGTCTACAATGTGGAACAGGCCAGAATGTGTTTTTTTAAAAATATAAATTAAACTGGTTCACATCTCCGTCTAAACTAATTAAAGTTCGCGGACTTACGCAAGTTCGCCGGCCTCGTAAAATCTACAGGTTGGATAGTTGCATTATAAACATGAGGGATTTAAGATCAAACCGTAATTTACCTTTCAGAAGATATTATACTTGCCACGAGGGGCGGGGGCGGAATCTTGCGCTCTTCGCGGCGGCTTTTTCGTAAGTGTCTTAAGTCTGTAGTTAATCACATGTCAGTGGGTTCTCCTGAGTTACAGCTGAAGAGTCTTAAAATTCTTAACACTACCATTTCAAACCAGTTAAAATCGATATAAGCGTAACTTCATCACGATTTTCATAAGACAAAGAAAGTTAATCGGATTTGTAATCGTTCTGTTACCCTTTCTTGTTAATTGTAAGTGTAGTTTAAAGCACTCTATTCACAATGATCAAAACTAAAGCTGAAATAGTCCGGTTTCTTTTGCAGTACACGATGGCATTAATCTAAATAATGACTCGTGGCTTTTAGTGCATTTTTATTGTCCGTAATGGTAACCGAGGAGATTTTTGGCTTCCTGGAGAGGAAGGCTGTGTGGCAGCAACCATGCGTTTGAAATACAAAAACTATTCGTTTAAAGAATTTACCAGCATTTTCTGAGGTGGTGTAATTAACAAATTCTGAAAAAATGTACATTGTATACAGAATACCAAAATAAATACTTGACAGTAACAATTTTATACGAATGTGTTCCAATTAATAAGCACAAACGTATTGGTTTCATTAGACGAGAGCAGTCACGTACTATTAGAGTTGTCGGAGTGCCGCTGATAAGACGCACTGAGGATGCTGATAGGGTCAATGTGTTCGTTACTCCAATCTGCCCGCAACACACAGAGGCAATAAAACACCTTGCGAAGTGGTCGAATGCTTTTAAACCAATCAGCAGCTCGGTGGTTTTCCCGCACCCACATTTCGATCGATATGTTTTCGTGTTATTTCTCCCCCACTCATTCTTTGGATCTAACGAAGACAACGGGAGCAATGTTTTTATGCACAGAATGATCAGATGCGCTCGGCAACAAATCACAACAAGATGTTCTCCAGCCGACGAAACGAAGCTGGTCTTTGATTTATTTTACTGTGAAGCTGAGTTTTATTCTCCGACCACCATACCGAACCCCAGCACATGCGATTATATGTTGATAGACCACACCCTCTTCACCTGTTTCTACAGTATTTCCTATCAAGAGTTCATTGAAACAGAACAAAAATATAGGTATTAAATAATCACACAAAATGCTGGAGGAACTCAGCAGGTCAGGTAGCACCTTTGGAGGGGAATAAACATTGGACGGCTCGAGTCGAGACCCTTCATTAGGTCTCGTACCGAACCATCGACTCTATTCCTGTCCACAGATGCTGCCTGACCTGTTGAGTTCCTCCAGCTTTCTGTGTGTGTTACTCTGGGTTTCCAGCATCCGCAAAGTCTCTTGTGTTTATTAAGGTACAAAACTTTAAATTTATTGCAATATAGAGCGCTTATAACTTGTTTCAGAATGTCAAAAACTTGAAATGCAGTAATGTGGAAAATAAATTATTTGTAAGAACGTATTAAAAGTGAAATACTTATTCAAGGATTTCTAGATTCGTTTAATTTTCCTGCTCGTCAGGAAGACTTATTTAACCGAGATTAATAAGAGAAAGACTGAAGTCTAATTCAACAGTAACATTAGACGAGGCGCTGCTTCAGACGATAATTTAAACAAAATAAATGTGAAAGGCAAATTATATTTTCGGTCGAAAAAATGCTAGCTATGCGTCACCATATAAACATGTTACTGTTGGGCGCTGGTGCAAAAGGACGGGCAATGCCAACAAAAAAGAATATGGGGAGGGAAAGGGTTATCTACTTTAGCTAGTTTAACCTAGTCCAGGACACCAAGGACACTCCATTTGTTCGGCACTACGCACGTTATTGCTGAGAGACTAAATATTTGTTCAAAAGTCTAATTTAGGTGCCTTTGAAGAAAGCCTAGGTGCACTGCCAGACGTAATGACCAATAAATCTCAACCCTCCCATGCCCCCTGCTAAATTAGCTGGAGTAAGGCCATTTGTCCAACAATATTTCATGTACTCAGTTTCAGCGCCGATGGCCCTCACCACGTTTATATAAAATGCGCGAACCTACCCTAAAATAAATGAGCTTCTGGGTTTCAATACAAATAATATTTCTGAAGTGAGATCACATTTTGCAACTGGCAAAGTGAATGTAGTTACTGCTTCGGTGTTTTTGATCTGAATAGACTGAAATTTACTGGAAGCCTTTTTATGGTTTTACCTTTCTGTTTCAACAGTTACAATAACAAATGACCCACATTTATACGCGTAGGATACGTCCTGTTTTAAGAGTGATTACTTTGTGTAGCTCCGTAGAAGGTTTAATTCTGCATTCATAAGTACTGTTCCACGAAGAACAGGCAAACACAATATCAAGGTCACCCAACAACAGCGATGCTTGGAGACGAAAACTCCCACATCAGAGAAGAATGGCACTATTGACGCTCTTGTTACCTCTGCGGACATCTAGCGGCAAAATTGAGTCACTGCAAAGCGATTACAGGAATGATTTGGTTTGGAAATCTGGGTTATAGGTGTATGATTTTTACTTCTTTTCGGACCGCCAGTGATTACATTTATTTACCGTTTCATGTTTTTCAGTGACTTCTTCCGATCGAGATCCTGGGTCAAGCGTTGGTGAAGTTCCCTGCTCCTCTCGGCAACAGGGCGGTTATGAGTCGCAGTCATTGCGGAGAACCCCTTGACTGATCTCACAAACAGAATCAGAATCAGGTTTAATATCACTCGATTGTGCCGTGAAATGTGTTGTTTTGCTGTGGCAGCACATTGCAATACATGATAAAAATATAAATTACAATAACTTATATATACAGTAATGTATGTGTATTTGTTTGCATTATTTTCCCCTTTCTCCAATCTGTGTCTGTATATGTATATATATGTGTTAACTTAAATAAGTAGCGGAGAAAGAGAGAAAATAGACTGAGGTAGTGACAATTGATTAATTGTCCATTCAGAAACGTTGATTTTCGCCTCTTTGTTGGTAGTAATGAAAAGAGGGCATATCCTGGGCGAAAGGGGTTCTTAATGGTGGATGTCGCTTTTTTGAGCCATCGCCTTTTGAAGATATCCTGGATGCTGGTGAAGCATCAAGACCTGAAAGTGGGCTGAACATGCACGGGTCAGGCAGGCTTTTTCATGGAGTTGCCACAGCTTTCTGAACTCGCTAGTCAATTTAAGACATATCCCGACAAACAGACACGGAAGATAGCCCAATACCATCAGTGCAGATAATAATTTACAACCCGCCTTTTGTTGGTATGATGGGGGTGCACAGTGAACAAGTGGGTACGACTTGTGATCAAACTTAGGATATTTTCGATGAAATATTTACATCCTGAAGTTAACTCACAAAGATTTGGTCAACTGTCAATTAAGACATATAAGTCAAATAAAATCACCAGTGTAAAAAATTGCAGAAATATATGTAGTATATAGTTTTAACTAAAATAATCCGCATTCCATTAGCTAGCGGGGGGAAATAGAAAATAAGTTTGGAGTCGTTACTTCTCCTTTAAATAACATTAAATAGCTTTTCGGCTTTAAATGGACTGTAATTCCCGATACAAAGTATCTCGTGTGAAAATAAAATTGAATTTTGGCATGGAAGATTTAATTTGGATGTTTATCCGAATATTACAGTTAAATGCGTTCTCCATACAGCAGAGAACCAACCGTGCTTGATATCAAGTTGATTGTCTCTTACATTTGAGGTTCATGAATTAGCAAAAAGAAATTATTCGGACTGAAAGCGACAGTAAAGAACAATAGTAAGAGATAATCACTTTACGATTACATCGTTTTTAAAAACAATTTTACTGGGAAAGTGACGCAATGTCTCTTACTCCTCAGGAAATAACTTTCATACAGACTGTAGAAAGAAAAAATAATGCAATCGTTTTTCCAAGTTACCTCCATCTCCGAGACGTATAAAAGTCACTGAGGACATTCAGAGGCATTTATGAATGAGGACGTCTCGACGCTTGTTTCGATGTGTTTATACAAATTGCCGAAGCCCGGCAGCGATAACATAGTTTGTGTGAATATGTCTCGCTACAACACAAGTTTCATAATCAACGACGAACTGCTTTGAAAGAAGTTTTCGTTTCGGAATATATTTTGTTTACGATTGAATTGCACCTTAAGTGATAGCCCGATGGTGAATATATACTACATGGTGGTTCTCTGAGAATTAATGGCTTATTAAGGCGGAACATACGCTTCAATTAAACTACATTCACTGTATCAAAATAAAAGGAGATGAGGAAATATCTGAAGAACAGACACCAAAATGCTGAAGGAACTCAACAGGTCAAGCAGCACTTATGGAAGGGAGTAAACAGTCGACATTTCGGGTCGAGACCCTTCACCAGAAATATCTGTACTGATTTTGCAGTCATACGTGTATAATAATAACCAAAAATAAATATTAGATATTGACATTTAAAGAAATAACTCAAGGGTAAATAATTCCGGGACATAAAAAGCAGCCTTAAACATTGCTTACCAACATCTACAGCAAATGAAGTTAAGAAAGATATAGTCACTCAGACTATTAAATTTATGCAATTGAGATACACACTGTAATAGAAACAATGTTAATACAACCATACCAAATAAATAATAAGTGTCTTATTAAGGCCTGTGAAAATATGTTCACGTCCCAGAGTGCCGGCTTTAAGTTTAATTTAGCGTTACACTTAATAAAGTACGTAATGTTTATTTAACATAGTGTGGATATCAGTTACATTAAGTAATATTTAATATTTAAATATTGTTATTAAATATTGTTGTTTCCCTGTTTTCTCGTTGTTCTTATATATTTAATTCAACTGATATATAGGTCTTGTCTTATCGTCAATTTAAAAGAAATTTTAACTTTCTATAATCTTTAAATCATTAAGTTTATTATTGGAGTAGACTTACAGAGCGAATAGTTGTTTGCAGACATGTAAGAGCGAGATTCGGTACCTCAAAGTCACATAAACGTTGGTTGCATATGAACAGTATATACATTGTATATATAAATATTTCCTCCTCCTGGAGATATACAAACTTAAATTTTGTCATATAAGTTTATAAACATTGAATTGTTGACGAAGTTTCTTATGTAAGAATAAATCATAACAATTAATAATAAACATAAGAGCCGAAATAGTTGAATCGAATGATTGAGTGTTATTTATTCACAGCTTGGAGCGATCAGTCATCTGAACCTGCCCACCCAGGAGCTCAGCATAGTTAGAAGAATCCGTATTATATTAAATACCAAAATGCAAAATTCGACAGTGGTTTCGAGAAAACCACCTTTCTAGATTGTGAAATTAAATTTGAAATGGTGCAGAGTTGGTGGTGATGCTGGTGTACGTGCTTGTGTGTGTGTGTGTGTGTGTGTGTGTGTGTGTGTGTGTGTGTGTGCACGCGCGTGCGCGCCCGTGAGTGTGTGTGGGGATGGGTTGTGGTTCGAGGGGTTAGCGGCGGTAATGGTGAGGTAATAAGAAAGAACATAAGACTATTAAATAGGGGATGAAAATAGGTGGCGAAATATAACATTTCTTAACTAGCTCCAAATTGTAGCACGTTTAAAATGGGAATAATTTTTCACATTATGGAGCAAACCGGTTTTTGGATTCATCATGAGAAAGAGAAAAGGCTCGTTAGCCTCCAGCTAACTGGAACTAATTATGCAGCCATGAACTGCTGTGTTGAAATAGAGCAATCACACTGAAATTGTCCTTTTTATTTACTAATATTTCATGTAAGTTTACAACAAGCGTCCAGAAAGGAGAAATGGCATTGTATTTGGGTTTAGAGCTGAAAATATCCACAGATCTTTTTTGTGTTTTTTTCCTACAATAAAGATATGAATAGAAGACAAAGTATATTAAGAGGAAATTTCCAAATAGAAAAACCCATGTGAGTTGTGCGTGCCAAGTTATAAGCTGAAATAAAATCTTCTTTGTTAGAATATATTTACCAAGAAATGGGGATTTGATTATTACAAAATTGCATCTTTTGATTAAAGTTAATTTGCTTTTAAATATGCCGGTGATAATCACATGTCAATAGGTCCACGAATGGCCGTTATGAAGTAACGGATATGCATTTTGTTTTCTCCAAATGTTTACACACTTAACATGTGAATAAGGTCATACCTAATGGCAAATGCAAACTGTGGCCCCACATGTGTGAAGAATCATATACAATATATGCTAAAATTCAATATAGCTATTCATTCCTTATCTGGATTTGTCAATGTAGATGAGTTCCGTCTTGCTCTGAACACTGGAAAACCCAACTCGTTTCAAACACATGCTCGATGCATGATAGTGGCCAATGTAACACAATTCATATTTAAATTTTTACCATGTTATTCTACTATAAGCTTGACAACCGAACTAATACAAACATCATTGATTCTATGCCTCTCGCGAATAACAATGATTTTCCAATGATAAGTAAAACATTTGAGAAGTCAATCTTCGCCGCATACTTCATAAATAATGGGTGAAGGTGCTGATATCGACAAGGATTAAGTGATGAAAGAACAGTCATGCTCTATCAGTAATGTCCACGTATTTATTGATATGAATGTTATATCGCAGACTGAGCAAGTTCATGACTAATTAATCCGTTCATGGACAACAAAACAGATTAATCACTTTGATTGATCTCAGTCAGGCTACCGGATAATATTTCAGAAAAGAAATATGAAGCGCTTGGCTTTTTTTTAATTGGTAGAGATCCTCTGTTGAGTAAATATCCGCAAAATATATACCGTATAGGATTCATAATAATTGAAACAACTGCAATTTAATTGATTTAGGAAAATGACATAAAGACCCAGGTGATAAATAGCACAGGCACAGTGGAGTAACGTAATATATATTTTTAGAAGTTTTAAACATTGCCTTTTTTAAACAATAGTACTAGAAGATACCTTTAGTAGCATAGAATAAAGGATTGTGGTTATTGAATTATAACTAACATGATTTATTCTATGACTTTTGTGATAGAAAATCAAAAATCAAATTGTCACCTATTTAACAACTCTTAAATTGACAGGTCTTATTAGTAAATTTTCACTGAAGAAATACAAGATGTGCCATGCATATTGTGATTATCTTTTTAAACGCAGTCCCTAGAGGAATTGAGTATTATTTCCCCTTTAAGGATATTTACCTGGCATTAGTCCTAAAGGAAATTAAGCAGCAATTTTGAGAGCACGTGCCCCTTTTGACCTCAACATTTTCCAAAAGGAATTGGAGAAAGATTTGAATTAAATAGAGAGTATATGAGCTACAACTCACAGTGTGGTCTAAGAATATTTTTATGACATGATACAAATATTTTTATTCTGTGGTTCTGAGGTGACTTCAAATATAGGGAAAATCTAGTTCTAACAGTAACGCCATTCTGTATCCACGTAAATGCCCTTTTAGTAGATAAATAGGTGAATATGTGGAACAGATACTTCCAAAGTCCTCTTGCTTCAGAGGATTATGTCAGACAAGTGGTCGTAGATGTTTGACTAGAGCAATTTGTAGATTACATTCAGAATTTTTTTAAAAGTGGAAATCAAAACTAACCTCTCCTGGATCAAGCACACATTTTTTATAAGTTGAAAATGGGAAGTCTATATAACGTGAACCCCCTCCAAAATTTGTAAAGAATACCCGTAGGTGAAGTATAAAGCGATTCATCATACCAGTATTGACATCGGAAAAACATTTTTGACGTGTTTTTTTTAATCGACTTATTAACCAATGCGTTCTACATTCACACAAATTGGTTACTGCTGTGTCCTTGCGAGGATTTGGTATTCGGGCACATATTATAGCAATTATTCATAACATCATCCCGAAAGGGCAAAGCTAAAAGCTCCGGGCTGACAACGCAGAGGAAATAACGAGATCGAATGCTTATGTGTGGGTGCATTGCAGCATCATTGAAAGCAGAATTAGTAGGTAATATTCTAAAAAAAATGCATTTTTACTTTGCAAAGTTCTAACAATAACTACTACAATTCGTGAGCAATTCCGGCATAACGGCAGGGTTACCTCCCAGGCACACATGCATCTTAGTCACAGTTACCTCCTAGGCATGTAGTTGCTGCACTTTATCAGGGGGAAAAAAAGCTTTCCATTGGTGATGTACGGATCCAAAAGTAGTTTGAAACCTTGCCTGGAGATAGCTCCTGGCACGGAAAGATGGCCCTCATTACTTGACGCAGTATTCATCGTGGTAGTTCGGCGTGTTCAAAATGCCCCCATCTTTCCAAGTAACATTAACTTGGCTGTGGTACACTCTGTTCAAAGCAAGAGGTTTCCTAAACAGTGCATTTAAACCGGATGCAATGCTGTCTAATTTGCAAAGTGACTGCATCTATTTCACATCCTATGCCAACAATGCAGAAACAGCCTGGAAATGAAGACGGTACGGTCAGTGGAATTTTTTTTACATTTGGAGGGTTGTGAGCGAAAACAAAAGAAAACAAATAAAATGACAATGAAAAAGTCAATTCTCACGGCTTGTCTTTATAAGAATTCAGACAAGGTCGTCAACGCGTGAATGACAGCACTCACATTGGCTAGACTGCAACTTTCAACTTGACCTTGGCCTTTGGCCGTGTCTAACCCCTATGTAAAAGAGCTGCCCATTTGGTCGCTGCCATTTTGTAGTGTAATCTGCAGTGTACCGTTTGAATATGCTGTAGATTGTATTTATATCGAGCCCATTCCTTAACATAACACTCTTTCAAAGCGGAAGGCACTGGTGGTCCAGCCTACCCTAAAGTGCGCAGACTAATGCTTGCTTCAATTCAAAATGTATTTTTGGGGGAGGGGCGGTCGTCTCTGCATTAAATAATGTTCTTTTTTTTAAAAAAAAGGTCGCTGTATCAAGCTGTTGTTCAAATGAGTTCAGATCGAAGGATATTCCAAAATAGTGCAGTCTCAGCCCATTTTGCCCATTACCTGATAAATGGGTACAGTATTTATATGGGACAAATCTACAAACTTAAACGTGAATCTGTCAATTCCGTGAATCTTCTGTGAATCTGTGAATTCTGTGAATCTGCTGAGATTACGTGAGCACATAAAGCGTTATTAAGGATTAATTTGGAATATTTACGGGATAAATTGTGCTGTTTCAAAATATTGCATGATCAGAACAAATTCTGGTAAGGCCGTTGGTTATAATGCTGGGGAAAATTAAGCTACATTAAATGTTGATACTAATAAGATTGACCAACTAATAATTATGGGAAGAAGCGAATCTTTGTCTATCAGTGACAGATACACTGGGGCACCAATCATCTTATCACGTAATTATCACTGGAGTGCAAACTAAACGAGCTCCCACCGTGTGAACTGATGATAGATTTGAAAGAATAATCTCACAAAATCTATTCAGAATTTCCCAATTTAGCCTGTCTATATTTTACTACGGCATTATGTGTTTTAAACTCATCTCAATACATTTTGCATTGTAACCTGGAAAACGTTGTATACTCGGATTTCAAAAGGAAAGGTGATGTAGAATATCTCTATATACAGCGGAGAGACTATTTTAATTACACTATTTCAAGGCACGGAAGTCGACGGATAGGGATTATATCCAATTTAATTGGAACAATAGCCTTTATTTTACTAACAATGGTCTGCATCAGTGAAGATTCGGCGTCTTTAAATCGTTTAGCTTCCCATTACTTACATTTTTAAAATAAGATTAAAAGGACACTATTTAACGACTTGTTTATAGTGATTGCCCGATCCCAATATCAGAAGAGCGGCAGAAAGAAAGTCTGAAAATGGAAAGAGAATATAAGGCAGGAAAGAAGTAGATAGCGTGGGGAAGGGGAAGGTGGAAATTATAAAGAATAAAAGGCATTGCAATAGTAAAGTGATTGTTCAGTGCAGCTACATCACTTCAGTCTTCAGCTAAAGGAATAAGACCAACTGCTGACTGAAAGAGGATTGACGACTTCGCTTATGATGTGAGTTAGACTCCACTTACCACAAGGTCCCATGTACAAAGTAAATGACTAGAATTGAATTAACATCGTCCTTCCTGACGACTCAGTGCTGCCGAACAGTTCTGGATCCTTTCCCCCTCTTTATTTCACCAGCTATTCTTTTCCATCATGTGATATCTGCGTTTAGCTGGACGTTTTATGGCCATGCTTTCCACCAAATTTCACCGAGTTAATTCTAAATACCGCAATAATGTAGTTGAATCCATCAAATAAGGCTTTTAGCATCGCATTAGATATTATAAAATAAATTATAGTTATAGATTTTAGTACATTCAACCATGTGGCAGATATTATTAAATAATTCACAATTCTATCGCTTTTCCGTCTACTTACATGTGCCAGTTGCCCATAAAACACATTTACTGATATTTTAATGCGAAATCCAGTTCCGTGAACGCTGCTCCTACTCAGTGAATGCACATTTAGCAGCCAGCAAGTTACCAGGAAGCGACTGCATTAGCGGGGGAAGAAATTAAACCTGACATTTGTTTAAAAACTTCAGGAATCGCGGCTGGCAAAAAGCAGGAAAAGAATTAGTCAATATTCTTATCTGGCTTATAAATGTCCTTTGATATTAATATATTTTAAGCTGGATAGGAATTTCACGACTAACGTTACAGGTAAATATATTAGTTGTCCGGTGCGGATGGAAAATCAGTAAAATGAATTCAGTTTCCGAATTGCTTGTGATTGATTCCAACACACGCCGTTCTGGTATATATGCTATTTACAAATATGACATCGCGAGTGAATAGATGTTTTTTTTTAAATAATTATCACTTTTTATCAAACATTCACACCGGAATAATTTTGGACTTTTCTTCGGCATTATTACCATTTGGTTTAACGAGTTATGTCATGAAGCAATATAAAGGTCATACAGATGTTTCCTTTTCACTATAAATTGCAGCTACTACCGATTTCTTCAAGCGTTATTTTCCTGTTAGCTGAGAACAGTGATTCGATTTGTATATTATAAGGTAAAGTGCTAACCCATCCTAACAAAATGCTATGCTCAACCGGCAGCGGCCTTGACAAAAATACTACAGTGTAATCGGTAGGAGATACATATGATAATAAGGATGAACCGTAATTTCATCTACCGGACAGTAAACCAAACGCTTGGCACGATAGTCAAGAATATACACAGATAATAGGTATTTAAAATCCTTTACGTCGTAAACCCCATTAAATGAGAATTATTTATTTCGTGCAAAACAAAAGCAACAGATTTAACGTCGAGCACTTTTGTGTTTATGCAAAATATTGTTTTTTATTAGAATGGCCAAGTTTTTTTCATGTAAATCCACCTCTATAATTTACATAAACATGGTGTATTTTGTGCAGCGATGGTGTTTTTACATTTTGATACATGCGTTTTATTTCAATTACTCGTTCACGTAAATATCTAAACGTTACTTTATTAGACTAATGGAACATCTACCTTTTTTATTCTTCAGATGTTTATCATGTACTTTGCATATCACGTGGGCAACTCGCAGCCAATAAGGAGGCAGGTTTCAGCGACATTGGCGCGTCAACGCTGCTAAGTCTGAGAGGTTCAGTATCTCTTTTCAGTCTTGGGGGCTTTTAAAACGGCCACTAGTCTCAATGTAGGACGTGATATGACAACGCCACTGATACTTCATCCTCGCTGGATCGACACGGTGATGTTCGTCTACGACAATAATTTGGATGAAATTAATAAAAACATGGATGGATTTTCAGGAGGGAACTTCACAGCAAATCAATGCAGGAATCTGATGGCCCATCCAGCATCCTTAGCCCCCAGTTCTGCCTACTCGTCGACTGAAGTACCAGCCTCTGGCATTGTTGAACCTGTCAAACAGTGTAGTCCTTGTCCTGCAGCTCAAACTTCCTCCAGTGCGTCTCTTCCTTATGGATACTTTGGGAGCAGTTACTATCCCTGCCGAATGAGCCACCACAGCAACATTAAGTCCTGCGCGCAGCCCTCCAGCTTGTCTGGTTATCCTGCTGACAAATACATGGACACGTCCGCCGGCGAGGAATTCACCAGCCGAGCTAAAGAGTTTGCTTTCTACCAAGGTTACGCGGGACCATACCAACCAATGCCCAGCTATCTGGACGTACCTGTGGTCCCCACTATCAGCGCTCCGGGAGAACCGCGACACGAAACGTTATTGCCCATGGAGAGCTACCAGCCCTGGGCAATCACCAACGGGTGGAACGGGCAAGTCTGCTGTGCGAAAGAGCAACCTCAAGCCACCCACCTCTGGAAGTCGAGTCTGCCAGGTAAATATTGATAGAACTTAACACGCTGCCCATAATCGAACCCCGTCCAATGAAGGGGGAAAACGATCTGTCTGACGTGCAAATACGTACGGGTAACGGAATAACATAGAAATAGACCATAACTAAGAAATGATATTCGCAGTGCCATCAGCACTTGTATTTTAATGTGGTGCCTGAATACGTCTTTGCATGTTTTTAATCATTTCTTCGGCCTTTGCACAGATTACAATTATATCTCCGGGCGTGCCATTTAATTTATTAAATGCAGTCCCAGTAGCATCTCCGTGCAGTGATGTTGAACTTGACTCCAGCGACACGATCTGCTTTGAAACTTTGGTTTATTTGACGTCGACAGCTAAGCTGCCAGAGGTGGTAAAGATGTGCATTTCTCTTCCACAGACGTCGTATCGCATCCTTCGGACCCCAGCTCTTTCCGACGTGGAAGAAAGAAGAGGGTGCCTTACACCAAGGTGCAATTGAAAGAACTTGAACGGGAATATGCTACCAATAAATTCATCACCAAGGACAAGCGAAGGAGGATATCGGCATCAACAAACCTCTCGGAAAGACAAGTCACGATTTGGTTTCAAAACAGACGAGTTAAGGAAAAAAAAGTTCTCAGCAAACTGAAAAGTAACAGCTAGTGCGACAATTCCAAAAATTCTTGGACATATTTTGAAAATTTTAAAACAATTCAGCCTGAAGAAAAAGAAACCATCTCAGCTCACTTTCTTGATGGTAGATTTCTTTTCTGTTTTTCGGCCTGAATATTACTTTTCTCAAAACATCCCACAAAGTTCAAGAGAGACAGTGTACAAAAATATCATGTTAAAATAATTTAATATTCGCCAGAAATAAATCAAACCTCTTAATCAGGAATCGAGAGGGTTGCTGTTTTCAAATGTGGGAAACGTTGTATGCATATAGACTGAAACACTCAGAAAGAATAAGCGTAAAACCTTGTTCCACACAGTTCCTTCGCAAAATGCCATCAGAGCACCTAAAGAAAACTTGCTGAAAAGGTTTAGTTATTAAAAAAAAAGCTACTAGAGTGCATGTTATTTTTATCCTCAGGTAAGCCATGGGATATATCGTGAAAATGTATAATAAAAGTATGTTTAAGCACTACGTTTTCTTTGGAAGGGATGCGCTGTCTCTTAAGATATTAATGTATAGGTAGATGGAAGAATATATTCTAAATAGGAATGCATATGGGAATGTGAATGCATACAATTCCAGCACTCTACGTTTCTAATAATGTACATACCTAAGAGCACCGTTGGCTTTCGTAATAATAAGTGTAGAGCGTCATTTTCCACAGAGCTGAAAGACAAATTTTGCAAACTTGGAAATGAACTAAATATGAAGCTTTTTAAAAATAAGTCTGCTAGTTATAATACACATCTCACGTCGCATTAATCTCTATGCAGGCTTAAGGCGCACAGCTTTCTTCCTAAAGATGACAACGTTCGCGTGCAATTGTATTTAAAAAAAAATTGTTGGATTGTTATATCTGCATGCTCCCCTCTTGCTTGGTATATATAAACCAATTATAGTTGCAACGTTAAATCACGAATGATAATCATGAAATTAAGATATGTTTTACATTACTATTATGCAGCTTTTAATCTGTATAGCCTATTGTCTTTTAATCATCTACTGAATTACTTGCATTAAAACAAATTATTTCACGAATAAAAGGTCTTCATAAACTACAGCGTTGCATAGTTTTTGTTAAGAAACTTCTAAGACAAAAAAAAAGTCGAAGTGGCTAATTAGATTTCTTCCTGTTGCGAAGCAAGTTACTCAAAATGCGTGGAAACCATGCGTGCATTCTGAGAACTAACCGACGAATTTACTATTCGGTAAATATATCCAACCATTCTATTTTTAAATGGAAGAATGTCACCGCCAGATAAAGATTCAAGATTTTGATGGAAGCTGTAGACTGGACCTCTAAATTTGTATCGATATATACCAAAAGTTTGGGAACATTAAGTAACTCTTTCCATATTCTGGGTAAAAATATATGCTCCCTTTGCTTTGTACGTGGAGGCAGGGCGATGGGGGTGGGGGAGGCGGCTTAAACCTTGACCTTGACGAAAACAGATAGTCTTTGACCTTGACGATTAACAGCTCATGAATAGTCATGAGGTGCATATGTAGAGCAAGTGCGCCATCTACTGTTACATCTGCAGACATTCATTTATATGGGTTTTGAAAGCATGAACAACCGAACGTGACTGTATCAATTATAAAGGTGCTGAGAGTGAACTGGGAGCATCCAGTGTAGGTCAGTAACTCTAACGAATGGTTATGCATTGTGAACATAATAGAAAGTTCCGGGTAAATTATTTAGAATGTTTGATTTTTCAATGGCTATACATGAACTATATTTCCTCCGCCAAAGTTTGCTATTTTACCAATATCCAAGGGGAGAGAATTTAGAATCCATATCAATATTGGGGTATGGTTGTATGTTTTGTGAGTTAACTTTCACTTGCAATTACATTTCAACCTCTATAGCTAAAGAAATCGTAAACAGACTGATCGAGTAAAATTTCTCACTGTTATATTTATAAAGTGCATTGAAGGGTTTATAGTGATCGAATTATCTATGATCAGTTGTCTATAACATTGTTGTTCCGCCTTTATCCGTATCTAACTGCTCTAGGCAGGATAGCTTTTTTATATTATATACATAATATCCGGTCATGTACTTGTGGAATTTCGCTTTTCATCTTGCGAAATTAAAGGTATTGCTTAGAAGCTCCATGTAAGGAATTTTACGCGACGTTTTAGGAATTTCAAAATATACGGTCTATATACAATTCAAGTGGAAAGCACGGGAAATTGCATGTGATGTTGCGTAATCCGTCTTTCGCCGAGGGTGGTGAACATGGAAAACTATAACTCGATCTTCATTGAAAATGTTAACTACCGCAACTTTTCATTTTAACACACAGAATTGCAGATAAATTCCACAATCATACAGTGAGTCCGCTATTTTATCGTGGATATTATAGAAAATGGTTCCGTGAAATTATTAATTGTGAGGTAAGCTTACTTCCTTAAGTAACCTGTCTACTTTGTTGCAATAACATCAAATTAATATTGGACGCCTAATTATCAACCTTTAATTTATTCTCTCTAGTGCTTTTTTTTCCTAATGCATCCGAGACAACAATCGAGGTGGTGGTGGTGGGGGGTGGGGGGAGGTTTACAGTTCGCAGCATGAAAGCTGATTTGTCAAAATGTTGTGGGATTATAAAATTCTACATTGATCTCATGACGTAGCCGAACCAATCACAGCATGGCTTTTGCAAAACCCAAACGGGCATTTGTAGGGAAATGCCTGGGTAGAGCCACCCACGTTGTGGCTCATGAGGGTGGTTTAATTATTACTGTTCTAGATACATCTTGTGTAAAAATACTGCGAAATATCTGCTTAAGACAACAAAATATTAATATTTATTATATTTTATTAATAATAAGTAACCGCTGGTGTTGTCAAACAGATAATGTTTATACGAATAACTGAGAACTATTTCCAAAGAAATTAATGCCATGCAGATTTTTATTTCGGCTGTTATATGTTTTGTTGGCCTTAAGTAACAAATAGTACCGGCGGAAGCGCTGCAAAACCCTTAAGCAATGTCACTCGCTTTCGTCGAATCATCATTTCTTGTTATTTATGTATTGCCTTATGAAAAAATAGGAAACTTAACCACGTAGTTATCTGCGTGATATCTACAGAGAGCAGAAAGCATAATAATTTAGAATTGGCACTTCTGAATTCATTTAGCCTTAGGCTGTTGAAAGAGTTCGGTGCCAATAATGAAAGTTCAACTGTAGAGATTTACTTAGAATAAATGAACATATATTTCTAATATATATACATAGATAGATAGATAGATAGATAGATAGATACAAAGATCATATATATATGTTTAAAACCGTTCACGTCACCGAGTATATGTTCTGCCTGCAGCGCTCTTCCTCATTAATCGTGATATAATAGCTTATTTGATTACTTCTTCTCTTTATGTGATTGAAGCCTTGTTATTTATTCTGACGGAATATAGCATTCACTGCATGATGCACGTAATATGCGCAACTAAGTACCAAAAGCGTATATTTTCCCATTTACTGCTGAGTAAAACTTGCTACCAGGCAAAAAAAAGTATCCAAAACCAACACTCTTAATATTAAGAAATACTGAAAAGTATATTTAATGTTTATGAATAATTACTTCAAAGGGATATTATAAGTAAAATTACAGCTGAATTCAACGATGAACGAGTTCGATAAATTCGACTTTAAACTACCTACTGCTATACACGCAACGTACTGTACGTTGCTCTTCGAAAATTAAGTCAATTTTACTTCAAAATTATTGAATCAAGTTTACAATTTTTCATCAAATATTATTGTACCATTTAAGTTCAAAAATAAATTTGATTTTCTGTAGGAAATATCAGATTGAGCCTTTGTTTAATTCCAATTCCGTAGAGATTACTTAAATGAATATAAATAATTACTTCCTTGTTTTACTCTGATTTATAATAGATTATAAATACATTCCAAATATAGGCTATACTGGATTTGACTTTGTACACAATATAGGTCCAACGATGAAACTCTTTGCAAATAAGACACCATGGCAGCGAAATATTAAGTCGGTTACGTATCTTGTACACCCCGCAAAACGAAACTGTGCTTCATAAAATACAAAATTATATGATACGCAAACATTTTACTTTGCGGTTTATGTACCACAGATTAATAGGTGGAAATAATTACAGATGCATACCAGCAAGTAAACTAGTCTTTAATAGATTAGCATAAGTTATGTAGTATTTCATATGCGCGAGTACATATGGGGAATTGAAGTTAATAATGATTAAAGTATTACTTTTGACAAATTAGGACAAAGAACATTTCACGTGTAGAGTATGTATTTTCTGGATAACCAATTTTATGTTTTGCATTTGGGAAGATTAAGGTAACACGCGTTCTAAGCATTATAATTTATTTCAAAGGGAATATGTATTCCACTTCATTAAGTATTTTCAGGCGTTGATTTAAAGTGGACGCTATTTATAAATGCAATCTACTTTCTAGATTTTCTTACTTATGTGATTATATCAGCACAATTGTATTTAACAATATCAATTTGGCCCCTCCAAATGCTGAAAGTATATCTTGCATGACAATTTAGAATTTATTTTAAATCGTACCCAACCATTCAATTTATGAGATTTTCTTTGCTAAGCATGGATTGAAAGTTTGAATTCAGTTGTATTATTACTCATTTCAACTCACTCCAGCCTTGAATTAAAATAACTTCTGCAGAACACTTTAAGCAAAAATAATTTGTTGAAAGTATTTATGTTCATTATTTCTGAAAGTAAATCTAATTTCCGGTAGGTTTGTGAGTGGTTTTCCGCGTTACTTTCTTATATCGACTTACCAATCAGTCAACTGATAGTATGGTGAGGTCCTTCGATGTTTTGTCAAAATAATACACATGGAAATGTTCCTTTCTGTAACAATTTGTCGAACTATATCTATTACTGTGTAGCCTTATTTATGCTTCTCTATTCGGAATGTGAATGGGCTCTCACTTCTTTGTTAAAATGATTTGTTTTTAAATACTTTACAGATTAACAGTAAAATGTTCACTTCCCGTCTCCAAACGGGACAGGTAATCAAGTGTAAGCAGATAAAATAAAAATTGCAGTAATAGCTTCATTCGAAGTTGCGTGAGGAAATGTTCTTCAAAAACTGAGGCGGTATATATTTGTATTTTCGTATTGAGCTCAAAATATTTACCACGTCTGCAGTCGAGATAAAAAGGCAAACGTATTTAAACATATTCAGATCTGTAATCTCCAAAGTAATTTACACAATTTAGCAATAAAACACCAGGATAAATGCAGCTGAAATTCGTTTGTTTAACTATTTTTGGAGTAACACCGTTCACTTCATCCCTGACGTATTCAGTCGCGGACTTGTCCCTTTGTTGATATTTAATTCCAGCATTTCATTTCGGCTTTTTATATTCTTTCAGGCAAAGGGATTGAGACATTTTGCTATTATTGCAGATTTGCTGAGCACATACGCGACGTGTGTGGGTTCTGGACGTTCAACTGAGAGACAACTGCATCACGACTTGGAATATGCTTAACCTACCAAAGATTAGGTGCAATTAGGAGGTTGCCTCGTTTATCTGAGTATACCAACTGGGCAAGGGATTAACATAAGGCTACAGGAAATGTTCTGAACGCATCGCACCTGTGCATTCCGAGCCGGCAGCTATTTATTGAAAGGATAAGAATCGGAACGCTGGAATAATACATCTGACAACGAAGGGAATGGTTACAGATTTACGCCATGTGGAGGCGAATAATGTACTTTTAACGAACGGCGTTCTTAAATTCCGATCTGTGACTACCAGCCAAGTTCAAAGTAAGGAGCTTTCAAGTTCAAATCCGACAGTTCAGGTGAAATTTGCCGCACATTGCAGATATTACGGTATTCATGAAGGCTCAGATTGGCTTATATACTGCAATTAATGACGGGCCATTTAGTAAGTAATATCACTATTTTGTGTAATTTGGGAGGAAATATACTGCCGAAATTCACCGCTCAACTATCAATAGGTTTTATTCAATCTTTATATCTCTCTATTGCTCATGACTATCGAAGTCCTAAACATGCTATCGTGTCTAAAAGGTAACTTCAATTTATTAAATTCCGTGTGTTTTAGAGTTAAAACCATCCCGTGAATTTAGCAATGCACGCCAACAATGCGCTTCTTGCAAAAAAAAAATCACGGTAATGAATTAATAGTTCAAAATAAATTCGCACATCATAGACGCAATAATTCTCGGAAGCGAAACATTGTGCTTATTTGTAAAGAAAGCGGCAATTTTATGACGGCTAGGTGTAATTGTTCAAAAGAGAAGGCTCAATATTAATTAATGATCCATTTATTTTGCCGGAGTGAGCTTAAAAATACTGCTGAGGTTTTTTCCCTCCTGCGTCACTGGATAGATAGACAATTTGAGCGCTAGGTTTTGAATTTATTGAAAAGAAGGATAGATTGTCACAATAAACATGCCATAGTTTTAATAAATCTTTATTTGGAAAATACATAGGTTAAGAATCAGAATCAATATAATCCCTAGTTACTAAAGGAGAAATGGGAGATTTCGAATTGCAATTCCAATAAAAACACGGAAATCTCGCATGCGTTTGATTTCGAAAAATAAGATAATTTCCTCCAGCAACAGTTAAAATATAAAATTTTCATTTGTAATTTGCAGTACGGGATGCGTTTTGGCTTCACTGCCAATTTATCGTGCTTTCGCAGAGTACGAGAAATATATTAGAAAAGCAAGCTGAAAATACAATTTTAGCGCAAGGACAGGCCACAATGTTCAATGTGTATTGTATGAGGTGGTCACTTCAGTAAACCTATTGCAAGTCAACACAACTTAAAGTAAAACTAAACGATAGAATGGGCGTTGTTTTCAAATTCAAAAACAACAGTCAGCTTGGGAGCTGCATCCTTTTATTTCTCGATTTGTTTTTTTCTGTGCTTAATATCTTTAAGGATAGTTTTTTAAAACAATGCAACGTATCCTTCTATTAAGATGCGAATTTCTTCATGTATTTAACTGAACTTTGTGCAAAAATTTGGAGACATCAGGCATAAAAATGGCGGCCAGTCACCGTTGTCTTGTCACTGTCAGCCAGTGCCATTGAACGAGGGGACAAAACAACCGAGCACACACACACACAAACACACACACTCACACACACACACACACACACACACACACACACACACACACACAAGACAACATAGACTTTCGTTCAAAAGGAGTGCAATTTTCATTAGCCAATCGTTTTCATTTTAAGTTATGATATTCGAAATGTCTACGATTAAAGAAATAGAGCAAAAAAAAGTTGTAGGCCTCCCTACTCCTCCAATCATCAAGAAAGAATTTGTTTTTATTTGGTTTGATCTCACAACACCGCCTTAGCATGAAGAATGTTATTGCTCCGACTTCTAAACTTTCGCAGTTTATCGTACCAATTCCAAGACGAGAATATTTTGACCTAATGATAAAGGTAGCTATTTCATTAAAATAGAAGAATTCTGTTAAAGGACGGCAGACATTGTCGTTGAAAGATTCAGGACTAAAATATCATAGTACACCAGTAAATATATATTTTCCTTTATACGGGAAGATGCTCTTTTAATCTGTCTTCCAGGGAGACAAAACAAAATATTCAGAAGTATTGAAAACCTCCGCGTTAGAAAATTGGTTTGGGCGTAATATTGCAAACTGATTTGGTGTTATCTACGATTAAGATACATGTTGCTTCATTTGCCAACGATAATTAAGATCCATTGTAATTCGTGGGAAGAAACGAAGAACAAATGAGAATACAATTCCTTGTAAAAATCTGCAAAGAGCAGTAGGACTGGCCGTTATCATTCTGTGGTGATTTTCGGTTTTCTGTGACAATATAAGTACACTTGCTGTAAATATAGTTTGGACATTGGGATTTCAAAATGAATGAATCCAAACTCGACAAAATGGATTTTCATTTACTGTTTAGTCCGTCTCAATTAATGGCACAATCCACTTTACAAGTGCTTGCAGGCCATTATCCAAATATTTATATTTTTCATGACGATCAATAGGTTTAAGGTGTCTTCGTATTGAAAACAAAATGACTTCGGACGATATAGCCCTGGTTTAGAAAAGTATAAACATTTCGCTTATGCAGCTTTTTTCAGAGTTGAAGTTCAATGTTAAGTCGTTTGCACACTCTTGCAAAAGCCCCGCAAAGCTCAGATGAAAACTTCGCTTAACTCCTATCTTATTTTGCGGCAGGCTTTTGTTTTGTAACTTTAACACGGAAAGATTTTATGCGATTTCGTTTCTAATAATATCTTCAACAAAGCTTCCAAGTACACCTTAGAGTGAAGAAATTCAGCTTCATCCGGGTCTCGACTCTCCCACGGAGTCCTGCAGGAGAATAGCTAGCGCCGCAATAATTCACTGGTCTTCTTAATCTTCAGCATTTACATTAGATTTCATTTTCATCAAATATCAACCAAATGGCCGGAATTTACTTCTAGTATAAGACCAACAAGGTCGGTATATTTTTGTTTTTGAAACTATACATTTAGAATCGAGTGATTATATTTTTGGAAGCTGCAGGATCAATAAAAATGATTTTAAAAAACAAGTTAATTTGATCCTGAATCTAAATTTGAAAAAGGCCCGTACTTACTGTAGAGGAAGTATCATAACTCAGAAATACAGATGGCTAGAAAATGGCGCAGCGATTAAGATAGTGACTGCATTTTATCTAATTTTCCTCTTTTATTTAATGCAATGGCCAGCTTCTTCTTTTGAATTTGGGGTATTATTGAATATCTAAAACTCGGTTTTTGTTATTCTCTTTACAAAATTTTAGGTACATTGCGTTAAACCAGCAATCCATGCATGCGAAATCCAATCCTTTGGTGAGAAAGGAAACCGACAAGAAATTCGATTTTGATCCAATGGTGATAAAAACGCGCAATGTCCGGCTAAAAAGCTTACTCTTTCAAAATTCAGCCCGATTTTCATCAGACAAAGACCGCGTCCTTGACGCTTTTGGGAACGCCTGATTGCTCACGTTAGCTGGGAATGTCAGTGATTCCATGTAGGTGGCGTCTTTAGCTAACCCCTGGTCAGCTACAATGTCTATGCGGGCGTCCGGTGAAGCTGGTTGTCAAAATTACTATTAAAACCATAGGTCGGGCTAAACCGCTTTCGGTTCTTGTAGGCGTAGTATTTAGTCATTTCGTGAAATGCAGTGTCGGAATTTGCCCATCCGTGTAGGGACAGTCGCGTCACTTTGCTTCTGGACTCCCCTTTCATTTAAAAAAATCACGAACTTTCATATTTTACATTGCAGCTTTGATCACAGTTACTAAATGTATATATCTCCTCGCGAATCAGTGTTTAAACCGCTGAATATGAATTAATTTGGGTATTATTTTAAAATTGTCAAATTTCACAGCATGGCGTCGCGGTTCTATCCCGTGCATGTATGTATGTGTGTGTGTGTGTGTGTGTGTGTGTGTGTGTATGTATATATGTATATGTATTAATTAAATAATGCAAAGGTATATTATAGTCTATTCTAGAAATAGGCGGTTGACCAACGTTGAATGCAACAAAAAAAAAAGACTACAGTATTACGAAGCCTTGTTACAAATTTTGGGCTTGGATAATGTTCTTTATATTGCAATGTTTTCGGAACCTAGTATTTACTCTTTAATAAGATGGACTTATTTTTTGTAGCTAGTGATTTATTCGGTTGTGCAGGCCAGAGAAACACGTAAAATCGGCATTTCGAATATTCTGGAGACTTTCCGCAGCATCGCCGTGTGCTTATCGAAACGAAACAATTCGGAAAAAAAATGATTAATTTGCAATTACCATAGTTGCTCGTAAAGATAGTTTTTGAGCGCGGAACTTAATTTAAAGTTCGGTCTTTCTGGCAAATGTTTATGGCAAAGGTCCTTATCCCCCGGAAACCTGTTTGTTTTGGCACTGCGCAATTGTTTTTGGAGCAGCAATAAGCTAATATGTGACAAATTCTTAAAGCAAAGTTTAACTTCAACTCTTATCTATGGTTCCATTATTTTCAAAAGCATAAAGGATTCATCGCAAGCTTTCAAACTCTTAGTGTGCATTTAAAACCAAACAGTTGGACGGTGGAAATAAATATGTAAATAAATGTTCTTTTATTGGATATTCTCTGATTAATATTTCCCTCGCCAAACTAAAACCATTGTTTATTTAGTCTGAACCATATTAACTATAACACTGCTCCTTACTCATGTGACTTTGTTGAGAGTTTATAGAAATATGGAACAATGTGCCCACGGCCAATGTCAAAGTGGTTTTCAATCCGCATTGTTCACGTTTGTTTCGTCCGAAACTTTTTTTCTCTCTCTGCTACAAGTGTTTTTGTCTTGAACAACATAGTCACAAGAATCCTGCCTGAAATGTGAACGTTGTTTGAATCTTAGACTGCGTTAGATAATATTTCTCGAAATCCAGCTAAATAGATGCCAGATTCATATAATTGTTCTGGGAGGGCGCGGGTTTTGTAGATGGTGTTGAACATGACCATGCCCTGTTTCTCTTCAACCAGAAGTACTATAACAATTTTAAGAGAGATGCTTGGCAGATTCGCGCGGAATCAATTCTTATGAGAAAAAATAACCTAGAGTCGATTTGGATACACTTATGAAATTACAAACGAGCACACATCTTTTTCGAACTTGTCGCCAATAACTTAGCTTCCCCACGTCTTTGTGGAGGTCTACGACTGACTGTGTGCTCCAATGCCTTATTTTTGTGGAGGGGAGGGTGTAGGTGGGGAGTGAGGATATTTGGATTTGAAAATAGAAGAGATATTGGAAGATAAATCATTATTTATTCATTTTAATTTATGTTCTTATAACATTTTCTGGAATATTCTTACAGAGTTTTGGTTATTATCCATAAATTCGCAAATGGTTGGTTGGAATAAATATGTTGCATATCTTCTTTAATTAAAGTGACAAGAGAAAAGATAAGGGGATTTCTCCAATGACATGTCGAATGGTCGCGGGCTTTACCTCCAGTAGCTGTGTGTGTGTGTGTGTGTGTGTGTGTGTGTGTGTGTGTGTGTGTGTTTGTTTGTTTGTTTGTTTGAGTTTGTGTGTGTGTGTATGTGTGTGCGTGTGTGTGTGTGTGCGTGTGTGAGTGAGTGTGAGTGTGTGTGTGTGTGTGTGTGTGTGTGTGTGTGTGTGTGTGTGTGTGTGTGTGTGTGTGTGTGTGTGTGAGAGAGAGAGAGATTTCAAAAATCGCGCTTTAAAAATTAATCAGCGCTTGATATATATTTTAGCCGCGGTAATGGTTATAAGTTTTTTTTCCACGTCTATTCTTGGTTCAAGTCAGCTAGTTGGAGAGACATGAAGTAAACGTGCCAAACAGGACTCTGGTGTGAAGCCTGAACACCTTCACAGCATTATTCGAGCCTTCCTTTTCCCCTCTTAGAAATGTGCAGAGCTCAGTTGTAAAGAGCTTTGCGCTCCTGGTGCAAGGGGGAATCCAAAGTGATGCATGTCAATTTCTCCAGGCATCTGGTCACATGACTGACTTGTTCCTGCGATGTATGGAGATACATTTCCACGTCAGCTTACGTTTCCAAATTTTTACTCCGCGGATCAGCTTCAAACAGGCAGCAGCATCTAAGGACCATGTTTAGCTGTGCGAATGCGAGCTGTTCTTGCGCTAGGGGACCCCAAGAAAGCGATGATGGATTTTGATGAGCGGGTTTCTTGTGGCTCTAATCTTTATTTGCCTAGCTGTACCTATTATGTCTCGGGTCCGGATTTCTCCAGCCTGCCTTCTTTTCTGCCCCAAACACCGGCTTCTCGTCCCATGACATACTCTTACTCGTCTAATATCCCCCAGGTTCAACCTGTGCGAGAAGTTACCTTCAGAGACTATGCCATCGATCCCTCCAATAAGTGGCATCACAGAAGCAATCTCCCCCATTGCTATTCCGCAGAGGAGCTGATGCACAGGGAGTGTCTTCCTACCAGCACCATGGGCGAGATGCTAATGAAAAATAGCGCCAGCGTTTACCACCCCAGTTCCAACGCGTCTTCCAGCTTCTACAACCCGGTGGGTAGGAACGGTGTGCTGCCGCAAGGATTTGATCAGTTCTTCGAGACCGCCTACGGTTCTGGTGAGAATCAGCAGTCGGAGTATTGCGGGGAAAAGAGCCCAGGTAAAGTGCCGTCTGCAGCAACTTCAAGTTCGGAGACTTCCAGGGTGTCGGTAGAGAAGGAGACGAGTCCCGGGAGCAGCAGCCCGGAATCTTCTTCCGGCAACAACGAGGAAAAAAGCAGCAACTCTAGTAGGTAGAATCAGTGCCCACTTATGAGGGAAAGTTTTGCGATCTCGCGCGCTGCTGTTAAAAATTTTATGTGCTGTTTTATAAGCATATAAGGGGGTTTATGGATGGCCTGTAGATTTCCCAACAAAACTTTTTTTTATATAAATGACAGGATCACGTGCTCCGCTCTGAAATTGGCCGTGAAATAACACCAGCCAATCCCTGCATTAACATACCTCAAGTAGCACCTCAAAAAAGTGAATTTTGGATTAAAAATCTGATCGCTTAAATTATCAGGTGGACATTTATTTAAAAAGGTAGACTTTTGGCCGCTGTGATCAATGCGTGTATGAATACAACTCACGGATTCTATAAAACACGTGTTGACACAAAAACTATTTATAGGTTGTATTCAGTTCCATAAGTAACCGCTTTAAAACATAACAGGGGTAAAATGACATTTTTAACAGCAACATAAATACTGCAATACCTTTAGCACGGAGCTTTCCATCATAAAAAAGGACTTATTTCAGGTCGGAGTGGCTATATTTTATTTAATAATCACATTTTATAGCTGGCCGTGAGATAAGCACAGCCTTAGCGTTACAGTATTACTTCTCGAGGTTACTTTTGTTGACTTCTTCAGTACGGAATATCTACACAATGACGTCCCCACCCCAAAGGAAACCAATTCCAGTTTCCCAGTATCTTTATAATGTTAGGTTGGTAATCACCTACTCCAAATCCTTTTAAAATGTAATCCCTTTGATAAAATAAAACGTCTTGCCTTTCGCTTAATTTTGTCTTTGATACTCTCATCCTCGAGCATTTCACTTTTCAAATGTGGTTATCTTCCAAAGAGGGTGGCTAGCCCTTTGGATACATAAAGCCCCTTTGTGATTTCAAGTATCTTTGGAAAGGGAGCATTACCGCTTCAATTTAAGAAGTTCTACGACCATTCTGAGCATCGAGGCGGCCATCTTTTGTCCTAAGGTTCATTCAATACGTTAAAAGCGCTTCTATGCTTTAGCTAACTTTTCTGTATCGCGAGCACTGGTGGAGAATTTCGCTGTGTACAATGTAGGAACTGCATAAAACTTTTTTCCAGTTCGCTGAAAAGTATAATCCTCACATAAAGCACTGTCTACTCTTATTTACGGCTATCAACGTTTTAACCCACTGTTTACCTGTTGCAGGTGGTCAGCGTACACGTAAAAAAAGATGCCCCTATACCAAGTACCAGATCAGGGAGCTGGAGAGAGAATTCTTTTTCAGTGTCTACATTAACAAGGAGAAGCGCCTACAACTTTCCCGGATGCTCAACTTAACCGACCGGCAAGTTAAAATTTGGTTTCAGAACAGGAGGATGAAGGAAAAGAAATTAAACAGAGACCGCCTTCAATATTACACTACGAATCCATTGCTCTGAGATTAGACTGAGTTTACAAAGAGGCATTCCACCTTCCTAACTTCTACGATGAAATCGGCCAGGCCAGAACGCAGAGGTAAAAAAACACTCAAGTTCGAGTTTGTGAGCAGACACTTTAATTCAGCTCTGACGGGCCAGACGACTTTCCAAAGCTAATTACGACGTCTAGTTTCAACTCTAAAAAGTAACTGGAATTTATGCTCATCGTTGACCACACACACACACACACACACACACACACACACACTTCTAAACTCATATCCGTTGTCTATATGATTCATACAGAGAGTGTCTCTAGAGATTAACTTTGAGATGTCAAGGTGAACGTTTGAACATAGTTAAGCAGAACTGGTTTTGTAATTGAAGAAAGAAAGCAGCTTCTATACATGAACGGACACGTGTACTGAAGCCCTAGGAGAAAGAACTGACTCTTGTGGACCTGCTGCAATATAAGAATATTTTTAAAAATAAGGTGATAAGATGCGCATGCTTTAGATTAGGAGCATTTCAGTGGCTCTCAATGCCAGCCACAACAATTGGATATATATTTGTTATCTACGGTTACCAAAAGTAGCAAGCAGTCTCGTTCTTTTGCATCTCAGCCTTCGGGAGGAGAGAACTTAGCGCAGCAGCAATTCTGCAAATAATGCCAGTTTATCGCTGCTTAGCGTACTGAATACTTGTCTATAGGAAAGGCAGATGATAACTTCGGATCTCTACGATAGAATCACCTTTATTTCCATAAATAACGATCAGTACTCCCCATCCCCCACCCCCATAATTACCCCAAATGAGAACATGCATGCAAGTATCCAATTTGAAATTCATAGCAAAAGGAAAGACCGTTTCTAATGAGTGTGGAATTTATATTAGTCATTAAAATAAGCAAGTGTGGTTAAATTCAGTTTTACATGTATAAATCTGTATATTTTAGCTGTTGGCCTCGATATATTAACACCTTACCATTTAATACATAGCTTGGGATAATAAGATATTTGAAAACCGGCTATTTTATGCTCGCTGAAGCAATTTGTGTGTGTTTATTTGTACTTGATACATCGTGCTTCGTAATTTTCAAATGCAGTTTTTACTTTCAAAGGGAAAAGATGCTACCCGCGAAGGCATACTTGAGCACAAAGTATTGTAAATATATCGCTCTTTTGGTACAGATGAATGTGTATAGGAATTGGGTTTAAAGGTTGCTGCTCACGCATCTATTCTTGTCACGGATTCCTCCAAAGGATGACCAGTCTGCAGTATTTACAGTATTGAAGCCATCTTTATCCGTGTGAACCAAAGACAGAAAAGTATTTTCATTGAGTGTTTTATTGCACAATGGTAACATTTCCTGTACATTCAACATATAAGCTTTTTATAGATCGATATACTTATAGGCCGCATTGTCCATAAATCGCCCACACGTAACCAGACAACACATGCCAGCCCTGAAAGTCCCTTCGGTTTATTTTATCAATTTAATTTAAACGTTTCGATGTGGCTTTTGTTATTAACATCATCAAAATAGCTTATTTTCTCGTTCATTCTGGTAAAATGACAGATGACAGCGGTCGATTGCTTGCCGTTATGTTCTTTTTTGGTAATTCTATTTTTTTTTATTTTGCAAAACACTGAAATATAACAAAAGGCTGGAATATGCATCACAGAGGTGGTGTTTTCTACATTAAGAAATTTGATTTTGAAAATAAACAACAATTCCTTCAAGAGCAAAGTCCTCATCAAAAGCTGTTTAATTAAATGTGATGTCGACGTTTGCTAACATTTGTATATAATTTATATTTATCAATTTGACTAAAATGGGATAAATTTGCATGTCCACGTTCAGAGAGCGCGCAATTGGACTTAATGTAGAAAAATTAATTAAGGTGCTTTTTCTTACGGCAGACTTTGTTGGGTATTCAAGACAGAACTAAAACACCTGCGAAGTATTGTACTATTGTTCGTTTCATGTACGTAATAAACAACCATTAAAGCTGGATAACATTCCACATCTGTCTACATACATTGGTACGTTTCTTTAGTTTGTATTCTGGAAAATAAGACATTCAGATCAAATTTCGGACAATGATAATTTCAAATATTCAAGTCATATTAAAAGCCTTATGTTCGCATTAACAAAATTAGACGAAAAATCAAAAAAAATTGCGTTAGTTTAAACTTTATTCCATACACACGAAAAAAAACCCGAAGCTGTCATGAGGGAAATTTTGTGGGTCTTTGCTCTCGGTTTGGCAAATATTGGACTGCGTTTGTTAAGGTTCATAGGGTGTAAGTTAGAAGAAATTGTAATACATTATAGTTGTGTTACAATATCTTTAATGCTGATTTTTTTCCGCTTTCCTGCTTGTTTCCTGGCTTTGAACTTCTGTTACGTCGTGGACGTCACCTCTAACCTTGGGGGGGAAAGGGATAATCAGCTCTGAATCTTCCACTCTCTGCTCAGACTCCCGCCGGCGGTGACGGGAGGCCGAAACAAATTATAAGCGACTGATCAACAGTATTGGCAGAGATACTATCGAGACATGTCCTCACGTCATGAAAGTTTAATGTTGCGTGTGAGGCTGCTTTAATAATGAATGATACTAACAGTGATTAAAGATATGAGTTAGTTTTTATATCTAGAGAAGAGGGAGTTGAGACAAGTATGGTAGCATATGAAGGGGCCGTGGCATTAAAGGCAAATGACAAGGGATCGCCTCTGTTGCTTGGTTACTAACAGCGGGATAAGTCGTAAAGTCTTTTTTAATTGCAGCTCTCTGTTTCTTAATATTGGGGCAATAGATATGAAATTCCAAATGCGGGGAATATAAACAAAATCTTCGAGTTTAATTGTTCTCCCTCTCTAGATATCGTTTTGCGTTCGCTCGGTGTTTCTGCACAACTACACGAGAGAGCTATGACCATGAATTCTTCCAGCTGGACACACACAGTCCACATGGTGGCGCCATTTAGATCAATGTCAAAGCCGCTTTGGCGACCGCAAAAAAATATAAGGAAAAATACTTTGTCGATGTTCCAAAGTACAAGTTTAATGGGAGGTATGTGAATCTTCTGAAGCCAAATTGAAAACCGCACCTCTCTATTTGACAAATTAAATCTAATCCAAATTGAATATTCAATTAAGCTCAGAAATAACCACTTTTTTTTGCTAACAGAAGAAAGGTGATCGGGTTCATGCAGATACAACATGGATTCTTCAACCTAGAAATGTTATCACACAATAATCACCGAGGAATTCAACAGCTTAGGATACAATTAATGTGAAATTTGAATTCGGGTGGAATGAATTGTTTTAAATTGTTCTTATTTCGTTAAAAATGTCTAGGAAAGGGAACGTATTTCAAATACGACAGATTTTAATTGTCTACTAAACTAGATTAGAAAATACAATAAACTTGCTTCTTAAATAAATCACGAGAATGTTATACAATAAAAACAATACACAATGTATATTGTCGAATTTACTAGTTAGGAAGGAAATGTTTTTTTCTGCAACAGTTTCGCGTATTCGTTCTTTTGTTTTTCCTTCCGTTTTTGCACGATATTGCGTGATTTTTATTGTCAACTTAATGCTAACATTGGACATCAAGCGATGTAAAATTTAATTTGCTTATTTCCTCCAACAACCAGGGTGTAATATTCTGAGAAATATTTTCGCAAAAAGACTATATGTGTTATTCAAAACTGTCTCTGGGTGTAAATGTGCTCAACCGCTGAACTTTGCATTTAAGGTTCAGAGCATTTCCGACCCTTTTCTGTTTTCCGATTTTGTCCAGTTCCCATTTATTATTTTATTTAAAACATGAAAGAATATGTATATATTTCTTCTTCAAAAGTATAACAATAATATTAGCGCAGTTTCATGTTTTCCTAAATATTATCGAATGTTAAAACGTCAACCGAATCGTGTAACTGGGCTAGGTTTCCTCGTTTGCCCGTATTATCATATATATAAAAAAGCGATATAGGGTCTTTTCAAATAATTGTGCATTTTTAAACCATGGGGAAACATTATGAAGCATTGGTTGCATATTTTTCCAAAGTATATTCGATTATTTATTTCTCGCTCTGCTTAGTTTTAACGGTTAACGTAAAAATTAGATTAATCTACTTCTGCGGACTATTTCTCTTATTTGTTGATATCCATCGACCATATTGTGTTTTTAACATGGACGACTAATCTACAACTAGATGCAAAGAAATGCGAAAGTTGCTAAAATTTAACGTCAATTCGGAGCATATTAAGTGCATGATTTTGTACATTTTGAAGTAAATTTTATGTGAAGGTCATACTTGCTGACCGTCTTCTGCGGGGAATCTAAGATTAATTTTGCCTTGTACAGTGTTACGTTCCGTAGTGATACCCTGTGTTAACTAGTCTGGCTAAACAATGTATAAGCATGATATGTCTAACAAATATTATTGCGTTAAATTGTGTTGGATGCGGGTACTGTAGTTCAGTTGATTGCTTGCTTGCCTGTATATATGTAACTTTATGCGACTGTGCTAAGCTAGTAAAGGGTTTCGTTACAACGTCAATATTAATTAATTATTGCCTATGGAATCTTTCCGTTAAATTGCAAAAAATTACCTCCTTCCTATAATTGAAAAATACTTCCAATCTCTCTTGTGTCATTTATTGTATTCCTTTGTTTTAGACAATGTAACAAAAATTGCAACTTCCAGCTATTATCTTCATATCTTTTAATAATGTGTTATGAAGAATGTCATGAAATGCATTCCTATCAGGACTCAATACAATTTCAATATTTAAAGCATGCTATTTGGAAGCTGAGACAATCTGAAGGCACAGCGCCCTCTAGGTCTAGGACTAGCACTTGCACGCAGCACAATATTCATTCATTCTGTTTGGTTGCCGGATAAAGTGTGTTCCGGTGTTTCAGTACTAAATATATTTAATAACCGGAACCGATAACAAAGCAACGAAAAATAGATCTCAGTTTTGAAGAGGAATTTAAATTTTCGTGCTTGCTGCATTGATATGTGCAAAATGTCATTAGTAGTTTGTTTGTTAAAGGCCATATCATCAAAGGAAACAATTTCAACAACTGTTCTTTCCTCTTGTCAGGGAGATCAGGTTTTCCGCACTAGAAGCCAGTGCGTCTAGATTTTTAAGTTATTGATATTCCCGTCTTTCAAGTGTAAGAAGACAAAAACTCTTTGATAAAATATCTCAATTAATTGATAGATATCTAACTGAGTGAACATCGAAAATAAGCGGTGGAAAGAATAGGCATTTAGTGCGCGAGATTGCCAAAAATGTGAAATATTGAAGGATGAATTTAAAAAGTAGGATGGCTAAAGAAGAAATTCATCTTCCTAACTTTCCGGAAAATAAAACAGTTTAGACAATCTGAAGTTGATATAATTGATTTAAGAATCAGTTTATCATTTTCTATTTCTAACAAAACACTTTTCAAAAATAATTTATTGTGTATATTTGGCTGCGTGCTTGAACTATTAAAATATATTTTACGTGTCACTATTTACAAATTGCTTTGCATCAAAACTTCCGTTGTTTGCCCAGTGAGTTCCTCAAAGCAGGACGTCAATGTGCTGTAAAGCATTTTGCTAAAGCAGAGTCTACTACAGAAAATTGGTAAATATGATAGAACTGCTTACAGTCTGTTTTTTATTTGAATAGATGGGGGCGGGGGTACAATAATGAAAGTTAACTATTTGTTCTGGGACGTACAAGCTGTACGTTAAACAGATCTGGCATGTGCACGCTTCATAGTTGAATTTTGCCTTAATATGAACATAATGCTGGATTATGGAATGGCTTAAAATTGAACATTAATACCCACAAATCCTTCATTGTTTAGAGGTATCAAGTTATTGAATGAAACGTTCTGGATAGAGTAGATTACTGATGCAAAGAATTTGTTGTAATTATACATTTTCCGCCAACTCTATTTTCAACGTGGGCCATAACATGGATCTTTTTAGTTTGCGACTCGACCCCTGCTGTGTCACCTTCACCGTGGCCGGTGCAACTAAATTGCCGTTTTTTTTTGTTATAAAGCCAGTGAGCTACTCTGTCAGCGTGTAAAAAAAAAACTTCTCAATCATTTAAAGAATATGGTTAAGAAAATGAAAATCCATAGCTCAGATTATTCCAAATTCTATACTTAACAAAAAGGTAATTTCAAATAAATGAAATCTACCTATCTGTTTCAACAACATCTAGTCAAAATCTCGTTAACTTTAAAACCAAGTCGAATAATATATGAGTTTGCGCAAGTCTATTTATTTGCATGTATTTGGCAATGCGTGGCTTCCACATCATTTGAGCAATTTTACCTGTAATATCTTAAGGGAAACTAACATTAGAATTATTTAAGATCCCGTTTTATATATTAAAAAAAGATATATCGATACACGATTCGGCACAGAAAACTATATATTCTATTCAGTTTATATAGTAGATTTTTATAAATCTCCCCACCCTATTTTCGTCTGAACACCTTTTGAATTGTTAGAATGCTGATTTCATTGAACGCGTCTAAATTGAAGTGCTATCATACAAGTGCTGATTTCACCAGTTATAAACCTTTACCTTGTGGAATATTGTTCATTGTTCACGTTCAAAGTCGATTAATTCATTTGAAATTGTATAATCCAATCGCTTTTTCTTAGTCTTTTTTAAAAGGGGATACTGTTGCTACATAGCAGTATAATAGCTGAGATGGAAGTAGAACAAATGAATCAGGTCTCCTACGTTACAACAGGGACTGCACATCAAAAAGTACTTCATTGGCTGTAAAGCGCTTTGGGACGTCCCGAGGTTGTGAAAGGCGCTGTTTAAATGCAAGTCTTTTGTCCCTGTTTTAAATTGTTTGAGGCATGTTCACGGAATTCTATTTAAGCAGGCAATTGAAAAATAACGTTCTTAATTTTTCTTCATTCCAAGCCGTAAAACAGCCATACGTCCATTTCTGTTATTACTCTATATTTCATTTCATTTTGTTGTTCAGTACAGGGATTCTTATTGTTTTCTGGCTTGATCTCAGTTTATTCTGCATTCAACTCTGAATGTAAACGATGTCTTTAGATTAACGGCTTGGACTCACTATTTAAATAATTTTAAAACACATGCAACAAATTGTCCCTAAAAAATATTTCTCACCTCTAATAGTGTTGTGGCGACAACTAACCAGATTAGTTAGAATTATAGATTTAGATGGAAATAATATTTACTGAATTTGGTATTGTTTTCTTTCATTTCTTGTCTGCGATCTTTGGCGTTAGTTTGTATTTTAATTGTAAACTGTATATAAAGTTCTTACTTCAGAACTTTCTAAACTTATAGAACAGTGTTTCTGTTTCAGTGCTTTATTCTCTGAGCAACAAATATAAAGAAAAAGAGCACTTTATTTCCACGGGTTCTCAGTCGCCAGCTTGATCCATACACCTTAATATGTATATTGGATACATTTTATCCGAAAAGGGATCTGATAGGCAACTATATTGGGATCTCGGGATGGTTGCCTGCAAAACTATTGAATACAAAAGCAGTTAAGGTCAGACATTGTTTTTAGATTTATCGTTGAGACACAAAAAAAAACAATGGTGTGTCTTCGACTTCTCCAGCTATCTTAGCACATCACAAGGAACTGATATTACGTTAAGTCAGAGCCCACAGATTGTAAATGTTTGCTCCAGTTCCGTGTCCGAAAAGGTTTCAATGCGCACATACAGTACAATGGCCGATACACTTCAAGGGTGAGGAGTTCTGCTTTGAAGTTCAGAGAAGTTTTGGTAGATTTTGTTATTGAGAAAAAAACCATAACAAAATTGTTATAAGCAGTCTCACTCAGTGCTGAAAGAGGTGAATGCGTGAGTTTTCACCTTGTATCTTTATCCGGAAAAGAGAGAAAGGCATTCAGTCTGGCCTTCAGTCTTAAGTTCACGATCTAGGGTAATAACGAGTCGGAGCCATAAGTGAGACAGCCAGCACAGCTCAGACATTGAAATCGCTTATTTACTGAAGAACCGCGATTCGCCCCTCTGCTATCTAGGTTCGCCCCTTTATCACTGACTGGAGAAGGCATTATTTACCTCAGTTGTTGCTGCGTTTTAAGACGGATGTTTTTTTTATTTACGCGCTGACGGAAAAAATGTAGAAATCTTGCAATGCCCACGATCGAAATAGCATGGCGTAAAGAAAATTTTCTTCGTTACTCATTTTTTTTATGTCAGACAGAACGCACTGATCGCCACACAAAGTGCCGTCTAACTTGTTCGGAATTATGCACTTTCTAGAGCTATTTCTTTAGTATTTTTTTCTGTCTCTGCCCCTGAACTGCACGATAAAGGCGTCTCATCTCCCCTGCGTCCTCGGCAGTGCTAACCACGTTTCCTAACTGTTACCAATGTCGTAATTAACAGTCACGTACACCTTAGTAGCAAGAAAAAGAAACTTCTTCCTGCAAATCCTTGCTGCTTCAATTACTTCCTGGTGTGGGTTTTTTTAAATGTGCACAGGAGACTCACGGCCCTCGCTCCATCCCTCTCCATAAAGTTGAGAAAGGCTTGCAGTGTCTAAGAAACTGAAGAAACCAATCCACTGTCCCCATTACAGATTTACTAGGAAATTGGGTTATAGACGTTTAAACCTTTCCAAAAACATACCAATAAAATTATCCAAATATGGTATCAATTTATTAAGCAATGAAACATTTACCAAGAGAACCAGATAAATATCAGGTCTCCAGCACATAAATGCGCCGCTTGTTAGCATTGGTGTACAGTAGTCCGAACCCTTATATATGAGACTCTGGCAGAGATGATAATTGTTATTTTTCCCCCATTAAATCTTTGTCTGCTCCCGTGATCACACGTGTCATGGGCACAGTGGGACTGCAAAGGGAATATTTTCATTTTTTTCTATACAGAACATTCGGATTTTTATAGGTTTTCTGGACTGCCGTGATAATTCTAAATAGTCGTTAGTGCTTAGGAAACAAGCGAGAATAAGGAATCCTCCGAGACGGCTCCTCGACGCGTGTAAAGCCGGCCTTTATATCACGCTGACCTTAACTGAAACGATATTTTAAATAACCTTCCTTTAGATTAACAATACTTTCTGAGTTTTAATCCAGCGCCAGAAGTTAAAATAGCTATAATTGGAATAATAGTGCAGAGATGGGGGGGGGGGGTCTGGGTGGTGGAGTGGTGGCGGTGCTAGTGGAAGTGGGGTACTGGGTGGGGGTGGGGCGGCCAGGGTGCACATTTTGATTCCGGCTTTAAGATGGCTCGTAGCAAAACACAGTCATGCTTGGGGCTGAATATTACATCCTAAGCTAACGACTACATTTTCGGCATCATTGCTAGCTACGTTTTATTAGAGGTGGCCGAGCAAGATGCAGTCAATGCGACTGACGCCCAGAACTGTCTCCTACCCAGATCCACAACCACACGTATAGCCACAAATACACCCGGTTAAGTTCTTACCTTGTCTAGGACCATGTGGATGTCTCTCTCTCTCTCTCTCTCTCTCTCTCTCTCTCTGTGTGTGTGTGTGTGTGTGTGTGTGTGTGTGTGTGTGTGTGTGTCTATGTGTTTGCCTGGGAGGGGCACTTATTACTGTTGCATTAATTCCTACAACAATACACAAATATTAACATTAATTTGTGCATAATCATCCTGCATACTAAATTGGGGGAGAGAAGGTCACCAATCGAAGACCACATTTCCATACTGATATTTAAAAAAAATATATGGCAGTTTGGCTTTCTCTCTGTCCTCATTTTTTAAGTTGCCTCTGAACGGGACGGGGTGACAGAGTCTGAAGGAAGCTTCCGCTTCCCGCTTTGTTTTAAACTCAATCGGGTTGTAGTTAAGACGCTTGTAAATTTTGTTTAACTGCAACGCACTCTATTTTTTAAGACGAAATGATGAGGTCGATTTTATAGGTATGGTAAACGATGTATACTCTGGCTCAGCCGGTCGATGGGCAGATGGATGAAGTATTTCGCAACAACTCATTCTGGATATTGTGATTTGGGATAAAATACCACGAATTGTCATAATTCAGTCACACCAAATATCCATGCTGTAGAAATAGATGGATAAGAATAAATGCTTGTTTTATTAGGGTGTTTCTTCGACCTTCCGCACTTAACCCACAGCGCTGCAGAATGTTACATTAACCCACTAAGCTCTAAGCTACGCAGGCCAGACATAGAGCCACGGATTTTATTTCAGAGGTGATTCTTCAAGGAATAGCAATGGAAGAAACAATCAGTGAAGAGACACCGTGGATCTGAATTACAGTGACCACTATGAAACTCTTGCAGCTGGCGGCTGGGTAATTACAATCAGATCGGTGAAAGTCAAGATTACTTGTGTTTACTCGCGAGTATCCTCATGTGAAACCTCTACGCCCGAATAAAACTGTAGAATATAGAATTAAAACTTTGTTCTTTTTGCCAACTGCATTGGCTAATAATTAAAAGTATGTAAATAACGGCTGCTTGTAATTGTTAATGTGGCTTCTCGTTAAATTGAAACTTGTAATATTGAATTAGCATTTTGCGCCTTTTAAAATTTTTACTTGAAGGCCATAATTGTAATACAGTAGAACTGAATAAATAAAGATGCATTTACACGCTTTTTGCAGTTTACCGAATACATATGGTGACCTTATTGCAGTTCTGGTGACGTAGCCTCGCCAAAGAGGAGCGGCTTCTGCCCAGTTCTGCCTTTTGATTGGCTCGTCCCGCCTGTCGTGCTGCGGAGGTATCTCTAATCATATTCAACGTGTTTGCACAAGAAATGTCAGCCTGAACTGGATATCTTCTGCTTTCGCCAAATTACCCCACAACAATGTCATGCTCAGACAGCCCGGCTGCAAACTCCTTTTTAGTAGATTCACTGATCAGCGTGGGTCGTGGCGGAGAAGGAACCTATTATCCCAACAACAGCGTATACCTGCCGCCTGGTTCTGATCTATCATACGGCATCCAGAACTGTGGACTTTTCCCATCTCTGAGCAAACGCAGTGAGAACAACTCTCAGAGTATGGTCCTGACTTCTCATCCCTACATGAGCGGGATGGAAGTCTGGTCAGATCCTCCTAGATCTTGTCGCATGGATCAACCTGCAACCCAGCAAGCAGCATGTTCCTTCCCCCAGAATATCAAAGAAGAAAATGCCTATTGCTTATATGATTCTGAGAAATGTCCAAAAAGCGCGGCATCAACAGATCTTTCCACGTTTCCAAGGCTCACGTCAGAGTCGTGCTCCACTAGTGACACTACTACTAACGGCGGGGTTCCTGTGCCCGGCTATTTCCGTCTGTCCCAAGCCTACCCGGCATCCAAACAGACACTCTATAACAACACTGGGCAGGTTGGGGCCTCTCCGTTCGTGCCTCAGACCCAGATCCGTTTTGGAACACCCCCTTCTTCAGCTTCGACCCCGAGTGAGTTGGGGAGGAAAGGAAGCGAAGGGACATCCCCCGGCCATTTAACTTGCGGTTCCGAAAGGGAAGAGGCAGAAGCTCCTGCTTCCTCAGCAAACGAGGAGTCTTCTCCAGTCCCCTCAGAGAGCAGCAAAAACTCTCCTGAAAAAGAAACAAAAGGTAGGTACATGAGAGACAGTGGACGGTTTACAGAGCTAGCAATCTGAAATGGGTAGACGTGGCAGGTACAGCCAACAAGCCTAACAAAGGGGGGGTTCGCTCTGACCCTGTGAACTTTTTATTTTTGGGCGTGAGCTATGCTGTAAAAATTAATGCCTAGTATAGTTTATAGTGTGAGCCCACGCTCCGGAATCAATTGCACTCAGATTCTAAACTTGTCAGATAAGTTACAAAACCACGAATCCCGTCTACAGTTATTTAAGTGTACCGCATATTTGAACGCAGAGTCCAAAGTAAATAAAAGACAGCCAATAAATAATACTCAAAGGAAACCAGGGACGTTTTATGATCTAGTGCGTCTTTCGAGAAAACAGGGTTAAAATAAGAAAATAGGAAAAGTTTTCAAAATAATAAAAGATAATGCTGTCATATTTTGCATTAAGATATTTGATGTTATTAAACCAGTGTAGAATTATTGCTCATGGGATTTTGTTAAAAATATCAGAATCGATGAGAAAAGACAGTTTTAGAGGTTACCTAGTTTATTTCCTACTGTACGTAAAATTCATCCACTTAGCTATATGGGAACACCATAATACAAAGTTGAAATGCCCACCGATCATTTTAGTTGTAGCTCTAACGAACTTCATAAGAAAAAGTTCGAATAAGTTAGTTCAAGTGAAAAAAGTAAAGAAGTGGAAAGGCAAGACTCTTAAAGCTTTCAAGTAAAGGGTTCCACATTTCGATCTGGTACATTTGGAGTTGTTCGCTTAAATGAAGAATCCCACTTAATCTCTTTGGATTATTGGCATGGATGAAGATAGGTTTTATTTCATGTGAAACATGGCAAGAAATAGGACCGAACACTTAAAAGTTTGAAATGATAGCAGAAGTGCTAAGCAAAATATTGTATTTTATGATAATTACACGAGTATATTTAAATTGAATAACCAACTGCGTTGGTATTAAATCTAGCACTTTGATAGGGGAAATGAGTTGCACTCTTACAGAATGGAATGAAATGAATCTGACAGTGTCACTCTGAGTACATAGGATTTCTGATAATTGTTTAAATTATGTCCAATTCTATTAAAGTACAATTTTCAAACTAATTTATCCTAAAAGACTCCACGTTCTCTGTAATACTACATAAACACCCAGACTGGCTTAGATCACGGAATAATTCAAAATGTATTATTTTTCCGTACCATGGAGACATGCAGTAAAGGTATTGACAGGTGCTGGGGAAAAAATGGACCATGTTTCTATAAGATTAAAAGTGAAAATTTCAAATAATTAGAAGATGCAGTATTTTGAATATTTCATGTTGCAACTAAAGATGGTGTACCTCATTTTTGGGCACAATGGCCTAGAGAACATAGGTAAAAGTATCCATTTTTGAACAAGTAGTTTCCCATTGAAAATTATTTGACGAAACATTTTGTTGTTTCTCTGATCATCTGCTTTCTCTCTCTCTCTCTCTCTTTCTATCTCTCTATCTATTATCTATTTCTTTATCTATCTATCTATCTCTGTTTCGTTCCTTTTGCTTGCTGCCATTTCTTTTACTCAACAGGGGAAGTGAAAGCTGAAAATGGGGCTAACTGGCTGACTGCAAAGAGTGGCAGGAAAAAACGATGCCCTTACACCAAACATCAGACCCTGGAGCTGGAGAAAGAATTTCTTTTCAACATGTACCTGACTCGAGAGCGTCGCCTAGAGATTAGCCGCAGTGTCCACCTGACTGACAGACAGGTCAAAATCTGGTTTCAAAATCGCAGAATGAAACTCAAGAAAATGAACCGTGAGAACAGGATCCGAGAGCTCACAGCAAACTTCAGCTTTTCATGATAAACACAGACACTGGTTTGAATATTTTAGCCGGAGACACCGGGAAGTTATGCTAGTGTTAATAAAAGACTGAAACCTTTTCCACTTACCTCTGACGCCTCAGCCTTGTGCTGATTGTAGATAAATACGATTTATGTGTTTTGTTTTTATTTGTGGAGCTAGTCTGTCTCTGTATCTATAATAATAAGTGTGGCCATCGATGGGTAAGGCATGCACAGAAGTTATCGTCCGATATGACGATTTTCCAAACAACTGAGGAGGAATAGGGTTGGGGGGGGGGGAAGAAGGATGATGAACGTGTCAACAATCATTTAATTGTGCTAGTTACCAATTATGAGCTAAGTAAATCGAACATTGTAATATTTAAATACATTTATGCTGTTAAAATAGTTCCAGGATAATGTTACTACCATATACCGATATGTCGATAAAAGTTAAATGTGAATATGCTGTAAAAGTGTGTTGTTACATAAATATATCACATGCCATGAACGGGAGCACCATTGCACATTTAAATGTGAAACATTGTTGCAAACATAATGAAGTAGAACGTGGGACCCTTTATTCCGTGCCGCCGATTCCCTTTTAAAAAGAAAATAAAATCAACTAGAATTGATTCATTTTTGATTTTGAAAAAAAAAGAGAAATATTCTTACTGGAAAACTCAGAAATTGCTTGATCCAACTGCCGCTGCACTGTGTACGTTAACAAAATCTTGTGTTCCCTGGAAGATGAATAAAACGTATTTCGTCGGAGTCCTTTGAGATAGGTATATGCACATTGTTTTTTTAAAGTTCATTTTGTGTTCGGTGTTTTTTCCTTACCTTTATCTGTTGAGAAGGTTTACTACAGGAATGGTGGGTTTAAGACTGGCAATTACCGTTGCAATCTATTTAAATATTACCTAGACGGTCGTAATTTGTCTGGGCTATATAGCAATGGTGCTGTAACGTTTGTCGGCTTTTGTTGAGTTTTATGACTTGCTAGTATATCTGGGTTGTTGCTGTCTTGGACGAGTGGTTTCAGTTGAGCGAACAGCCACGAAGACAGAGGAAGCAGCGCACCGCTCGGATGTAGGACATTGGTTTTCTTCGAACAAAATGCACTCCAGATCTTTAAATCTGCAAAATTCAGAAGAGTTTGAAGAATCGAAATACTCTAGCAGATCAAACATCTGGAAGTATTCAGGATGAAGGTGAGATCTGTATGAAGAGCGAAGTCCATTATCGTATATTTAAACCAATAGGTATGGGATCATGTATAACAAACACGTGTTTTTGGTATATTTTAAATGTAATCTGTGGTTTTAGCAAAGGAAAGTTAATGCTACTGTATGGGTTATTTTCTTTTTGGGTGGGGAATATGGAAGAAGAAGAAAAAGAAAATATATATTTATTGTCTGTGCCATCTGACTAGCTCTTCGGGCAAACCTTGAACTCGTTATTATTGCAGTGCACGCAAGTTACAATAGCTTATCATTACTAGAATGAATGACATGTATAGAGATCGCGTGAAATCCTGCACAGGGATAATAAAGAACCCCGCCATATTTAGTGGGGTCTAACAAGTATTCTCGTGCTGAATTTGCAATTCAATTTATTCATTTGAATTGGAATCCGGCATCAAAACCCCGAAAACCCCTCGATTATTTGGGAATAATTTTAGGGACAAACAGCCTGGCATGTTGGAGCGTCCTTCGATTCTGGTAAATGTATGCAAGATTTTGACGGGAAGCGCAATGATTGTGACCTTTATCTGAGTAAGCTTGTTGAATGTGCATTCAGATTGCCCCCTACTTATGTACAGTGATAGGAATCTAAAGATCTGAGATAGAACTGACCTGTGATTTAGGTAGTTTCATGTTGTTGGGGTAAAGTCTAACTCTACAACACGAAACTGCCTGAATTACTGCAGTTATCGTCTTCGCCAGTGAGTTCTTGAGCTGGTTTGGAAAGAAACATCAGATACTTTAAAAAAAAGCAAGAAAAAAATTAAAAGCTTTTGGTTTGATACGGCCAGCGGTAAAGTTCTGTAACAGGAATAAAAACGTGTAGCAAAACGATATAGTAGATTCCTATTGTATAACTTTCCACCCCCGCCCATTCCGAAATTAATGCAATGGTATTTTTTTTTAAAGAGCACAAGAGATTCTTCTTTATTTTATAAACTAAAGCTGGATTGTGCTTTCCGAACGATGTGGAATTTCCTGAATATAACATTCTACATTCGATCTGTTTGTTTTTCCTAAGAAGGATCAAGTTCATGTTTAAATTAAATATGATACATTTCGATTTCCCTTCAATATGTGTGCGCTGTCGAAACATTATTTGAAAGCACCGATGATAGTCCGCGGTACCCTGCTGCAGATCGCTGCAGTTTCATACGTACGGCGGCGTAATCGATGCATTTCAGATTTCCATTTTGTTAGTGATAAATATTCCAAGTTACATTAGCATAGCTAAAAAAAGTCACATATTTGCTTGATACATTCTGTGCATGGTTCATATTGTAATTCGTGGTGAAAATTTGAAATAGAAAAAAGGTCCTTGCAACATGATTTAAGATACGCATTTTATGCATATGTATTCTACCATGTGCAAGACAAAGAAATTACTTGAAAGGCACAAGGCCTCGGTTATGATCATTACATGGCGCCTAGGCGCGTAATTTTGGTTTGTTCTTGGAAACAGCGACCTCGGCGGAGCGTAGTGGAAGCGCTGCTCAGTCGGAGGCTCAGGCTCTGCTGAAACTAGACTAAACACAGAAAGCAGACTTGTCCCATTATATTGGGCTGTTTAGACCAGACAAACAGAAGCTTTAATCTAAGCAAAGCAAGTAAATAAGCACACTGGTGCTTTATTTTGTTGGTTAAGTTAAATGAACATCCTTTGGAATTAAACTATTTAAAATGGATGTTTCAATGTCATTATGCAAAGCAAGGATCATTATATCCACATAGTTTCTTGTCCTGTTTTATGAATGCAAAATTAAATTCATTGTTCATCTAATGTATGTTCAATAATTGTTCTGAAGTTAAACGAGCAGAATAAATTAATGGAGAAAATGCAGAACTTGCATATTGTAAAAAGAAAATATCCTTACATACAATTTTCCATATGTTCCTGTAAACGATTGGAAATTAGCTTTGCGAGGAAACTATTTCTGTTTAATTCATATATGGGTAAAGGCTCATCTGCAATATTAAATTATGTCATCCAGCATGTTGTCGAAGGAGAATTTACGTAAAGCAGAAATACCTATCTTGATTATTTTCTCAGTTCAATATAAAAGAAGATCTCCCGAAAAAAAATAAGTGCGTTGGTTCACCACAGCAGGTTCGTATTCTCCTGATGCCGCTGTGCCACCTTAAACTATCGACGGCATGGTTTATTGACCCGCGAAGGAAGTCAAGTTTGTACTGGTCATCCCTTCTGGTAACTGGCGGACCCTACTTAAAATGCTGTAAACGCTGCCCTTCGACTAAATGCATTCCCTCTCATTTATCTCGATTCTATAGACGAATACATTACCAAGAAGTTGGAGATATTTCTTAAATCATTACGCATCCGAATAAATATCGAATTGTGCTTTATATCATCCATATTTTAATGCTATTTTTCCCAATTTAATGTCCTTTAACTACTACTTATTTGACAAATCTGATAGAACAAATTATATTATTTTTAAATATCATTCTGGTTACATTTTGTATTATAATACGTTTGCGTTGTTCGCAGTCACCTCCGAGGTTCATACGATTTATAATCTTATAAAAAAGGAAACCGCGACAGCTTTGTTGTCGCTTTCATTAATGTTAAATTAAAAGCTCGCTTTCCTTTTTGTTAAATACCAGTGCATGCAGTCCTCCACAGTTTTACATTGAGTATTTAATTTCGGATTGCTGCGAATGAACTAAAATGCGATTCAATTATTCGTAAACTTACCACACTCCAATATAATGTTTGTTTTTTTTCTCAGACTATCATCAGACATGACTTGCTCGCAACTGAACGTGAGCGTTTAGCTCCAAAGCGTTCAGACCAATTTTGAATCCCATGTAGATATCGCCAGCATGTAAATCATATAGTTTATACACCGTTGAGTCTTGGTCAAATTATTTTGCTTATAGCAAATTAGACACGAACACGATGAAAGATGTTTATCGTCCTCACGTACTGTGAGTGTACAAATTGGGCTTTGCAATTTTACACAGATGTTATCTGAACGGAAACATAGGCGTCAGCATTTTTTAAATGATAAGGCTGTAAAGTCCCTCTAAAAAGTCGAAATTTCCAGGCTATGTCAACCTTAAAAATTTTATCAGTCAGCTTTCTCTCAGTCTTTCCAAATTAGTCTGACTACAATGTGCATTCAATGAATATCCAATTTGTCTGGATAATTCAATAAAGCATTAAAATATTTTTTTTGCTGAGAAAACATCGGTATAATACTTTTGTCCGAACTTTCATTGATATAATATTTGCACGAATTCATAACGATATGCTATTTATTTACAATAAACGTAATTCTAAAGTAGAAGTAAACCAGACCAATTCGACACTGCACAGGAAGAGCAATTTAGCTTTATCCTTAATCCATTCGCCTTGTCATAGAATGAGATACGAAATATCTGTCTACCAAATATATCTTAAACTTGAAGTGGATGCCTTGTTGCATTCCTCTACGCTGAATTATCTGCATCCTTGCCGCATTGTAACAATTTATTGGAGAACTTAAGGAATTGCATCCAAGAACGGTCATACATTTTCTGTCTTTATGCTGTTTTTAAAATGCCCTTGCTTGAGAGCTGGAGCTTGCAAACGACATGTGAGCTTCCCGTCCAGGACGCCTGAACAAAAGTCGCAACTGTATATCTAAACTGAAATACAGACTATCAAAATTCGTAACTATATTTTAGGTGGGGGGTGAGGGAATGGATTAGGTTTTGGTAGGAAAAAAGTAATGATTATACTACTTGCAACGAATTCAACTATATCGTTTAAAATCAAGCATTACATACAAACTATAAATCTTTAGGATCACAGCTAGACGCGGCGCATTCCAACTTTTGTTTTAATGGCTAGTCGTTTTTTTAAAAATCTCATTTAAAAAACCTTAATTTTAATTAGATGAACGGCTCTGTTTAGCGAAGTACAGATTCAGGGCCCCGTGGCTTCACTTTATGTATATATAAAATCAACATTTTTATCCCAATTTCAGACAATCTGCACAGGAAACGCAAACGTCTCTTTTTTTCTCCCTTAGGCTCAGCACTGGACTTGAATGGATCTTGATTCTGCTCTCGACCTCATCACTCCACCAGTTTCAATGTAACATTGCGCTGTCTAGATACTCATGTCCGCTCGCAAGCGACCGCTGAAGCTCCCCAACACCCGCCCCCACCCCTCGCCCGCAGACACTTTAGACTCAGACTTCAGCACCCCCCCCCAGAACCCCCCTTAACACCAGCATACCACCCACACAAAAAAAAATCTCCCTCCTGGCCCACTCTCCCTAAACGCTGAAAAGTCGAAGGAGTAAGAACAAAAATATAATTGTTCAGATTAAAAGAAATCCAGAGGAAAGATCGCTGCGTTTCAGTTATTTGCAGGTTTATACAATCATCGGATGGTTGTAAGGGCAGCCGTACTAAGGAGGGTGCATGTGTGGGAGCTATCTATTCACCACAAGCGCGATAGCACGTTGGCTTTAAGTGGCATCTGATAATTGTCTTTGTGTCTTCACTATTTCTGCGTTATCAGATATAAGGCAACAGTTCAAGTACTTCACATTGATTGCGGGGGAGGACTTTGTTGCTACTGTCGAGGTACACCAAGATATTATTTCCACCTTCATTTTAAGCAGAAGAAATATTTTTAACCGCATATAGCTGGCCAAATAGCCGCAAACAAAGATAAAAATTAAAACTGAAACATTACGGCTGAGTTGTGAATCGACAGCTTCAACAGCCAAATCTAATTACTTGGCCTGAAAGACCAAGGGTATTTTTAATTAAAACAGAACTAGGCTCAATGCCAGTCATTTAGAATAGCTGTTATTAATTCTTTCGCAGATTCTGAGATGTTTCCTCCATACAAACACATTTAAAAAGCTGTCCCAATGAAACACTGTAAAAAAACTACCATTTTATTCTGCGAATACAGCGCAGGAAAGCCAAACAAATAAATGAATCGACGTGTGATCATTAGATATAAAAGAAAATATTTCCTGTTAGAACGGCAATGATAAGTTATTCTACGCAAAAACGTTATAATAATAACGGAAAATTATTACGAAATATTTCTGAAGTAATTTCACAGATTTTTTATTAAATATATTGTATATTTATTTACTTAAACTCTGAACCAGGCCATAATACCGGCTTTCAGGAATATCCTTTATGTTAATTTTAATCTTGTTGAGTAAAATCATCCGTCGCTTTAGAGATACACATTCACACATCTTACATATATCGGTAGAACGTGTGTGCGTGAGAGAGATGGTTAGGCCCAATTAGGTTTTAAAGCACAGTACTTCGTTGTAATATTTAATATGCCGAGGGGAAAAGGTAATAAATGAAGCCATTAATACTGATGCTGGCGAAATCCACAGAAATAGGCCTCGTATATTTGTTCAATGTCTAATGGTTTGTTTTCATTTGCCATTGAAAGGAATCTATCTGAATCATATAAGAGACGAGAATTCCAAATACCGTCAGTGAAGGAAGGCTTTGCAATTTTCGCCCACATAATCCTCCAGTGAATGTATGAAGGAGATTGTCCACGAATCCGAAGAGAAAGATGTGTGGACTACTGGATTTCCGAACAAATTAATATCCCCCGTGTATCTGCATCTGTCTACCAAAAATAGCACGTTGTACGCGGAAGTTGTAATTTATTATGGTTTACTGTAGGTAAAGAGCCGTTTTGCAATGGCCATAGTTTGCTAACATGTAGTTTAATTGCTCAAACGGTTATAAAACGGAGATTGACACAGTGGGTTTAATGTGGAACTCGTTTTTAAAAGGAGCGATGCATAAAAGATGCAGGTACACACGACACTTCTCAGGGGTAGTCTTTAAAACTTCGTTAACAATTATCATTTATTAAAAATGCATTTGAATTTTAGTTTTTACCAAGCATAAATAATAAATACCTGCCCGAACACACATTCTTCGTTGTTTTTATGCAGTTTATAATTTCACTCTTTCCATAATATTTTATGAGAAGGTTAACGATTATAAGGTGTTCGTTAAAAAAAACGAGCATCTGAGGGGAAGATTGATTATGATATAAAGTAGTCCCCTCAGAAAAGAAATACAACCGGATACTTTTTCACATTTCAGTTGCCAGAAACAAATCGACGGGTTTATATAGAAGAAATTATATCCCTTTGCATAAAAAAACATATGAACTTGCTATATAAAATTATGACTATAAAAGATTGACCCCGCTACAAGCTGCGGATTGATTTATCTTTTATTGTTGTTTTTTGAGTCACGTGGGTAATTTATCCAATGGCGTGGAAGTGCGCTTGCACCATATTAGCGGACTGTACTTGTCCCGGCGGTAAGTTGTTATATTGAAATCTGCTCTTTCATATTTTCAGAGGCGCTTGCTGTGTCTTTGCCGAGAATGTCGACATCGGGGACTATCAGCAATTATTATGTCGACTCTCTTATAATGCATGAAAACGAGGATCTGCTGTCGTCCAGATATGCCTCGGGTCCATTGGCTCAGTCTTCCAGGCAGGCACCTCTCGCTGAGCACCCCGATTTTTCCCCATGTAACTTCCAATCTAAAGCGACCGTGTTCAGTACGTCCTGGAACCCGGTTCATGCTCAGAGTTCTGCCAACATGCCCGCCGTTTATCACCCATACATGCACCAGGCACCTATTGCCGCTACGCCTGATGGTAGGTACATGCGCTCCTGGCTAGATCCCATGCCGGGAACCTTGTCCTTCCCCGGGTTACCTTCCAGTAGACACTACGGTATCAAACCTGAGCCCGCAGCTGCCCGCAGGAATGACTGTACTACGTTTGAAACACACACGTTAGCCCTCTCAGATTATCCTTGTGGACCATCTCCCGGTGATAAACGTCTGGCCGAGATTTCCTTTTCTGAAAATAATGGAGAGGTTGAGCCAAACGCAGATAAACTGCACTTGGATCCAAGTAAGTATGGAAATCTCGCGTCTTTTTTTAAAAACTTTTCTAAGGATTATAAATTAGAGTCATTTTATATACTTGACTTTTTCATTGCGTGCAGTAATAAAAAAACATCTTTCTCCTTTTAATTATGCGTTTTGTGTGTGTGTGTGTGTGAAAGAGAGAGCGAGTGAGTGAGTGAGTGTGTGTGTGAGAGAGAGAGAGAATATTATGCATAAATTCAAGGTATTTGATCAAGGTTCATTTGTACGTTTTAGGGCATTTCCATGGACAGAAACCGTGTGTAAACTGAACTAGTATGCATTTCGTTATAACAGAGGAAGGGGAAGATATTAATTGCAGACCCCGTAATTCAAGTGCAAGTAAATGAGATGGAGATAAGTTCACTGGAAAGATGAAATGCATGCAACACACAATGCAATTAGCTAACGTTTTACCTTGATTAACAATTTGTCTAATACTGCTATTTTATCTCTTCGTTTTAAACTCTGTACAGAGACTTTCTTCATTGAACTGAACAATGCGTGTAAAAGTATAATAATTCAAAGATTGAAGATTCAGGATTGCTTAATGTCATTTCCAATACTCAAGTGTAAAAGAGAACGAAATAATTGTTGCTCGAGATCAAATGCAGCACAAAAAACACAATATGATAAGAAAGAAATAATATTTTTAAAAAACAAGATAAATGTAAATACATAAGATAATCAGTGTGAACATATGAATTTGCAGAAAACAGTTTCATCAACCCAGAGTTGCCCACCCCCTATTATCTGTAAAGGTGTTTTGATTCTGGGAATATTGCAATATTTGACTAACATGGGAAGGGAAATAAAGTAAATGTGTTTCCTTTACACTTTCAGATAACCCTTCCGCTAACTGGCTGCATGCAAGGTCCACCAGAAAAAAACGCTGTCCTTACACTAAACATCAGACGCTGGAGCTGGAAAAGGAATTCTTGTTTAATATGTACCTCACCAGAGACCGCAGATACGAAGTGGCCAGAGTCCTCAATCTCACCGAACGGCAAGTTAAAATCTGGTTTCAGAATAGAAGAATGAAGATGAAAAAGATTAACAAGGAACGACCTAAAGATGACCGGTGACACGGATTAAAATATCTTGGAAGGGGAAAGGACTAACTCACAAATACAATCGAAACGGACCCTGCTTAGAAAGACATTGAGAACATTATATCATACCATTAGCACAAATTACTCCTTTGCCAGTTCTGGACTACACTTGGTGGGAAAGACTAATGCATTGGTTAGATGGGAACCAAAGATGGAGACATCTACGGCAAGGTTAAGTCTGTGGCTACGGAAGCTACCTTTACATGAAAACTACCTTCTCTTAATCTACCGCTATTCTGTGCGGGCAGTAATTCAGTAATACTGTATTAGTTTAATATTTACTCGTTTTACACGCAGCAAACGAGGCTGCCTATATACTTGAATCCCTGTGTCTGTCGTGATTATCTCTGTGACTGGGCCTATGTGCTTGGGCGGTGTCTGAGTTAAGATCGAGTAAACCAACAAAAGAAAAAACTCAGCTCAACTCAGGATGTTTAATATAAAACTAACAGGCTGTGTGTTGGACATGAAATGTTATTTTCGTGGTGAACTTGGGACATATATTGTATTATTTTCACTGTGAATTAACTTGTAAAAAAAAAACGCCGGGCTTTATGCTGTCTTTGTGAGGCTGAGTAACGGCCTTGCCTGGGTGCATGACGATTGTGTTGTTCTTCAGCAAGTATATGAAACTGAATTGCATAGAATGCTAATATAAGTTTTATTTAAAATAAAAAAGCAGCGCTGAACATTCTGCTAAACGATACTATTGTCTATTGTGATGAAAGCACGAATAAAGTTCTCAGACACTTTGTATTTATCGGTGTTGTGGTGCAAAGAAAAGTATAAGATTTGGTTTAAAACTACCTATATGTATAACTAGTAACTACCTATGTTTCGTGTGTAAATGTCACTCTTAAAAACTGTCTAGATGCATTTATGCGATGGAAAGAAAACAATATTGTCAATAAAGGTAATGTGTACAATACAAGGAAAATATTTGGGTGCAATAGAAAGAGCATATACCACTAATGTGTTTTAAATGGGATTTTCTTTAGACCTGCCAAGCTAACACATTTAAACTTGTGTACACGTTTAAAATGAATACCTCGTGTCATATTGACCAAACTATACTGTTTGTAATGAAATGTCATTTTATTTGTTGTCTAATAAAATATATGTTTCACTACATAATACACGTGTTTTCTCGTCATGGAATTCAATGTACGGAAATGCTTTCCGGGGTACTCTGTCCCCGAATATATTTCATCTATTGAGCCCTAATTCCAGAATTTTTCGAAACTCGCCAACTATTCTTTACGGGTTTAAAATATTAGAATTAAACCCAAATTTTTACAACAAAAGGGATGATGAAATAAAAATTATATATATATCAATTTCAAGGAAAAATCCGTTCAGCACCAAGACTTAGTCTGTGATATCAACACATAGTTTTGTAACATTTAGCGATTATTTCAACAAAAGCTATTAGGTTTCTTTCCAAAGTTCTGGTATTCAAAATTTGATCTACTCTTTGGATTTCCCGGAATAAACATGAGATGTTTACTCGTAACTAAAACTAGAGTTCGAGGTTTCCGGGTGGAGGAAAAAAAGAATCATAAACATTGAAGTAGTAGCTTTGTTTTGGAAGCGGATTTGATGACGCAGGGTCTGAATACATCTGAGCTTAACGCCCAGTTATCACCAATTAACCCGAGAACCTGCAAAAGCGCACTAACAACTTGTATTTGTCGCTTGGCCATGCTCCAATGCGGCTGGCTATTTATACGATATGTTGTGGGTTACTTATGCAAGAAATGCAGTAATTTTACTCGGAGTGGAAATAGATAACCTTGATCCGGTTGCCCGTGAAAAAAAACTCCAATGCTATTGGGATTTTATCACATTATAATGAAACGAATATCTATATATTTTTAAAAAATCAGTCTAGCACTAATCCTTGCCGCCATTTCCTCAACATATCAGCACAAAAGAATCGGAGCCTTTGAAAGCAAAGAAAGTTAAAATAGTCTTTGATTTTCCTCCCCTAACAAAATGTACACGATTTGGCCATTTGTGCAACTTCCTTACTAATTGTACGATCCCTAAAACTTTTTAAATCCCCGAAGACAGTTTGGATGGATTTAGTGGGATTCAAACGATTTGGAATTTGGACGCAAAGGCCCGAGTAGCTGCAAGTCTTGGCAGTGGCTGTCGTTAGTAAAATTCAGAGTGGTGTACCGCAATAAAATAAAATGACTGCTGTAAGCGTTTATGGGGTGTAAAACGCTGGAGGTTAAGGGGCGAAGTACATAAACACGACACTGACGATCGAAGTATTCTTCATGTCTAGCGTCAACACACGAATAGGGTTTACAGTAATTAAAATAAAATTTTATTATGATATTAAAACAGTTGGTAAATTGAAATTGCTTTATTTTATTTTTTAAAGTGTTCAGTCTGGAGGGTTATAATGTTGCGACGCCCTCTGTTGTTACATATGGAACTTCAAAGACTAAACAGGGAGACTTGCAATAAAATAAAGGGTCTGGCAAGCCGTCTGGAATTCAGGTTTTAATGAGTTTACAACTGTCCAGCTACAATCAGTATTTTTCCAGGGAAGGCCATCCATTTGTTTTGTCTGGCTGCTTAGACAAAAGGGTCTGCGGAAATAACGACCTTTATTAGTCTCGTCTCTAACGTGGGCCCCTCACATATCTCTTTACCAATGTATTGCGTCTAGTGGCAAAAATAACTGATATATAGTTATTTTAAGTCTGTTTTTAAAATGCTCGATATTTAATTGGGTAGATATAAGAAAATATCTGAGTGAAATCGATAGAGTTATTAGATTGAACACAGTTTAGACAAGGCTTTCTGGGCATTCCCAGCCAGCAGTTTCTTTGCAGCAGGATCTCCCTACAGCCAGAAGATGGCAGTATTAATCCACAAAAGAGTTTAAAAAGAGTGCCGCCAAGCTGCCAAAATGTGCAAATACTGTTATACCCCGGGATTTATTTATACAGTAGGTTGTAAATAGGATGAAAACATCTACGACAAATGACACTTGTAAATTCGGACTGTGGTCGATGGAGTATATTCATTTTGAATCCATCAACTCATTTGTGAACAGATTAATTCCACTTCACAGAGGGTCTGAAAACCATTTGTACTTTAGTGTTTTATTTTTAATGTACAATAAGGCGTTTTAAATTGGTTATTTTCCACTCTATTCCTCAGCCCTACTGTGCAGTTTGCAGTACTGGAGAGCAATTAAAAGTTACTTGAAAACGAATCATTAAATATCTGCACATAAAATCGTGCATATAAACTACGTGCACAATACGTCCGCTCATCCACGCAACTATAACACAAATTCATGCATTCAGACATATACGCAAGCAGTTTCATGCATATGATTGCACGTTAATTATTTATGGTGACTTCCTTTTCAAGAAGAGCAGGAGGAATCTCGTTAAATGCAACACAACGAAGGAAAATAAAATCCATATCACATATATTTTATAATCAGAATTCAGATGATTATATTTAAAAACACCAACCTGACACTAAAAATATATAATACATAATTAGGCAGGATAAGTTCGCCCAATGATGCACGCAAAAAAATGTGTGTGCGTGTGTGTGTGTGTGTGTGTGTGTGTGTGTGTGTGTGTGTGTGTGTGTGTTTGTGTGTGTGTGTGTGTGTGTGTGTGTGTGTGTGTGTGCGTGTGTTGTGTGTGTGTATGTGTGTGCGCGCGCGCGTGCGTGAGCGCGCACTCGCGCGGCTGTGATCTGGTCTGAATGAGAACAAGAGATTACTGAAATAAGCGATAATTTTATTTTGTATGAAGTCAGAAAATTATAGATTGCAAAGATGATAACTCAGTGCAACATAAGATAGTGCATTTTAAATGTAGATAAGTATTAAATAGGGACGTCGTGAAATACCCGGTAAATTCATTCAAATAAGTTTTAGAATCTGCATGAAATCATTAATAATTTATTTAAATTTGATAATGGTAACCAAATAAAAAGGTTTAAGGGGATACACGTTTATTTTTACACATACGTTGTCACCTACATAATATTTTAACATTGGGTCAAACTGCGACATTTAAGCATATAATTTTTTAAAGGGCAGTCTCTATAGGAACTTCCCCACATTGGTCTTGGAATGAATAAGGGGGCGGCCGGCGTTAAAGAAGGCCTATTTATTACCAGAATCGGAATATTTAAAGAAATTCACTCAAGTTTATTTTGAAAGTCAAAAACGCACAACCGCTTTTTGGAAGCATATTCGCTTTTACCTTTTGGAACAAAGCCGTGGCTCTTTCACCACGCTGAAAAGTGGTGTACATGGATTCAAAAGTTCGTCGGATAGCCACAGAATTACGAACACGTGAATGATAATTATTTCACGATATATTTTCAAAAATGACGCTCGTAAATTGTATATATTTAAACGTGTATCCGTACGCGTGTGTTTGCACATTCTTGCCACAATGCTATGCTAATTTAGCAAAACTAGGCTTCCATTTTTTTAATAAGCTGCAGCGAGGAATCTGGAAGTTTTACAGCTCCATAAGAGATTACAAACTACAGCAAATGAGTTGTAATGGAATTTGATATAAAGGTATTTCAAAATATGTTGACAGCCAAGATATATATTATTATTCAATCGCATTTCAAATATATGCTTCGTGATCAAGTGCTCGTTGCTACTTTGTCTATTGAAGTGTAAAGTTCACAGCTGCAGTTTCAATATGATCTGTTGCTGTGCAACATAATCTTAATGTTCCATAAAGTATTTTTTTCATGTATTTGCAACCGGCTGCCAATAACATTTAAATGTCTATTTAAATGTCATAGAAAAAAATGCTCATCGTTGAACGGGATAGGATTTCCAAAAATGCAAAATTTTCCAGATGACATGAAATTTGCCAAAATTTCTACTAAATATTGCGTTGCTACCCATTATTGTGAATACGTCCTTCCGTCTCGATGTCCGTCTCCCTCTCTGCTGGCCTGTCTGCTTTCTGTCTGTCTGTTTTCCTGTCTATCTATTTATGCAATTGAGAAATTGTTAGTAATTGAATATTTATCGATTTTCAATCGTGCAAGATCAAATATGCCAGAACTGCTGAAGATATAACAGCAGAATTGTTTAGAGACCAGCAATAATTGCAAAGCTTTATAAATCATTTTTATTTCTAAAATTTTGGCAATATTTGGAATTACGGCCACAATGTTTTGATATAATCGCATTAACGTGTATCTCGCTTTCTTTGCTTCTGCACGTCCTTCAATTCGATCTGTTACAACAATGCTGCGTATAATGTACCCATGGATTCCTGGTAATAAAAAGAAAATAAGAATTTGGCATTGTTGATAAATAAACAGCATCAGTGCTTGATAGAGAAGGTTACAATTTAGTTAGATAACAGAATATAAGCATACTGACGATGTTGGACGGAATATTATTATTTCTTCTATATTTAACAACAAATGCAACTAGGTCCACGCGTTCGGAATGATCATTGGACAACCGTACGAAGAAACTAGCAATCCTGGTAAATAGAGAAATATTGTGCCAAAGAAAATTGGAACAAAATAGTTTTGCCATTTTTCTGCTTCATGCTATTTGAAAATGATTTTTATGGAACTTTGAGGAACGTCGGTGTTCTTGGCGTGTATTTGACTTCAGTTAATAGCACAATTTTTATTATTATTGAAGTAATTTTGCATAGATGAAATGCTGATTTTATTCCGTTCAATTACCTTACTTTTTAATTCAATTGCCCCTCTTCTATTGACTAGTGTCTCTTCAAGTTTTCGTCGGAGATCAATTATTTCTAATCATAGAACAATCGGTAGCGGTAACCTATTTTCTGCGAGGAATGTTTAGACTTAGAAAATATGATTTTTACACGTTATTTGATGGTTCTTCTCTCTGCTATATATATGCGTTCTGATTAAGTTAATTAAATTTACTTTAAAAATTATTTTTATATATTCTTCCGGCATCCTGTCAGTGTGTTAACAATCTTTGGCAGCCCGATTTCGGATTTATTTTAAGTTATTTGTACTATAGGAAAAGTTTAGAACATAAAACCATCTCTCAAGCGGTTCCTGCGGTATTTACATTAGCACGTCGTTTCGTTTTAGGGATGTACAGGAAATATGGAGATTACCAGCAGTTTTATAGCCTGGAGGTATATAAACTAAAGATTATTTTTTTAACGATCGAGAGACGAATGCAATCCAGCAACCTCCCGATATAGCATCTTCGCGGATGCAAAGCCTAGAACTAGCCGGAGAGAACCAGAATTCAAAAGAAAATAACATTTAATAACATGAAAGCAAGTGCTTCTTAAAGGATTTCAGACTCAAATGCAGAAACATATTTTATTGCAATAAGCCTTTACTTTTAACGTACCAGGTGCGTCGTTGTTAGACTGTGTGCCTGCTGTATGTACAGTGGCCTGGGGTTCCTTGCCTACGTATAACATCGAACAAATATAACAGTTAATCTTGCGCATTGAGGCAAAAGTTCGGCTAGGAAGCAACCAAAGCCAAAGTACAGCGACTGTCACAATTGCAAGGAAACTCGCTTCGGAGACACCTTCCATGATCTAATGAGAGAATTAGGAGACAGAGAGAATGAAAAAAAAGTTGTAAAACAGAAGGAGGAAATGATGCCGGGTTAAAGCCCCTGCGGGGATCTAGTCAGATTACCTAGCAACTCCAAGAGGTTTCCACAGAATATCTATGGCAGAGGAAATGCGGTGGTTTACAAAATGAAATTATGCATTTTGCTACATCAGTATGCAAACGTGATTGAATACATAAAAAGATCGAGAGTTCATAGCAGGAGCTGATATCACAGGGACGCCCCGCCCAATTTCCTCGTAGCGTTACTGCGGGTTCTACCTCCTTTTTGCATTACTATTACCCATCAAAATCACACAGATTATCCCGTAATCTAGAGATTAGGTAGATGAACCTGATCATTAATTCCATAGGGCTCTGGTTACCACAGGCCTCCAACCCCTCCCCCATTCCCATATCCCTCTAATTTCATAGAGGAACTCATAATGCCGAATAACAGCAAACTCTTGCACAGACAGCGTGTGTGGAACAATGGAAGAGCGCCTGTCTTTTAATTGAAACCGTGTAATGTCTACTTTTAACAAGGAAATTGTAGGAGATGTTTCGTAATTTTGATGTAATCGGTTTTCTTCTGTGTGTGAATTTTAGCTATTCCAGCAAGTAAAAGCAATGTGTCCCCTTTTTTTTGTATCAAAGAAAACCTTTCATGACATTTCCAAATTCATCGCGCATCTCATTTTCAAAAGCGTTGGAGACATACCTGCGCTCAGAAAAATCTTCACATACGTGTGAGGGGGATTGGCTTGTCAAGAACTTGTTAGAAGATACTTACTTTTGGAAAGTTCCACAACCTATCTATATTAATAATGCAATCTTTTATATGATTCTTGCATAATTTATTTTGAAAATAGTCGAATAACATGATTTTTACCACCTGTGATGCGGAATGCTATTGGGCGACGGGATCACATGGTCGGGTCACGTGAATAGAAATAAGTCGGGCCGAAGGAAAATGGGTGTTTGGTGTAAATCGGGGGTGTAATGCTGCCATATATCACGCTATCTCGTAAAACCGACACTGAGGAGTCTCGGCCAACAAATCACCAGACAAAATTATGAGTTCGTCGTATTATGTGAATGCTCTTTTTCCCAAATATACGGCGGGGACATCCGTTTTCCAGAACACAAGTGGCTTTACTGAAGCAACTTCTTGTGCCTTTGCCGCGAACTCTCAGAGATCGAGCTATGGAGCGAGCGCGAGCGCCTTCCCAACCCCGATGGCCGGGTTGTACAATGTTAACAGTGCCATCTATCACGGCCCTTCCATGTACAACACGGGTTATAACCTAAATTCAGATTCCTACAACCTGCGCTGCTCTGCCTTAGACCAGAACATTCCAGTACTTTGCAGCGATCTGAGCAAACAGGGTTGCGAAAAATTGGACCAGACAAGCGTGCACCCTCAAGCAGAGAGCAATTTCCGGATTTACCCCTGGATGAGGAATGCAGGTATGGGACATGAATGTAACTCGGCTATGGGAGACGTGCAAGCGGCCAGTTAAGATGAGAGCCAGTACATCCTGAAAGTAGTTAAAGAGTTTTAATGATAGCTGCGGAACAGTTCCTCAAACGCATGTGGCATTGTATGCAGATAGCAATCATAAAACTTTTATTGCACAATTAATCAGTACAATCCTCGTAAAAGCACTCGACATCCGCTCATTTAAGGTTAACAGCGAGGCACATATTGCTTATTTACTCACTTTAGTCAACATCAAATAAGCTTTTTAAAAACTGATACTCGGGAGGCAATATAGTCTTGAGCGTATGGAATGATATATTCCATGTCTAATGTAAGTTTACAGTTAAAACACAGTCGAAAGACTGAAAAAATTATACGTATTTTACCCCAAGAAAGATCCCTTGACCTATGTAAAGATTCAACCCTATAGATGTGAGTTCATCTTTAAAACGTACCATTAGGTACTGTAATGCAAGTGTAAATCTGCCCGGATTTGTGTGATTCTATTACTGGTCAACATACTTGAAGAACCTTTATTGAAACTGTAAGACATAAGTTACCTGTATTTTCTGATTAAATTGATATCCATAATCTTGAGTGAAATGTGTAGATCCTTAATGTTATTTCACTCTACTTGATAACAATTCTTAAAGACTACAGAGGCCTCCATTAAAGCTTATTCTCCTTGAATACACAGCCAGAAGAAAGAAACGCTTCGATCAAAATTGTTCATTTGCATCCTAAAGCTATTTAGAAATTAAATTTAGTCCATAGACAATTTAATGAAAGAGACAATTAGTCCACAGACAATTTAATAAGCAGACGTGGGGAAAGTTAGAGCGTCCAGTCGTGAATTAGACAGATTATCTATGTTTACTAGTTACTAAACTTTATTTTAAACACAGATATAATTACTGTTTTATTCTATTTCCTCTCCTGTACCCCAGGCCCGGACAGAAAGCGAGGTCGGCAAACCTACACCCGCTACCAGACCCTGGAACTGGAGAAAGAATTTCACTTTAATCGCTATCTGACTCGCAGGCGACGGATCGAAATCGCCCACGCTCTGTGTCTGACTGAGAGGCAGATCAAAATCTGGTTCCAGAACAGGAGGATGAAGTGGAAAAAGGAGACCAAAGCTGGCAGCTCTAGCACCACAACCGAGGAGAAACAGGAATGAAATATCCATCTGAAGCTTGAACTGTGCGAATGTACAAAGCTGTTTCCCGACAGCTAACAATGACATTTAACTACCTAGCCACAGTCGTGGACTATTAAAAAAAATGTTGTGCGTTGGCACTCATTATACTACCTATATGTTTCAATAGTCTTCTGAAATAAATAATAATTTTGCTTTCTCTAATTTGGTTTTAATAAAAAAAATCCAAAATCTTGATCGGCATTAGTAAAACCATAAGAAGGAAATAGGTTCAGAATAAGTTCTTTCAATACTAAAGTGAAAGCAAATGGTTGTAGACCCTTTGCCCGGTGGTCACGTATTTTCCCCAGCTAATCCGAGAATCTCTTGTTGCAATATTTTAAAAAAACACACAAATGAAAGGACAATTCTGAACCTCTGCACTCTACTTAAATAAGGGAATGGGATCCCGACTCTGTGCTCCAATAGTGGAGCGATAGGAACAATATGAACCGATTAAAAAAAAAACAAACGGTAGCCATTGTATTAAATTCATTTACCACTCTGTGATATAAGATATATCTCATGCACTGAGCTATTTAGCAGTCTTATTTTACCTTCATTAATTCGCATCCTAAAATATTTTAAAACATTTCTGCATACCATTCACAAAGTAAGAACGTCGTGACTTTAGAGGCTAATTTCCAATCCAACCAGAAACCAAGTATTGAGCCACTCTTTATCATGTATTGCAAGATCTGATGAGTTAAATGTTTTATTTCTGCTCAATTCCTCGTTTTTCTCTAGATTGTTTATTGTGTTACTAGTGTGTCTTTTTATATGTATCGTCCCACCAGGGATGTAAAGCAATGGGTTGTATTCACTTGGCAATTAATTGTAAACTACCTATACCACAGTAGTGGACATCTTGCACGTTTATGGAAACTACCTAAATGGATTAATTTAAAAAAATTGTTTCTAGACTGAGAATGTTCTTCTGGAGTCTTGATTTTTCGCCCTTCTTATAACAGTACCATAATATGAGAGTACGACAGTGAAATATATTCCGATATGTGTGTATTTTAATGAGGTGTGTATGTAGTCACTTTACAACAGAAACATAATGAATACTACCTAGAAGCCAGTTTACGTTTAACGCGAATGGAATCCTTTCGCAATATGCTTCAATACTATGCTGTACAAAGCAAAATAGTTGTATTAGGAGGGAGAAATTGCATTATTACTTTTTGATGGGTGTCATTAAAATATATACTTGCTAAAGATTTCAATAAACCTTGTATTATTGACTGATGTAATCGTGTTTCTTTAAGTGTTGTATCAGTTGTCTTAGACATGTGTACTGTTTAAATTATATTAAAAAAATTAATAACCAAATGTAATAATAGAAAACCCGAACTGCATCGTCAGCTGAATATATTGTGGTTCCATATTCGGTGTGGTATTTGTCAATCGAAAGTTTGCTTTGTAGTCTGTGTATGTGTTGTTCAATAATAACCGATGTTAAAGGTTTAAGGTGCAATCTATTTAAATATATATATTCGTTCTTGACATGTATACTTTGAATGGAAACTGTGTAAGCAAAGAAAACCCAGAAACATTAAAACGGTGCTTGAATAAACATGGTCTCAATTTCTTGTCTGAGCCATATACCGCCAAATGAGTGAGTATATGGTTCGTTATAAAGGTATGGGATAGATAATTACTCACAAGAATTAAATATAAACATTAAATCTATGCATAACCCTTCATACATCGTCATACACCCATCACCTTCCAATAATCTCACTTTAATTATATTAAATTAAACATTGTTTTAAAACACCTTATCGGAAATCTTTATATTAATTAAAACACATGTAAGAAAAGTCGATTGTTAAAAGTGGGTAATTGTGATCATAATTGGCCAGATGTTTTATTTTGAGCATGTCAATATTCAGACGGGATACATTCGAATTGAGAAATCCGGGAAAAGTTGTAGCTGAGTAATCAACATTCGATTCTAAATCGTGCCCATTTATCAATCTGGGAACATTGGAAGAAAAGTTTTTAAAAAATGAAGCAATATTGTACTCGGACTCAGTATAAAGACAAATAAGAAGTGGGGTGAAGAGCCGAGTGTTCTATCATCGGCGACCTTTGAACGAATTTTCGGGCAAGTGCATCTATATACGTTGTGGATGCAGTGCGGCAGTGCGACCTGAAGTTGTGTCGCACGGTATGAACGAGCTGGGGTTCATTTTCCAACGGCACCATACTTAAATAAAATGGAAAACTGGGGAGGAAAACAGGAATGGAAAGCTTCGATTAAACATTAACACCGACTTGATGCGCTTTAATAAGAGCCTGGGTGCGGTAACAGTATTATCCTGTAAAAAAACCCCACGTATTAGAGACGAATATTACTATCATGATAACTTGTCTTCGGAAACTGGAAAAATATATTTAAACTGCGGAAAAAATCTTTTATAATTTCGCAATTTTAACTTGTCTCTTTGTTAAAAATGGCGTCTAGGACCTGCCTCCTAATAGTCATGGGGAAATGTCATAAATCCGTTGTTGTTTTATGAAAATTTACAACTTTGCAATAGAACTTTACGAGTTGTTCGGTTTTTCCATTGGCCGCTGAAAGTCATGTGGAGAGTAACCGTGAACATGAACTTTTTATAATTTCCCTTGCGACTATAGAGCTGCATTCTTGTGCTAAACGCGTCTTGGTTCGGATGTGAGAGCTTGGAGGCTTTTATTTTCGCCGCATATTTTGTTCTTTTTTTCCCCCTCCCAGCGCACTGATTATTGTCCATGGAGCCTCAATGCATCCAAGCTTTCAGCACAGATCTCATGGCAGGCAACCTCGAATTCCTCCACAGAAGGTGGAGCATTGGACTAAAAAGAGCCGGCTGCTATCCGCAGGGCAGTTTCCTGCAAGTCGTCACTAAACGCCGCTGGCGGAATGCGAGAGCAATTGGCCCGGGTTGGATCTGAACGGACAGCTGTCAAACTAACACGGACTCTACAACACAGTCTCAATGGGGATGAGTCAACCCTCCGCACGGCCTGCGCAGTGCCCGGGAAAGCCAGCCCGAGAGATCGATTCGGCGACAAGGTAAGGCCCTCTCCCCATTCGTCACCTAGCAATTCCGTTAAAAAAAACCTTTTAAAGATATTATGCTAAAACCTGCTTTCTAAAATTCTTAATTTGTCAAAGTTAAAGTCCACTTTGTAAAAGGGTCAACGACCTTCGGAATAACCAATTCCAAATATCACTTGGTTATGCATTTTTTAAGCAATTTGAGTGTTGTCAGAGGCTGCTTTATTCTTTGAAATTGTGAAGTATGCTTTTGTTAAAAAAGAGTGTGAATAATACTATTGACGTGGTATGTTCTGGTTCATCTGATCGACTCCGGCTTATTGGTTCAAAGTGTTTCAGGGGGAAAACACAGAACAAATCCGAAGAAGTGAAACATATTGCTTGATCGGTATTGTTTTCAAGAAGATACCGTATGGTAACAATTCTGCTTTATTTTTAACCACAGCTGTTGCACACTTTATAGAGTGAGAAACGTACATCTACTTAAGTTTAAAATAAGGTGCCGCTTGCAGTGATTGCGACGGCTTTCTTGCACCAATGAATTGATTATTTGTTTTGAATCGTCTTTTATCAATTAATAATTTTAGTTTAAGATACTATATTTTAAAATAATATTTCTATTATTTCTTTGGAAATTATCCGATAGCAACGCAATGAGCGTTCTCTGTTGGCGTTTACTTGAAGACGCCATCCGTAATTATTAGAGGTTTATTGCTACGCTGATGTTGATAATGAATGTAAGGAAAGATCAAAGAGAACCTATTTTGGGTGTGAGCAGACAAAAGTGCCTGTTATTGTTGGATCTTAGCGCGGTGGTTGTCTTTCTGGCACTGAAACACTGTTGTCTGACTTAAAATGTGAAAATGTGTGGATATTGATGTTGGCTATGTTTTTGGACTCGATGCTGCCATCTTGTGTTTGGAGTGTGAACAAAACCTGCGCTCGGAGCAGCGCAGCGTCTCTTTCTGGTCATACGTTGTTGATTAAATGGTTGAGTTCAGTTCTCAAATTAACCGTTATGTAAGTTGTTTTGTGGACTCGTCCAGTAATCATTATTTTTGCTTACATAATGTCTGAATGTTCTGAATTCGATCCAAGAGCTTGGCGAAGCCCATTTACACGAAAGTAATGTATTAAATTTTAAACGGCTTTAGCTCTGATCGTCCAATTGCGCGCAAAAGAATAATAAGCTTTGTGAAGTGCATGTTTTGGAAAACCACCAGCAGCATGCAATGATTTTGAATATTTGTACATCAACAAATCGCCCCTATATTAGGCATTAAACTTTATGTGATCTCCAGTAATATTTATGCCAACCGTAGTTTGAACATAGTTGTGGTAAGAATAGAAAATTAGATTTAATAAGGACGTTGTAATTAATGAAAACTAAGAGAAATATATCCCCGTTTACTATAAATCAGTGTAATTCTAAATAATAGTCTTAAATGTTACTAGCAATCAGTGTTTAAGGTGGCAAAGAGATTTTTTAAAACAGGCGTGGGACCGAAAGAAGAGCGAAAAATTAAATTAATCTAGAGCTTTAAAATAAGTGACTATGAAGTATGTTTTCGATTAATCGAACATTAAGTGGACAGACAAATTTTGTATAAATACTGTAAGCTCAATTTATTTTAAAACTCTTCATAATAAAAAGGCTGCAAACACTACCTTCAATCAATTTAAACTGCCTACTTTTTCGAATGTGTTGGAATTAATAGAAATAGTTGGGAGATTGTGGGACTTCTTCTCCTGACTTACATTTTTAATGCAGAATGTTAACGAGATGTGAACATATCAACAACTAACACAAAATGCCAAGTGGGTAACATTCTGAATCACGGCCTCGAATTTCGTAGTTTCAGGGCCTGTATTGTATTATTTAGAAATTATGCGATGTTTGGTTTAATGTGTGCTTAAGTGTTAGTATATTATAAAATATTTATTGGTCGGGACAGTGATTATGCTATTCTACGTTAACTGTAAGCGCCAAACCAAGGCCCCAAATATACCTAATAGGCCAAGAAAAGCGCAAGGTATTTATGACTGGAATTACATCTGCTACGACTGTCTAGATTATACTAAACTTAATCACCCCCAGAACGAAAAGTCTTTGCCAAAAATTCCCTCTCATTAACCAGATGATAAAATCTAATTTACATATCTTTGCGTTGACGGTAATATAACTTTAATGAAAAAAATGAACTTTAAAGGTACGAAAATTCCTAGCATTAATTTCTAAACTGAATGAGTTTGCAATATATTGGTTATTATCAGCTTTAGGAAGGTTTTGCTATTTGCAAGGAAATGCAAGTACGTCAACGGAAAGACTAACGGAATGATATTTTAACCTTTCCCAGACCAGTTACGATCTAGTTGCAAGTCGCAATAGAGTTAAAATTAATTAGTACTCTGTCTCTAAACAGATGCATGCCAATTAAAAATCTGAGCCGAAAACTGCAGTGCAGTATTTAAATTGGTCTGCGTTGTTTTCCGTTTTAATGACAAGAAGAAATTGTTACTGTTTAATATATTTGCTGAGCTCTTCGATTCAGATTTACGCTATTCTGCGTTCATGCTCTCATTATATTTATTGGCTTGTTTTCCTAAGTCATGGTCCAGCAGCAATTGTGAAGTGGTTATTAGCTATATCACCTAATAGGAAAATAATGGATATAGGTTACCACATTGCTCTTTAATCCATCTTAAAGTGTCATATTTTATCTTTACCAACTTGTGAAAATTTCCTTTTTTTAAGAATACAGTGGTAGTGGTGGGAGGGGAGGGTGGGGTGTGGGTGGGGGGTCTTCAAAAACTAGCTGTCATGCTTGAGGCACGAATAAACGAAAGGCGAAAATAATATTTAAAACAAATCATGAGCAGAACAGATCAAACGTGGATGAGATAATTTCAAATTTATTAAAATCTTAGGTACAATTGCAAGAGGAGGCACACACGAGGAATTGCAACACAAGGTAAAATACTACAGAGCTGTTACTGAGGAAAGCGGCAAGCGACGGCCTTTCATTAAGAGGATTCGAACTAGCGTGGTCTTGCTCATTTCCCTCCACAGTCCCGCTGTACTTATACTCACACCTCCAACAGCTACAGATTTTGATTTCGGCAGGCATTCTGTTTGTTTTTATAAAGCCAGTCTATATGTAGAGAAGAAAGACAGATATATAAGGGTTCAGTACTGAATATTAACCTGTCGAGGTATTTTAACAACTTACAATAAATAAAATAACATCCTCCCCAGAAAGACATTATAACATTCGAAAATGTAAAATTGTCCAACCACTAACCAACCGCGTTTATGACTCGCCCGTAACTTACAATCATTGTCCTATAATTGCTTTGTTTCGAGTTCGGGTACAGGGTCTGTAACTATATTTACCACATCACTTAAATTACCCCCACTAAAATAGATAAACAGACACATTGTATGTGTGCATTGTTTACTCCAGCTTAGATATTTCAATCTCTGTATTACTATTGTTGACGAAAAGAAATCTAACGGGATAATGAGATCTTTGGTAAGGAGCCCCTGGTTTCCGTCCTTTTACTGCGATCTGATGCCGCGCTGAGGGCGCAGTAAGTACTCGGTTATTCCAAAACACAAATTACTCCATCGAGATGTTCAAAAATGCCTAATTATTGCAAAAGAAACATTCCACTATTTTATGGTCGATAAAACCTTAACAGCGTGCAATTATGGAAAATCGAACTTGGGATTTGGGGAGTATTAGCAAATTTCAATCGCGTGCAATTAAAATAACATTGTGATGGAAGGGAGCCCATATGCGGACACATCAAGTATAAATCCGAGCTCCTGTATGTTTGTAGATCGGTTGGACATTTGAACAATCCCGGTAAACGTTTTGTTCAACACTTTTCTCTTGAAGTACTGTAGTGTTTATACACCAAATGCACATGTAGATACATGCACGCTTTAATGAAGAGTGCTGATGCAATAACAATCACTCCCACGCACAATTACTGTGAAATCCTTCAAAGCTAAGATATGGCGTTGTGCTCTTCTGTTGGGATTTTCTTTGCAAGAATATCAAAATTAAATCTATAAATCATCTCCCTGAATACATACTCTTATGGCTGTGTTCTTCCCTTTCTTTTAAGCAGGGGTAATTTACTGAAAGCAGAAATCAGGAGACTGTTGGTGTTTCCTATCCCACTAGGTGTAGACGCTGTTGTTCTTTACCGCATTTAAAATAGTCAGAGAAACACTATTCCAGAGACTGATTTCTGATGTTTCCCTAGTCTACACAAGCTAACAAAAAGGGACATTATGCCTGTACAATGAAAAAAACCCAAATGGAGAACTGAATGAAAAAAAAATCTATTCTTACAACTGTTATTTACCTATCTAAATTACAATGTTCATCTACATATAAAACACATTTACTGAAATAATAATTTGTTATTCTGTTTCTTATTTTCGCATCTGTCTTCTAATCACTGTTGATCGAGCTATTGTTAAATACGTGACGCAGAGCCATTTTTCCATGTGTTAGACTATATGAAATATGCATGCATAACTATATCCTGTAACCTAATACGGTTCTCATTGGGCCACTAATATTCTATTAGAACCACCTCTGTTATAGTTCAGAACTGATTTGGTTGTTTGTAACTTTGCTAGCACAGTCGTCGGATCTCCAGGGAGTTTTTTGAACTAAAGTCGTTTTCTATTGGCCAGACACTGATCAGCTGGTTATATTTGCTGCTGTCGCTTTGGCGCTCGGCCATCCTGAAACAAACCACCTCGATGACTACTAATAGCTAAACCACATTGTGTACTAATACATAACAAATCATATTACTACAGAGTGTGGAGCAAATGAGTTCGTATTTTGTGAACCCCAGTTTCCCTGTTTCACTGCCTAGTGGCCAGGACTCTTTCCTCGGACAGATCCCACTTTATACAACGGGCTATGATGCTCTAAGGCACTTTCCAGCTTCCTATGGGGCAACCACCCTCCAGGATAAGAGTTACTCTTCACCTTGTTATTATCAACAATCCAATTCAGTAATAGCTTGCAATCGTGCATCGTATGATTATGGAGCTTCTTGTTTCTACCCTGAAAAGGATCTAGCCAGTATCTCGCCATCCGGTAGTGGAAAGCATAGACCCCAGGATGACTTCTTTTCCTCAGACCAACATTACAAAACAGATTGTGCGCAAAACAAAATTTTGAGTGAAGAAGGAAACGACCGGAAGTACAGTACTCCAATTTATCCTTGGATGCAACGAATGAATTCAAGTTCCAGTGAGTATATTTTAGTGCCTACAGACACTTTGTTCCAACTTTACTACAGGAGTGCTTACATATGTTAATTGCAGTGTTTAAATGGGGCACTCTGGGTCGAATCGGGGAATTGAATAATATGGTTGATTTGATAATATGACTTTACTGTTTTGAATTTCTTTGACGTTTGTGTTTCCACCATGTAGGTTCTGTATTTGGGCCTCATGGGCGTCGAGGACGACAGACCTATACACGATTCCAAACACTTGAGCTGGAGAAAGAATTTCACTTTAACAGATATTTAACTAGACGCCGCCGGATAGAGATTGCCAACGCACTCTGCCTCACAGAACGTCAGATAAAGATCTGGTTCCAGAATAGGAGAATGAAATGGAAAAAGGAAAACAAACTTCTAAACACAACAGAATCCAACAGCGAAGAAGCAGAAGATAAAACAGGGGAGTAAGAGCGCAAATTCAAAGGAAGTTACCCTGGGCCTTTCTGTTTGGTAGTGAGTTACAATGTGCTCATTCTGCTAAACAGTTTAGAGAGAGAAAAAAATAATCGTATATCTGTTTGTTTTCGTTGTTCCTCTTGAGCTTGTGTCTATGTATAATTGGTAGAGGAATTGTTCAAATAATTCGCATTCCATAGGATACAATAATTATACGGTGTAGGATTAATTGTTTTATAAATGCGAAATGTGAATGTTTCTGCTTTTCTAGTCGTTACTATGTGATGGGTTGCACCACAAATAATGACCCAATTGTTTCAATGGATAGTTTGCTCCGTAGGTATAATTTGACAGTCTCCAAATAAATGATCGTAGTAGATATGCCCATTTGCTAATGATAAATATTGCATTGTATATGTCCACATTTTGCCCCCATTTTTTGTTGTTTTTAGATAATTAAGAGGGCACAGTATTCAGGCAGGTCGTGCCATTCTTTCTCTTACAAAGAAAACAATTATATTTCCTTTTATCCTGACATTCGTACGATAAACTAAGCTAGGTTGGTAACGCTTTCGCTTTAAATTGAAGTTTTGAGGATAAAAATGTCTTAAATATATATTAAGATATACATTAATATATAATTAAAAGCAAGGTGCCCAATTTGTAAGAATTTAGCCTTTAGCAAAAGCTGCCGAAAACTTTTTGTATTAAATAAGCTGTGAAAGGAAACTTAGCACTGTGAAATTGATCGGTAGATGTCCTTGTTTCAGAGAGGAAAAAAATGGACTGTATACGTGGTAAGAATGACTATTTGGTTTCTGGGTTCATTAAATAGGGCAATTTTCACTAAATGCACAAGTAAAGACGTAGCTAGAGCCGCGTTTAAATTGTAAAACGTTCTTCATGATATTTATTACAACAAACCTAGAAATAGTGGTCTTGCACAAAGCTGATGTTTTGATTAGGTGGATGACTATTTGTAAAGTGCGCTGCCTTTTGTTAGATAATGTACAGCATTTACTAATCGAACCAACGCAAAATGCTGTGCAAAAACATTATTTCCACGTAAACTGGGCACAAAACGACGTTTATATACCAATCGAAAAGGGGTCCCTGTTTAGGATGTAATATGTAATAAAGTAAATTGGAAAAATTTAAACGCATCTTCAATATACGTGACATGAGTTTTAAGAACGCGAAAATTGGCTTGAGAGTTTAAGTGCGGGGTGGCTTCGAAATTTCCGCAGATACACGGTGAACTCTAACATTGTGAGCTATGCAGACAAAATAAAAATTTAAAACGGCGTAACAGATTAAAAGAATTAGCATTTTGATGCTGTACGATACCGTTTCTCCCCTGAACTAATCAGCGATGGTACCCGAAGCGTACGAAAATCACAGAATACATAACTAAAATTAAATCTAATTTAAAAAATTTCAAAACAAGCCAGTTACAAGAAAACGTCGAGTCCTATCTGTACCACCATCAGCTCTATCTTAAGAAAACCCAACATCTCTGGTGGGTTAAATAAATGTACTGCTGTGCGACGTAGATTTTTTTTGAAAGATGCTCTTCCCATTGGTTTATGTGATTTATTCTACGAAATGTAATGGTTAAGTTTGAAATGTGTGGTAGCCTTAATTCGACCCGAGGCCGATTTTCCCGTTCATCACAACCACAGTCGCATAGCCTCTGTCTCCAGAGGGTGGCGCGCAAGGACAACCCAAAGCCAGTGCTGGGAGCCGCCGGCGCGCCCCCGTGCGCGCCACCCTCTTTCTTTCTTCCTCGCAACCTTCCAATTTGTAGCCACAGTGCACGGATTTACCTCTAGAGGTCATCAGCGAGAATTTACGACTGGACAACAAAAGCACGTGATTTCAAGTCGTACCCCATATTTGGGTGCCTACGTAGGAGGGAACGAAGTACATGTCCCAGTCATTTCCATAATTCATCATAAATTGTGCAGGGTGCTAGACGCACAAACGACCAAGAGCCACAAATCAAGTAAAAAATAAATAAATAAAAAAATCAAATGAGCTCTTACTTTGTAAACTCATTCTGCGGTCGCTATCCAAATGGCCCGGACTACCAGTTACATAATTATGGAGATCATAGCTCGGTGAGCGAGCAATACAGGGATTCTGCAACGATGCATTCCAGCAGGTACGGCTACGGTTACAATGGGATGGATCTCAGCATTAGTCGTCCAGCATCTAACCACTTTAATGCCAGTGAAAGATCTCGAAGCTACTCTGCAGCAGCAGCAACAACAGCAGCAGCAGGAGCAGGACCAGAAGCAGGGGCAGACACCAGGTACAACCAACCTGCCACGTCCACTCAGTCTCCTTCACCTGACCCTCTGCCCTGCTCCGCCGTGGTCAGTCCGCCTGCCAGTGACAACCACCCCGGAATCAAAAACTCCATAGCAAGCCCAACTACCTCCTCAAATTCCAGCAGCAGCAGCAGTCAAATCAGTAGAGATGGGGTTGGCACGTCGCCTGGTACTGAGGATGACACCCCGGCAAGCAGCGACCCTCCAAGTTCACAGAACGGGCAAGGCACAGCACAGCAGCAGCCTCAGATTTACCCCTGGATGCGAAAACTGCACATAAGTCACGGTAAACTCCCTCCTCTTTCATCCTTGCATTAGTGGAATCTTAAATTACTTTACGCGTTGTAAATCAAAACGCTAAATATATACGCTAAGACTTCCGTAAGGGTCATAATTTTAAGCTGTAATTATATTTGTAACCATTTGCGGGGTGGGATAATATTAGTATCCAGTTACGTATCATAATGTGGGGGTAAATAAGAATTGTTAGATTGAAAAAGGTGTGGTTAATAGTGGGGCAGATTCGTCCAAGTGGAGACTTCAACATTTTGTTCCAGTTAAGTTTCTAAAGTCATTTTGCTATTAAGGCATAGAAGGAGCGCAAAGGTTAACGTAGACAGGCGGGTGCTTAAATTTCAGTCTCCTGCATTCAGCTTGTATTTTTTTTTGTAGTGTATTTCATATTATACTGATTGCACTAAACAAAGGATTCATTTTTGTGTGTGTGTGTGTGTGTGTTACAGACAGTATGGGAGGACCAGAAGGTAAAAGGGCCAGAACCGCTTATACCCGATACCAAACGCTGGAGCTGGAGAAAGAATTCCACTTCAATAGATATCTGACCCGGAGACGACGGATAGAAATTGCACATGCTCTTTGCCTAACCGAGAGACAGATTAAGATCTGGTTCCAAAACAGGAGGATGAAATGGAAAAAAGATAACAAGTTAAAAAGCATGAGCATGGCCGCTGCAGGAGGCGGATATCGCCCTTGATCAATAGAAGCACTGGCCACTAGCTGACCAATTAGCATAATGTCAATACAGTACTGACTTCCAAAACTCTTTTCCCGTGTTACTTCTATGAAGAAAAGCATTTCCATGTTGCCGTATTCCAATCTTTGCATCGTTAGTCTGCTTTCTGGTCGTACTGTTGCCTGTACAAGTCATTGCTTACAGTATATTGTCTAGGAATAGGATAGCCTTGTGAATTATAGCTGTTTTAACTTATTTATATTAATACAAGCGGTATTACTTGAAGTAACTGTATAAAATCGTCTAGTAAAATGTAATTATGTGTTGCACTCTGCAAAAAAAGTGTATGTATGTGTTAGTGTTGCTAAATGTCAAAATAGCTCCAAGCTTGCAATACGAATTTAATTTCAGACCATCGTCCTCTGTATTTGATATCGTAGTGTTAAATCACTGAGATGCTACCTATTCTGTGTTATTAGTGAGCAGTGAATTTTGTGAAGGGTATTGCGACTTTGAACTGTATGTCTATGCTGTGCCTTTGTATGACTTTGCACGAATTCCAATAAGTGGCTCTTAGCGCAGCGTCGGTGTATGTTTTTTTGTGACAAAGGATAACTATAAAGCCTAAAAGACTGGCAGTTTAAGAAATTAGTGATGAGCTTTTGTATTTGTTTTTAAAACTGACTGGAAGTTAAAATAAAGTTTCTATAGTAACTTTCCTGCTCTTTAGACTCCCAGATAAGTATTTCTCTTGCGTTTGTTGTCTTGTGAATTAAAATGCTTCCACTACAAACGCTTAACATAGTTTTTGTCCAAAAAAAAGTAAAAGTTTGGCATAATTTTTATAACTTTGCTCTAGATGAAAATATTGTAGATTGGTTAACCGTAGGGTTTCAAGTTGCGCAAACTTGTAAAGACGGGTCTCTAACAAATGCATTTCGAAATTTATGATTATTGCAAATGGCGGAATTCGGTAGGAATTAGTTCAGTGAATATTTGAACGTGGTGCTATATTGTAATTTGGTGTTTTTACGCATTTCGGAGTGAATACGTACGCCTCTTGAATCCCAGTCCTTGCGCTCTGAATTTTGCGCACCGTTTCCTTCTCCTGCTAAAACGCCAATTTCCTTGCTGCCTCCATTGCTGTTCTTGCAATTGAACAAACCCTTTTCATAGACTTGATTTCTCTGAAACTCTATAGTGTGGGTCTGAGGAAAGATTGCACCCTGAAGCATTCCAACCACTTTTGTTCCGCAGGTAGGCGTTAAGCCACGATCTCTCAACTCCCCCATTCTAAAGTGTAGCGTAAACCTCTTCCAACAGGTATTTTCACTTTACAGAGTTAACTTCACTTACCGCGTGAAAGCAGGGCAGAAAAGTCACCACTTAGCTCCTGACAGCAAGGGGGATCAGTACTTTCACCCTTTCTGCTGAGTGAGTGCTCGTCCTTTAAAGTTATAAACAGTAAACTTTTATACACCTCAGTTCCGGCTATATGACATTTGGGTGCCAAATGAATAGGGTTTTGTCTATGAATTAGATCGTAAAATCATCCATAGCACAGACTGATAGCCTCACTGGCTATAAAAAATCACGTGGTGTCATTAAAGTAAGTTTTATGGTTTTGGGGAGTTGACATGGAACAGTATATTCTACATAACATATAATCTCACTGACGCTGGACTTCATTTGGCTCCTTTGCAGATTGCGTGTGCAGGCAGGCCACTCAAATGGCTAATCTTCTTGCTCAGAGGACTATCCACAGCTCCACAACTCCAGTATACAGGAAAGTTGTGTTTTCTTGCAATACAAGGTAAATTCTGTTGAAATATTATCGTTGCAATTCTCAGCAAGAAATTTGGCCCAGTAACACAGGCCTTGAGCGGCACCCAGAGTGCACTGAGGCAGAGAAAAAAGTCTGAGTGAGCTACGAATTAGTTTCTTTTTGCGTTCAAATGAAGCTTCTGTTTTTTTTAACAAATCAAGTCGTGAAAAAATGAAAGATTAAGAAAGAAAAAAAAACTTTGAGGGAGGAGTGTGTGTGTTCCATTAAAAATGTAACAGGTTTTTGCAAGGCACGATTAATTCTTACCGAAAGCTACTGTTATTGTTCAGTACTTTTATATTGTGGACAGACTTTTTTTTTGCCCCGCAAAGTCTGATAGTGGTGTTTAATGTGTTTATCTGTGATTTGTTTGAGGGGAGTGTTCTGCTGCTGTTGTGACAAGTCTCTTGTTGGTGTTGTTTCAAAGTATATGTTTCAAATGTATTCATTGGCAAGCAATTCGGGAGCTTACGGGGTACTGATATTTTAATGAGTAGGGTGTAAGTGTGGTTTGAAGAGTTCCAAAATAAAGCCAGTCTGCACACATGAGCTGATTAAGGTACACAGACTGTATTACATGATTCTTTCACGTAACCAAGCAAACCGCCCCTCCCCCCAGCCCCCTCCTCGAAATCGTAATTTAAACTTTTATGGCGACAATCATCAGTCTTTTGAGGAATGGAAGTACGGGTAATATAACAAAAGATGTTACTGCAAAGAAAAACATCCTTAAGATCTAAACTTAGGCACATGTGCGACAGAAAGACCAAATTTATTTGTAACATAACATCTGAAATACGCCCAATAGAAGAGTTACTGCAACTTTTACTCTTAATTGTTGTAACGCCAACATTGTTTTTCTCGTGAATTGCAGGCTTCCCACAGTAGTGGCTGACGAACCATAAAGTTTATGACCGATTTTTTATTCTTTGAAGCTTCCGCTAGTCTAGAATGTAGATGAAGGCTTACATGTATAATCAAAGGAAGAATGCTTGAAAACAGTATTTCCGAAGAACGAAAGTTTTTTTTGAGAGCAAAATTCATTAACTTCTCTGGATATTTCATTTTCGTTTGTAATGTCATAGCAAACCTATACTATAAGAAGTAGAGATAATAGGCGACTACAGATTTAAAGAGGTTGAAAGCAATTACCCTCCAGAACTTACACTCAAAACATTCCACTGCAATTAGGTCTGTTTTACGACGTGCTATAAAACCCAACAGTAAATAAAGGAAATCGGCCCCTGTATCAATACAGCAGTTCCGGATCGGCCATGTCAATCGCGTCAATCTGTTGTAATTTCCTTTGTATTAGTTTACATTTAAATATGACAGTTTAATATATCATCTGTCCAGATCACTTAAAGGCCTCTTATAACAAGCCAAAACGATCTTTAGTTTCAATCAGTGCTGGAGTGCCATTCAGACAAACATTACATATTACTTATTACAGTTACAATTGATTTCCTTGCGAATGCATTCCTAAACCCTAGTGGTAATGTGTTATTTCGTTTCAAATTACTCAAAGGGTTATGCACTTGATATAATTTGTTGAACTTGTGGGGGGGGACATTTCATTTATATATAAAAAAACATTCTACACTCCAAACTGGACAAGAAGTTGGAAGAGCATGCTGTGAAGTTAAGGATTAAACGTGTGCATGCTATCTAAAATGGGAACTGCACACCTTTGAGCAATGCAGATATTCTATGGAGACCAATACAGAATGGCTTAGGATGCTCCCCCACAAGTGCCGAGTTCTGAGATTTCCTCGGTAAGGTACCTACTATTTCCTATAAGGCCTTCTTTCTCCATTTAGTATACTGCATCTGTATACTTGAGGGTGTAGGAGAGAGGGAGGGTGTGTGTGTGTGTGTGTGCGTGTGTGTGTGTTGGGGAGGAAGAGATAGAGAGGAAGAGAGAGAGAAAGAGACTGAGAGAGGGGGAGTGGGAGTTTAACTAGTTTCTGAGGAGAACTGTATTTGCCTTTCAGAAGCATCCTTTCAATGGTTTGAGGCTGCCATTTTACGTGAACGATTACAGACACATTTTCAAAACAAAATCAGCGGTTCATTATTTGATATGCCTTTTACAAAGTCTTCTTCAAGAAGGCCATGGGCAAAGACATAACACGGAGTACAAAGGCAATCTGTTCAGTTTGTGAAACACAAATTGTCAATAAATTCAATTTCTTACAAGACAGAATGTTTAATCTGAAAATGTAGTGAATGAACCCTCATTCAAAAAGCAGTTGTTCAATTTAGAAATCGGATATAGGTGAAAAATCTTTTGTTTTCTCAAATTGAAGCAATGGATAAGTTTTAGTTGAGGCGTTTAATTGAGAGCTTTAACGTAACATATCTCTACCCTTTAACATACCATCTCATTAATCAGTGGTTGAAATTAAAAGCAGCTTCTGTGTGGTTCAGCCAACAATTCCCTTATCGTGAAGAAAAAATATAAATGTTAAACAAATGAGAAGTTCTGAGTGGTAAAGAGATGGACGCCAAAAAACCTGGAATGCGACGTGCTTACGTTTCTTCTGTGCTAAGGGCATCGAAAGGGCACCACGTACTTCAATTGCAATCTATGCTAGTTTGCTTTTGGCCAGAATAGAAGTTTCTCTAACCACAACAAATAGATTCTTTATCAAACCAAGAGCCCGTAACAAGGATTTTGATGTAGTTGTCCCTTTTTTGTAATCTATAAAATGTACGCATCTTTGTATTATGTGAGACAGGGACAAATTTCTCGGGGGCCCTCTCAGTGGATCTGGGGTTGTTGGTGGTGGTGGTGGGAAGGTGGGTGGGAAAGAGCGGCTGGCAGTGTTGAGAGTAACTATTTATGATTAAAGTAAGATAATTGACTTGGTATTCATTGCATCTTAAAATAACTTTAAAAGGGAGTGGCAATATTCCTCTGTTTATGAGCATAAAATGTTACCATACAGCTCACTGAAATGCATGTGTGATAATATTATCCACATGATGACCTAACATATCAGTTCAGATTATCTAGCAAGCTACGTAAGTGCTTAACCGAGTAGTTGCCTTTTTTAGTTGCATTTAGTCCATCTATCTGACTCTTGGCGATATTGTTAAATGGAATATTTGAGGTCTAAAAATGAGGGTTGTTAAAAGAAAGTAACACACGTATGCTCTCAGGAGTTCCGTCACGTTCACGTTTTATTTCTTTATTTTGTTCGAAGTCCCTTGGCACTCAGGTTCATGGAATTAACTGTATTTCTGCAGAGACAACTAATGAGCTAAAGAAGCAGATTGTTACTAAATACGCTGCCATGAATTTTTCAGCCGTAAAGTTTTGACTGCAGCATGACCTTGTAGAAATAAAGAACTTGTTAAGTCTTCCTGAAATGATTTCATTAATAACCGCGGTGTGTTTACTGGAATGGAAGATATTGTTGTAATAAAACGCTGAAAGATTCCGTTCACATCAGTATGTCTTGCTACAGATGGAATGGGTTGGGGGGGGGGAGTGAAACATGCGAACCCACTAAATAAACCATAATATATATTTTTTATTTTGTTACTAGAGACATGTCCTTCATAAAATAAGGGGGATGCAAGTAGTTATCATACACACTTTATCTAAATAGGGTATCATTACGCAAAGATTAAAATAGCAGTATGTATTATGTTTATGCATTTGTATTTGTCAACCCTCTTCTCTGGAGGAAGGAATCAGTAGCTTAAAACAATCTTTTAGAGAGAGTTCACTTAGAATCAATTCGCAAAAGGAAATTTCACAAAGTTTTATTATTTTCCCGCCTCCTTTTTTGTTTGCCTCATCTACTGCTTACAGTTGCGACATAAACTAATTAATAATGCATCTTTTTTTTCTTAAGAGGGTATCATATTAAAGTCACGCGTCTTTGGCAAGGAGAGTTCAGAATGCGCCCCTCTTGTACAAAAATTATGTAATTTGGATGGGGATTATTTCATTGATTGGAGGATTTTCGTTCCTTAAGTCAAAAAAGGGCATGTTTTCAGGGAAGAAAGAGGTATCTGCACACTCTGCAACTCACCAGCAGAGCTCGCTTTAGACCAAGTTCACAGTCAGTATTAGCAGGGGCTGGAAGCTTGCGTACCCATTGTTCTATCAGTATAACAGAAAAGAACGAAAATGCGAAAGTAAACTCGTGTTAAATTGATTTGTTTTTCTCCCCCACACTATCTATAATTACATTGGCTGGTCGCTGCAATGATAAAAAAAACTTACCCTCTTTGCACATCCAACAAAATAAAGGAGCACTCGAATAAACAGCTTGCAGACTGTTGAGTTTCATGCCATTTTTAAGATTAAAAGGACGTTTCACTTATGGGGGGACGGGTTGGGGGGGGGTTAGGTGTGGGACAGACGGAGAGGGAATGGATGCAACTGCTTTAGCTTTCCAAAACTTGAAATTAGCAGTACATCATGAAAATACTGAACGAAAGGGGATATTATTTAGTCCTCAGTGGGGCTTTGAAAAAGGCTCCCTGTACGGTGGTTGGCAGGGCGGTACAACTATAGGGTCAAAAAGTTGAGGGTCAAAAGTTTACGTTTTGCCCGACTTGCAATCATCTGCTCAGACAGAGTTTGATGTCAATGTTATAGCGCGATCTTGACTATCAGCACAAAAGATAAAATAGCTTTGAGTTACCCGTGTATCATGCTATGGACTCCAGGTGAACCCTAGCGACTGAACGACCTCAATTACTGACGAAAGGAAAGAAAAAAATGCTCTTTTCATGATGGAGACACATTGTATTTCATATTGAAAAATCGACCACGGTATTTCTCCTATCTCCCGTGTAAATGTAGCAGGTAAATCTTTCGAAATTATACCAAAAAAAAATCAAGAGACCTTTGTCTAAAAAGATAATTCAATTGTTTTATTTAAGTTCGCACTAAAATACGCTTTTTAGGATTTGAAATACAGCAGAAGTCTGTCGAATTCCAATATACAACAGGGTACACAGTCCTCCCCTAGGCAAAGATCGACATCAATTAAATTTAGATTCATAGAAACCTTCTTTTAAAAAGAAATGTAGAACAACTGCTGCTAATTTAGAATTAATGAACATTTCAAAAGTACATATGTTTGCATTGACATCCTATTTAAATCATAAAATTATATAGGTATGTGTCCTACTCTGTATCCTTTTCATTTCCGTTTTGTTCATATCGATGGAAGTGTAACATTTGAGAGGGAAATAACTACATATAAAGCTGTTAAAAAAGCTTAGTTATTTCCTCAATTACTTCTATTTATTTGAACAAATCCTTAGCTATGTCTTGCTCTCTTATTTTTTTCACCCCCTAAAATAAATTTCAGTAGATAATATGAAGAATATAAATTATATATAGAATGATAAATACACAAGCTAACATTAGAATCATTACAGGATTACGGCCAGTGTTTTAAATGTATTACAAACTAATCTTAGCTATGCGTGTAATCTTAACGACTAAGTAAACTAATAAGTAAACGACTAAATTATAGAAGAAGGTCAAATTTTGTTTGGGGCATTAAATCCAGATATAATATTTTATACAAATATAAGCATTTAAATAGCACCGCCGCCGTTTGGTCATGTTATAGATCATGATCAAATACGTCTTAGCTTAAGATACCGATAGAGAATATAAAGCCGTGTAAAAACGTCTTATATTTCTTGATTTTCATCATAGTTAGCAAATTATGAGTAACGGGATGCAGCGTATTTTGTAAACCAATATTAGCGTTCTACCTAGAAACTGGAGAATGCGTGCATTCGAAAATCATTAACACACAGGTAATGGATTAGGAAAGTAAAAAAAGCATAGTGTTGTAGGGATAAACGAAATTAATGTTTGTTAAGAGCAGGCCAAATTGCATAATCAGTACACCAACAGTTTGCAAAAAAACCCAATCTATTTCATATGTGATTCAAAAACAAATGCATTATTCAGTAGGTCAAGGAGCCATCTTTACTCGGAGTCCATATAACCTTCTTCACACCCCCTACCCCCACCCACTCCTCCATCTCATTCTTCTTGAAACTTACAGATTATATTTATTTACTGTATGTATGGATAAAAAGGAGTAACATTTCTGACACAGTAAGGGACTCATAGAAAAGTGGCGGATTTTGGTGAAAGAAGGAAACGGCATGATATTGTATAACAGATACGAATAAAGAGAAGACAGGAATCCATCATGCATAAATGGACCTTTTTTCCTTCGCTAAGAAAGATGGGAAGCTTATTCTAAACGAATAATTTCGTTTTGCGATTTTGACACTTGTTACTAGAATAGTTTGTTGGAAATTAAAACGTTTTCCGAAGCGGGAAATCATTGGAGAGGGAACACTCCATTGGTGAAATTAGGAAACAGGACATCTTGTCACAATTTTCAAAATTGAAGGTCATATATGAAAAACGTGTTCCCTAAAATAGTAGATTTATTTTATGAGAACGACATTCTGACATAATATATTGGGGATGAAGTTTGTAGAGGGATGGAGGCACGAGTGAGTGGATTTCAAATTAAATGCAGATGTATTAGTAACACAATACAGCCCTTTGTGCAACTTTTTTGTATGTTAAAATTATTATCAAATCTAAAAAGAAAATTATCCGATCCCGGGTATTTTTAAATGTTATTTAATATTTTCCCGAATTATTTTTTTCTGAGTTTGATCAAACAGATTTTTACAAATGCATTGATCTTTCACTAGAAGTTATATTTACAAACATTGAAGCACGCTACAGAAATGGCTATTGCGACACTCGGGACTGTATAGAACCCATGCATTTTGGCTACTTTTCCCCCCTCCACAAAGGTAATGACCTGGGCAAAACACTCTGGTATTTGAAAGAGCACTATAGGCCTTTTAGAAATGGCTAAGTCCAAGGCCGAGGTGAAATTCAGGTCACCGCGTCTAACAAATATGAAAATGTCGCCTCACGAATGGCACGCCTTGTTACTTAACAAAGACTGTCAATGTATAAGATTAATAAGAAACAAAATGCACACGGTGTCACTTTTCGGTCACTTCCAAACTTAGCTTCGCGTATCCCTTACGAAATCTCATTTCATTGAATAAAACCTTTTGTTTTGTTTCCCGTGTCGAAGTCCAATAAATGCACAGTTGTGCAGCTCTGTGGGATGCGGTGCAAGCCTGCCCGAAGATGTATCTTCGAAATGTACCATTTTATTTGTTTTATTTTGTTTTTGACTCGGAGACCGGCTGTTTTAACCACATGCCCCAGATAGAGATGCGAAACAAGTACACTTTGGCATGATGCAATCTATCTGATAAATCCCGAGATGGATTCGGACGCCTAATGAAGAAAATATGAAACTCTTAATCATCTAAACTACTGATTTGCTGTTCGGAAGAGTTAAGACTGGTAAAGTGTAATTTCTGATTTATTAAAACGCGAAAACAAATCTTCCATTCAGTGCCTCAGAACTTGGATCCTCTTTTACGTGAAACAGATTTCATGAACTCGACTCTTTCTAAAATTAAAATTTGGTGAAAGTTCTTAAGATCCCCAGGTTTTGGAAATGTCGTAAAAAGCGTTAACTTTGCCTCTCTCTTTAAAATGGCTGTAAATCTGCCCTTGCAGTAAAAATGTCAAATGTGCACGCAGGCGAGCTAACACTTGGGGGTCTTGGCTCTATCTGTGTTTATTATGGAAAAAATGCTTTGGCGACTGACCTACATTTGCTCGTCTTCAGAAACGCCCTGTGTTTATACGATGAGCTCTAATTCCCCATTTTTCGACAAAAAACGTAAATACAGATATCACCCAAGTTAATTAGTAGACTGCTTTATTTACTGGCAATTTATTTGGTTAATGCAAAACGATGCACTCTAAGCCTACCAAAGGAAAATCATGGGGCGTGTGGTGGTGGTGGGGGGCACAATAATTTTAGAAAGTTTGTATTTCTTATAAAGGGCGTTGTTTAACAGGAAGTAAGATTTTATTAACATAATCTAGACCACATTATTTCATAACATTGTGGGCCGTATTATACTTAATTTAAATATAAACATGCACAGAATGTATTCTAGGGGGTGTACAAAATAAATTCGCACAAGAAATGTATGTTGCTGTGTTAAATTGTCCCTTCTTTGTACAGTGAGCAGTGGAAATAAGCGTGTATTAATTACACCGAAAGTCAATTGATTTTTACAGCATGGTATTTAATTGAACGCGTTCTAATGGGCGATTACACTCCGCTGCAGAACAGGCTGGGCTGGTAAATGTACTCTACTAAATATGTGTTCCAGTGCATGGAAAAGATTCACTCTAATAAAATGTGAGCAAATGTGCCTGGATACAGTGTGCCGTTCAAACAATAAAATTGAGATTTTAACGCATCCCTTATTGACAAGAACGAATGCTAATGAATCACTTTTATGGCAGTCCAGAAAGCATATTGCATATGCTTATTTTGGAAATGTAACGCGCAATGCAGCAACTTGGCACTTATTCTGTTGAGGGCAACTTCTTATTGCATGTATTCGAAAAATATCAGAATTCGCATGTAAGCATGATAGAATTTTAATCAGGTTAACTAATCTAAAACGCTAATCAGCGTGCTCAATTTATTATTGTCTTTTGAAGGAAAAGACAGCAAACATTAGAAGGCGTTATCAAATACCACTGGTGTTTTAATGCATTGCTTTAACAGATAGCATTTATTAAAGTTACATGTTTCATTCATCCACTCTTAACCATGATATTGTAGAATTACCTGGAAATTAATTGTTTTTTTCAGTAATTAGCTATGCAAGGAGATGAAATAAGCTTCGTTTCAGATTGAAATGTGCAAAATTAACAAAGTTTAGTAAATTCCCTTTAACATATATCCATTCAAATTAATCGATTTACTGAGCATTTGTGCTTTCTGCATGCTTTTATACATAAAAGTAATGCAATCAGTATACATTTTAACAATCCATTTCCAATAATACAATGTTCGTTTCTGTCACTCGTATTTCACCTAGCTCAATTAAATCAGATTTTAAAAAATAATATCATAGGACAATATTAAATTAAAAATATTGCACAATCGAACAACTAAATGGGAGTTTTAACAAAATTTTATTGTATCATGTTGTTGATATCAATTGAATACATCACGTTTAGTAGTATACATGAAGCAGTTGGACACAATCTTCCAACACTTAGCGAATGTGATTTTACATTGAAATCTTACTGAGATATTCGAAAAGACACAAGTTTTATTTCATTAAACCTAATATTTCTTAGAATTTTATGGGAATTCTTTCAAAGGCTGAATCTCAGAATGTCTTCAATGGTATCTGTTACTCCAGTGAATTCTCGGAATTATGCCACGAAATAGCCTTAACTTCCCTGCGATATATAGGTGAAAATGCTTATAGAGTCGCATTCTCAGAAAATAGTAAACTATTTAAGACATTATCAGACCGCTCTTGATACTATCTTGTGATATTTTCCCCCGTTAACACACATCTTGCAAATATCTGTTGTCTATATAATATCGTGACATCATTGCCTATTTAAAATTATTTTACAATTAGGTGTTTTTCCTGATTACTACGGTTTTTTTCTATCTATGCGGCAACATAATTTCGGGGAAACGAGATTTTGAATGATAATATGGAATTTTTCACTGGACTCCATGCATTCATCATTGGTGTATTTCCTTATCCGGGACCCACAGCCACTCGTCCCATTGGCTGCTTACATCACATGAACAGCTAACTTTATACACTTGACAGCAAGTAGGAGGGTTTTATGGAACAGAAAAACGACAACGCGAGAAAAATTAGTATTTTGCACTTCAGAAATTAATGACCATGAGTTCGTTTTTGATAAACTCCAACTACGTTGAGCCAAAATTTCCACCTTGTGAGGAATATTCTCAAAATAACTACATACCAAGCCAATCTCCTGAATACTACGAGCGACCGCGGGACACTGGATTCCATCATGAGGCACTATACCCACAATCAAACTACCCAGAGCCGACCTACAGCTTCAACAATGTCCAAGGCACTGGCAACCAGGACATGTCGCAAAGGGGTCATATGCAGTCGCAGACTAGCCTCCAAAATCACATACCGAGACAGAATCAGCTTTGTGAAGTGGTCCCAGTAGCTACACCAGCATTGTGTGGCCAAAACGCGAAAAATCCCACTGCCCAGAAGGGTACTCTCAGCAAAGAGCCCATAGTTTACCCGTGGATGAAGAAAATTCACGTTACCACCGGTAAGTAACTAAAGCAAACTGAAACAATTAAAATTCACTTGAAATCGGATGTGCGGAACCCTTTCTGTAACTAGCCCTTTCATGAGATTTACGATCACCTAACTGTTAGGTCGGTAATTACAGAGCCCATAAATTTGATTGCTCTGGATCTCGCTTCTGGCCATGTGTCTTTGATGCTTTTCTAACCTAAATACCCAGAGCCATTTTATTGCAGTAGATTGTTCTCCGTTGTCAGAACACTTTGACAAAAAACTCTGGACTTTTATAACCTTCATTCACGTGCATCTAATCCCATTGTCAGATTCGTGCCTGTCTCTGTATTTATGTTTGGTACTTTTTTTTTGTTCAGTGAACCCAAATTACACTGGAGGAGAGCCCAAACGGTCTCGAACTGCTTACACGAGACAACAAGTATTAGAGCTGGAAAAGGAGTTCCATTTTAACCGTTACCTAACCAGGCGTCGACGGATTGAGATTGCACACACTCTTTGCCTGTCTGAACGCCAGGTGAAGATCTGGTTTCAGAACAGAAGGATGAAATGGAAGAAAGATCACAAACTGCCTAACACTAAGATGCGTTCTGCTAGCTCATCATCTTCTACAAGCCAGCAAACACAAGTATCCTCCCAGGGCCCACAGCCAGATGGTTCAGCACCAAATTCATCAAGCCTATAGCTGCTTCGAGTCTCCAACCCCTCTCCCACAACATAGTTTGGACCAAAATGTGTTCGCCACATAATTGACTTGAATGTGGAAGGATTTCTTGGCAATGAGAATTTTCTTCCAAAGGAAATATGCTGTTAACCTCATTAGGGCCACGCATTTCTATTGTGTTAACCCATTCTCAGCAGACTTTAAAAATGTTTTACTGTTTCATTGGGTACGTTCTGTATCCTTCAATATCCCTACATGAACCGATGCTAAGTTCTGTCAAAGTGGCTTCTACCATGATATTCAAAGCAAAAAGAGCAAAGGACCGTGAATAATAGATATTGTGAGGAACCGTAAGCGTCATCATTTCAACTAGTGTAGTCTGTTGAAATATTTGTGAGAATATAAGAATAAACATGTTTTAGAAAATGAGAAGGGCAGCAATATTTGTGGATGTGGAAATGGTTTTTAGAGCAAATAAACTGTTCAGATGCTACATATATAGGAAATAAATTATGTCGCCAGCGTTATTTAAGGTGTTTTCTTTATTTTAAATCTGTATCCTCTATATAGTTGTGGTACTGATATCAGTATAACGAATGTGCAAGAAGCTTATTCAGAGATTTCAGACGAGTTGTATATTTAACAATTTTGGTACAGTCCAAGTGTGACGAAACTGTACAAATCATTGGTAAGATTTGTGTATTTTCTGTGGATATTTCAGTGTGCTATGTGCAGTGCCAAATGTTCCTGAAACGAAAGACATAATTTACAGTGTATAAACCAAAGCCCCAGGCTTTAAATAAAACGTTAATTCGTGGACCATCTCAGTTCTTATGTGTACAATTTACTTGCAGCGAGGATTTGGTAAACACACCGAAGCTGAGAACTCCTTCCACTCCAAAACGTGACCATACATTTAAGTGATTGTTCACGTTTTTAACTAAAAAATCTAGCTTTCTAAAAAAAATTGCAAAAAATAGCCCGTGATTCCTAAGAATAATCCAGCGAAAGAGGATAAGTTATTGTCTGGGTCTATAATTCATCTTTCTACAACCTTTCCACATCAAGTTCTACGTCACTAGGTCGTAAATAATGCAGTAAAATGTGAGGCGATCAAATAATAAGTCATCTGCAAGGTGGCGAATAGGGCCTTTTATAAAGCTAATTGTTATATTTCCGATCCTGCAATAGGGTATATATAATCATGTGAAATTATTCTTTAGATTGACTTTGCATCTAAGGGCCAGGGAAATGCTAAATTTAAATTTCGCTAACCAGTATTACTTGTTCTCAATGGTCAAGGAAACATAAATTGCGGGAGCATAAAGCGAATATTTACTGTTATATAGTTTTGCTAATCTTGTAGAAGAGGCTAGCTAAGCAAGAATTCACTAAATATAAAGTCGTATCTATCGATTTCTAACATTACGATAATCTAATCTGCTTGATTATATTGTTTGTTTGAAGCAACGCTGATATCAGCGTTCCTGAGAATCAGCGTAGTTTTTTTCTGTGTATTAAATGATGCGTTCTTCAAATAATAGTTTGGTAGAGCAATTGTTTAAAGTTCACTCAAGGAAATTTCGTTCCTTTTTAAAAAATTATTTCTCTACAAAATATAACAAGAACAAACAAAGTCAAAATACCGAATGCACCACATTGTGGCGAAGGGAAAGCATTTTAAGCGCGTTGGGTTCATTTCCTCCTAAAATTATTGCCTAAAAACTGGAATAATCTGTGGTCACGCACAAAATTCTCACGAATAAATCAATCAGAAGCTTTTCCCGGAATCTCAGAAAAATAAACTGAATTGTACATTTTACTTTCTAACCGCAATCTTTTAAAATACATTGTTTTTTAAAAAGAAATTGCAAATAACCAGAGCTAATATCAAACAGAAACTTTATAAAACACGGCTTCTAAAAGGTCTTTAAGACAACTGCAAACGAATATAGAAAGGAAAAGAAAGGACGACGAGAAACTTCAGCCATTAGACAACCGTGCTTGCTTATCTGAAAAAGGAATTTTAAACAGATTGAAAATAACAGATTTTACCCAGAATCATTAATCACCTCATTCAATAAATACTTCTTTGTATACTTCAACAGCAAGTCTGAAGGGTGTTCTTTTAGAGAAGTGTATGAACACATTGGATCTCTTGAATAAAATGTGGCCATCTCGACACACACCATGCCTCTCTGCAACCCCCCCCCCCCCAAGATCCTTGGAAAAGTTGTGGAGTTTTAGCTGGACAACGTTATTACAGCAGGAAATCATAGGACGCATATTTCAAAGGGCAGGCGGCAATTTACAATATGTAAAAGCAGTTTTGCAAAGTGCAAGTTGATTATAGCCTGTCCTTTATTAGACCAAATTTTAGGTGCCTTGAACACATGAAACCCCAGTTTGCATCTTTTTCTTTCTCTTTGATGTTTTTAGTTTATTGTAAATCGAACGGCCTTTTGTAATAAAAAGTTGCATTGTTTGTCAACGGCTGGGCAACCAGAGTGAGTTCACCAAGAGGACAAATTTTCTGACCGATTAGCCGTTTTTAGCGTTGCAGACTGACCCCTCAAACCCTTGACCTTTAAGAGATGGACAGTGCTCTTTCCACTATTTCCTATGCCCGCAGATAGGAACTAAAAGAATACAGCTCGTTATCAAAAAAGCTGTCTAAGATGTCCAAGCAATGTGCATTTAAACTACCTTGATGTATCCAACAATATTGAATATTACACACGCAATAAAGCACAATCACACATATACATTCATGGACATACACGCACACGCAGATCAACTGTATCTAACTTCATGTTTTTAAATGTGCGGCGTGTGCTTATGTAAAGGAGATTTGTCAATGATTTATATACAAGCTCGGAAAGTTGCACGTGATAAGAAACAATGGTTGTTTTGAATGGTTTAATTAATAACACATTTTTAGTTAATGACTTAAGAGAATGGATTCAATCCTTCACTTGTAATCGTGAGATAATTCACCTATCGGAGCACTCCATTGTTCGGATTATTGAAGAGAATAACTGTTACTTTTTTTCCTCGGCCAAACACGTGCTTACTTTCTTGATATTATATGTTTTGCAGTCGACATTTACGAGAGTTGTTGGCAACTGACTAAATTTATTGTAAAAACATTTCTTCATTCGAAACATGTAAACGGAGTCACAAGTGCAAAGTGCCCAGAACAATATGGGTTGAGTCTAAAGCCAACTGAGGTTGTAAGCAAAATTGCCACCAAACCATTAAATTTACTGGGACTGTTATTAAATCGACTGTTTTTGCTGCACAATGTTCCTTGTCACACTTAAAATAACCAGTGTATGTACCATGATAATCGTAGGATGTCGAAGACCTCTAATCACAAAATAAAGCCTAATACACATTTGGGTGGTATAATAAAATATCGACTGTGGCTAGTGAGGGTCGATTCGGTGTCAAATTTAACAGCCTTATGGGGATGTAAAGTCACATATGAAAGAGTTAGCCTTCCCTGTGACTGTTATGTATGCGGAGTACTGTAACACTGAGCTTCAATATCAAACTGTCAGGCGAACAATAAAGACAGCTTGAAGAAATGCCCAGGAATATTGGACTGAGGCAGCTCGAAATGTAGGTGACATAAATGGCGGACCTGTCAAATCTGGGATCAGGACAAGCCAGTCATTTTTTTCATTATCACTTACCAGCGAGCATCCAAACACTAAAAGAAACCCACGAACAATAAAGATTCAAGTAAGAAGGGCGCAAAGAGGAAAAAAAAACTCCACACTCCAAGATAAAGGGTCACGCGTCTCCTCCGTGTATGTATTGAAATTTTAATCTCTCCCGTCACGTGACTCATTAAATAATTAATGCAGCCGGTCCGGAATAGATATGTAGTCGTCAGTATTCGCACTAGATCTGTTTCAGTCTGATGTGAAAATGAAGTTTCCTTAAAAAATAAGTCTATAATTGGAAGATCTGTCTCAGAGTGAAGTGGTACAGATCAGCTAAGAATTGTGGTAAGTAGTGTTTTTATGATCATTCCTTTATTCTGTTTATGTTTTAACATTTTTTTTATTTCTTAAAACTGTCATAAATGTGATGAATAGCGCCCTTTAGTATTCAGATTTAAATCACGGCATGTCTGTGATGGTGTTTAGTCAGTCTCTCGCGTGTCAGTAATATTTTAGATTTTTTCATGATTAATTGCAACAAATACAAACACATATGATGATGTTCTAGTTCACAGTATGTATGCCTGGATACCACGGTGTAGCTGAGCTGCTTTGTTCAATTTTCCTGTCGTTAATAAATCACCATCTCTTACATGCGCAGGGCTGCAACTGTAGGCAGGAGCGTTTGGAAATGAAGAGGCATCAGCTAAATTCCTCTATGATTCATTAATTTGAGCGATTTACAATAAATGACAGAGTTATGCTGCTCTAGTAAATGTACTAACATATGTAATTCTGAACAAAGTGATGCACTTATTCTGACTATATACTGCCTGGCTCTTGTCTAGACCTGATTTGCAACTATGAACAATACACATAAGACTACAGAGTTGTATAGAAACACCTGTCTTTATTATATGTTGCGATAATTCCCCAGCCCTGTTGATTATTCAAATTTTAAATTCATTTATTTTCATCCGTTGTTGGAATAAACTTTGAACTCATATAGATGCAATTTGTCTTCGCCAGAGAATACATTCATCCTTTTCAATATTCTTTTCCTATTTAACAGATAGATTTGGTTTTGTTACCTGGCGAAAGGGCATTCATAAAATGTGCATTTGTTTGCACTCGTAATTAAGTACTGCTCCCAATATTTACAACAAACCATCATTAGTAAAAGTACATAGCACTTAATTAAATGTCTTATCGTTCCATTCAAGTACATTTTATTAGTCCTACTATTCGTTATGATCAATCAAAACAAGATAATTGCAACAGTATACCGGCTAGTACAATGCTTGAACTTCCGGGCTGGCATTCCAATAAAACACTTCTGTAATTGGATCCACCTCCTAAAATTGGAACAGCACAAACACATTATGAGTTGCACATTTGGCAACTGTCCTTTAATTTAACATTGAATGCTTCTTACAGATCTGGATCTCTCTATTCAGAAACAGGGCAAGCACCAGGATTACCAAATTGGGATTTGAGATGGGCTAGAGACCAGAGTTAAGGAGGTAAAAAAATGAAATGGAATTAGGTGTAATGCCGAAATTCCATGGCTAGTCTCAGGTACACTTATTTGGGAGTAACAGGTGGTTAGGTGCTACAGTTCATCGGAATCAGTGGACACTAAATGAAAATGTCATTTATTTTTCCAAGAGTGTTATAAGATGAGAGGCGGTATGCTCTCGGCAGAGCAGATTCCTTCCGCGTTAAAATGTATTACCCAGGCGCAAAATAAGGTAGTCATGGAGCCATTTGAGAGTGTCAGTTTGGTGGTTAGTTGAGGGAACAAAAGCCTTGGGTACTTCCTTTGTTAGGGGTTCACAGCAACCTCAAAGAATTCACTGGAGCCACAAACATACAGCTTGATTTATTTAAACATTTCTAGAATTAAATGTGGAGCCCACTAATTATTTCCAGGAAAACCAACTTCAAGATACTAATAAGTATAGGTTAACATCCCTATGTTTTCCAGACACATTTGTGGGGAAACCTCCTCTAACTGCAGTTGTGCAGGGCAGTTATGTTCCTTTACATGTTAATTTGTTGTAAAAAAAAGATTGGCAAAATACAAGTGCTTTGTGCAACTACCCTTTATTTGCCATCTGGTCCCTGCGTTATTCTAATGTAAACCTCCCTAATGTCTGTGTTTATAAAGTTAGTAAGCAAATTTCATCCCATTTATTGAAGCTAACACGCGATTCCCCAGCTATAATCAACAAAATACAGTGAAGCGGGTTGAAATACTAGCGCGTTTCTTTGTTTAATTATTACTCGACTTACAAGGACTTCAAAGAGCCACCGCCTATTTCCGTTTCTCTCATTTTTCCCGTTTCATGTAACTATCTACAAGCGTTGCATTTCCGATTTGATTTGCAGTTTTATCACAGACAGAATAAAAATACAGTTTAAAAGTGAATATTCATTTACGACCTTCCCGTGTTGGAACATTGAAAATCCAGTTGGGATTAGAAATTTTCAACAGCGCGCAAAATGGGAAATAAAACTCAAGTTTCTAAGAAAAAAGAGGCTGCTAGTAAGAAAGACCCTCAAGAAAGAATCGATTTGGGATAGAATGGCACAGGTGCCCTTAATCTGTCTGTTTACTCCTTAAAATCCGGTGGATTAATGGTAATATTATGCCCGCAGTAAATCGAATAAATATTATTGCCAAATTTTTGTTAGGTTAGAAGTAATGAGAAAGCTCAAATTTTCTGGTTAGTTTAAACTGTCGTTTGATAACTGGAGTAGTTTTATGGCGTGGAATGAGATGTGCAATAAATTACTCGACCTTAATGCTTTGTTGTGATGGGTTTGTCAATTGGACCCGCACACAGAAATGAGTTTCTCATATGCCACTCTGAAAATGAAAACCAACCAGAATTTTACTGGTACATAACCGCTTTACTTTTTTTTAAAAGAGACCTTCCTTTTACGGTTTACATCAATTAGATTTAACCAAATACAATTGTTTCATTTGGCCCTCTCGTTTGTTTGAATGGTTTATAAATTCTTGGGTTCTCAAGCAGATGCACGTCAGAAAGAAATGTGCATGGAATCCCAGTTTAATTACTGTTTTGAGGTCCAAGTAAAATAGTTTTCTTCTCTCTTTCTTAAGCAGCGTGAATTGTGAGATTTCAACGCAATAAATTATCTTAACCGGTTATATTGTTTGTTAAATACGAATATCTAGATTTTTGTTTTTTTTTAAAGTCAATGAACGAGTGGCAGTGGTTAGGGTTTAAAGTGCAAATCCCCTTTCCTCTGTTGCAAGGTTTCACCCTTACCTCAGTAACGCATTTGGACTTAGCTCTTCTCAAGCCTGGTGCAGCTGTTTCCTAAATCAACTTCGCATATATGCAATGTCAGTTTGCAAGCATACTCGCTTAACAATGAACCACAGAAACTTTATTGTATGCGGTTAATAACCAAATTTAATCCAGATTCTGCTAACAATTATTTTTAAGTCACGTGAACGGATTCCACAAGGTTTTTTTCCCCCTCGGCTTGGCCCTACTTGTTTCCCGGGCTCTTTTTTTTCTCTCTCTCTTTCTCTAATACACAGATCTCACAGAAAACTAGTACCCCAGACGGCTGCAGAAACCTATAAGGGAAACAGATCAGCACTTTGCAGGGCGCCGAATCAGTATTAGGGGAGTAACTTCATTCTCCGGCCTTTCTGTTTTGAGAGAGGTTTGTAGAAAGGAAATGCGCCTGCAGCAAGCACAGTGCAAGATATTCAAAACCACCGGATAATTTGGAAAATGTAGGATCTTCAGCGTGCGTTGAAACTTTTCCCCTGAAAGCACATTATCAATTTCACAGCAGTCTTTATCTGTCCTTTGAGGCTGGTTTGGATTTGGCTGAATTGTCAGGTAAGCTATAAGACTTCTTTTAGCTCTGTCTATCTGCACAGAGGAAAAAAATTCCAGTTCAGTTAGTAATTGATGACTCAAAATTTGACCTAAGGAAAGGGAAGTCATTGCTTATCGTCAAGCCCGAAGGCCCCTTTATTTGGATCCCTCACTCTTTATAATGCATGTGTTGATAAAAGTAATTTTCTCGAATATTTTCAGGTTGAATTTTGTATTCCTAAAAGTCTTTTCTGACTTTCCTAGGATTGAAATACAGCCTGACTTCGAAAAGTAATCTAACGACATGCCCTGAGCTTTAAGCGAATTCATTGCCTGGATGGATCCCCTGCTCAATTCACTCTTTTAACTTCTCTACGCTAATTTTTTGACCTTCCCACGTCCCAACAACAGGATATTTCCTTCTGCAAAGAAAGCTGGAATAAAAGATCGACTCTTTTCTTTCTATCTATCTATCTAGCCATTTATCTATCAACCTATCCATCTATCTATCTATCCATCTATCTATTTATCTATCTGCCTATCTGTCATCATTCATATGTTTGGTTATACTATATATTCAACTATTTATGCAAACGTGCTTCTTAACTTTCGAACTTCAAGACGTTAATCAATAATTCATTAATGTTTTACTCAATGTTAAAAGTTTTACTCCGGCCTTTTTGGAACACGGATTTTGGTTCGAGTTAAGAATCTAGAGAATGTGCAATCATAAAGTGTGTTCAGTTTAAAGGGTGAACAGATTGTCCTTCGTCCTTCATTGGAAGACATAGTAACGATCATAATTTTAATCAATTCATTGCCAGCTCGTCTTAACTGCGGAACTGAAAACTTAAGGTGTGCGAGTTTTCTTAAAACTTTTAAGAGTGTTATATTCAGAACCACGTTGCACCATTTGTGGCATGGGACAATGTTTACTGACGAGAATATAGGTTGAAGACTGTGTATCTACGTTGTGTAAAACTGATTAGAATGAATGCTTAAATAATGACTTTTAGAAATATAAAATGATAAGACATAAAATGATATGTAGAAGAACGTAAAGAAAGAAAAATAATAAGAGCTACCTGTTAAGGACAGAATTTACAAAAGGAAACAACGTTTTACAAATAAAATTAAATTGATGAAGTTACGTGCTTGGAGTAGAAAGATACCAGATACCAACCCTTGCCATAACGCATTTTAGCAATTTTAATCCAGAAAAAAATTGTTAGGTGTACCAATATTACCTCTTACATGTTTTATGTTCCTCAACTTTCAATCTATGGTGCACTTACATAGCTTAAAAAAACAAATAAAGAGTTTCAGTTCTATTGAATTAATAGAATTGTCTAATTCTCTTCAAAGGTTCCCAATGACCATTGGCAAGTCTCATGTTGAAACTACTTTAGCTTTCTTACCCCCAAGAAATTTTGCGCGTTATCAACTTGCCCTGAAGCATCTAAACATACATTTTGCATTAGTGACCCCAAAGGCACGATTTACGATTCATTTGGGGGGAAAATCAGAATCATTATGTCCTTATCAAGTCTACCCCCTCACTCTGTGCTGCACTGACTAAAATCACCTTAGCTTTCTCTGTCTGCCTTTTGTCAGGTAAATACAAACCTTATCTAGTCCCCATAACTAGCTTGGTGTAACGTGTGGGTGTTAAGCAAGTCCAATACAATAGCGCTCTAAAAAGCACGCCCAGAAAAAAAGGGAGAGTCGCACACAAGCTTAACAGCTGTGGGGCTTCCCTGATTGTTTGGGTTGAAAATGTGGAGTGCTCGCTTTCTTATAGATCGATTCAAATTCCAGACCCCAGTTTTAGTCCATTACAAACAGCTATTCGTCTGCTCCAAGTAGTTCAGCCTACACGCTCCGGATGGAGGTCTTTCACACCGTGAGACACAGTCGACCCAACTTACCTTATCGCGGATTTCTTGCAAGGAATTATCATGGAACAACCTTCTGCAATACCAACAAAACTGAGCTTAAGAAACTTCTTAGGATTTGTTGGGTTAAAAGTTAGACTTTGAAAAAAAAAGTATTCCTTTAATTATCTCCCAAATTCAAATAAAAGGATTTAAGTTGACGTATGACCACGTGAGCACATAATACAGCGCATTATTGTGGCATTTGGATCGGAGACCCAGGCTGGCTTCGGCTGTGATTACGCTTTTCCACTTTCTGTTAAGAGCCAGCTTTTTTCTTCTAAAGAGATTGCACTCTGGGCGCTGGATTTCACATGAAGGGATATATGCGAACAGGGAGAGATGCTGCATTTAGCGGAATGGATTTTATTTTGAGGTATTTCAAATGCTTCCGTTGATTGTTCATTAATATGGTGAGTTATTGCTGTTCAAGGCAAAGGTCAGTGGAAAGCCTTACGGGTGTCAGATTGTGCCAAAACACGCTTAGTTTCCTCTTTTCTGCCTGTTTCGGCGCATAGTCCATTTCCAGTAATGTTTGCTCTCCATATGGTAAATATAAAAGAAGTTATTTTGTACAATAGTGTGTGGATCACATGTATTGTATGTGTTGTTCCTTAAATCATGAACAATCGAATATTGAAATCCTGTCAATGGCCGCTCTCTGTCCGAATAAGTACAAACAAAACAATGTATGTTTATTATATATAATTCGACGCCAATATTTCTGGTTGTAAGAGCCAATAATAAAATGATTATTATAACACATGGGCATTAATGTACATTTACTTTTTTGACATTTTATTCTTTATATAACAAGCTACAATGAAAGGTTCATCGTCCATTTTAAAAATCCTGCTAGCTAGTTTATGAATTGTTGTGTCCTTCAAATTTAGGTTACTAGGTTTTTCCTTACTATGTGAGAATTACCGAAATTGCAATGAATCACATCGCTTCATGGATGAGCATTGAATGTTCTATTTCTGTGTGTGTGTGTGTGTGTGTGTGTGTGTGTGTGTGTGTGTGTGTGTGTGTATGTGTGTATGTGTGTGTGTGTGTGTGTGTGTGTGTGTGTGTGTGTGTGTGTGTGTGTGTTTTGCACAATTATTTCATGGGGGGAAATAACAAGCAAGCTCTTTAATGGATGATCTAAACACAATTGCCCACATTTCTCCATCGTCACTGTGGTAATATTTGACCAATTTGAGGTACAAAGCAGGTTGTATTGGGGTATTATTTACTAGCAGGCCGTCATTGTGTTGGAATATTGACTGCATAAAGAAATTAACGAAATAAATTAATAGGCGATGGAACCCAACTCAATACTGCCATTGTCTTAAGAGTACATTTGCGGTGAAAAAGGCAGGAAAAGACTCCTTATGTTATGCTGGTGGGTGCAAATGGTATATAAAAAAAATTGCACCCACCAGTGAGCCTTTCTCAGAAAAGGTCAGAGTGCTGCGATTTGATTTATGTTTTCGGTGTTTTGGGACAGTCATGCCAATGCAATCCGCTTTAACGAATGCTTTACTTCTTTTTATATATGACAAATCACATTGGCAATTATTGATAGCCTGATCGGTTATCCTACCAATGCTAAATTCTACCAATCGTGCAAAATTAAGCCAAGTATTGGGTGGGGTGGGTGTGGGGTATTGCGTGGGCTGAGGAGAGGAGGAGGAGGGTAGTGATGTTTAGAATATAATTGCCAATAAACAAAGTTCGTTTCTGGGATCTATGCGATTAAAACAAAAATTGAATAATAAACGTGTTGAACACTATCGCGACTTTGCAAACAGTTATTTCACAAAAGGTTCCATGCACATACAGTGATCATCGCCTTAGTATTTTTTTTAGCCCTAATTGGACTCTGGAGCAGGGTTTTGTTTGCCTATTTAAATTCGTGTGTCCCATCTGCCGTTTCTATTACAACCCCGTCACCCCAATATAAAATGTAAACACTGGACAAAGATTTTTCATGAAGGTTTCAATTTTTTTTAATCGCTCTTGAGTTACAATTCCTTTCTTGCCCACTATCCAATACTGAAGCAAATTTAACATGTCTAAAACATACAGCACACAGTTTCATAGCGTCTTACATGTTTAAAGAACAATAAGAAGTTGGGTTAGTACAGATGCATTTGGGAAGACATGCGTACATAAAATACAACACCGGCGATGACGGACAGAAGGTTTACATGTTGGGTTTATGATAAATCTTTACTTAGAAGAATCCGTTCGATATACAACGAAGATCCGTACATATTGGACGTTTTTTTCCCTCATTGATTGGAATATTGTATCTTCGTGTAATTGATTTGAGATCTTAGGTTGATTTCTGTCCGTTAATAATTCATGTAGATTTAGTAGATGCTCTTAAACAAGGATTTTTAGCTTCCCGGCGCCTTTCTTTTTATCGCGTGGAAATTAATGGTTTCTCGATTTCGTTGCAGACTTTGTCCTAAATAACATTTACACAAGCAAACGCAGAGACTGTACAAACTTTCGGTGAGTTTTCTAAACTTTTATGATACCTAAGTAGATATATGGTGGCTAAGGACAGAAAATGCTCTCACTGCAAGGTGTCATCTTTATTAGTTCACGTTTAAGCGGCGGGTTATCTTGAGCTTCTAACAAATGAACCGCAATAGGTTGTTACAATTTAAATCACGTGTGCTTTTGGATATTGGACATAAAAAGACACATACCAGTTATAGAGGAAGTTACATTCAACATATTATAGATGGTAACATGGATGCTCTACCATAGTAATTAGCATTATCCGAACATTAGAACATCGATTGGAAATGTAATATTTCCCTTTATATTGAACAAATATACCTTCACAATGGAAGGTGTGACGGTTGCAGTAAATTATACAGACTCTTTGTTTAAAAATATTGGCATCTATTGCTAATACCAAGTCAAATCAAGCAGTCGCCACTTCCAGCTCTCTCCGTTTACTCTCTCTTTGTAAATATTTGCATCCGTTAAAGAAAATAGATTCTTATCCAATATTGCAGTTCTCTTACATCCGAGGATAGTGACTTTACAAGGTTCGCTGATATAAGCGGGGCCTTCAGTTTCTATCCAGTCGCTTCTGAACTGAAATTCACGGAGCCAAACTTAAGAGGTAGAAAGTTTTAAAGGAAAGATCCAGCATCCGTTGGCGTTACTATTTTCCCACCTTCGTACGATCTCACGAGAGAAGAAAAGGTTGGAGTCAGCACATTAAGATAGTGGAAGGGTTGATCATTGACAATAAAGTACTTCACTACAGAGAGAGAAAAAAACATTGAGCGGCTTACTTGCAAAGTTGCATACGAGTGAATTTTTGGCCCTATCTTCCCTCCTACGCTGCTTGGCTTCCCCTTTCATGTAGTTGCATCGCAATAAGCGATAGGGGCAAGTGTTTTCTCTTTAGTGCTCTGTTTACAGCCTTAGTGCATGAAGTCATAAATCTTACGTAGCCATAAACGACAGAAGCATTGGTATGCATAAGGGGTGTCTATAGCTCATATACTCTTTCATTGCTCGCCTTCTCTCTTTCGTTTCCTCCCCAGTTGTAACTTTTTACTCTTGTAGCTGAAATACTTTGAGTTTAACATTTCTAAAACCTGTAGTTTCGGGAACACCGAAATACTGGATGTGCCTTACAATCAACTGAACCGGTTTGAAACCGGCTGGACTTTTACTCCCGCATCGTTTTTCCTCTTAACTATTCTCATGCTGTACCTTCAAACAAAGGCCTTTCTTTGCAACCAGGGGTTAATAAAAAGTTAAGCTAGTACTTTTAATGCGAAAGTGTGTGTCCACATTTAAATAAGGCAAAACTCTATTCGGATCTGAGTGATTATTAAAAAGTGCGTGGATTTAAATGGGACAAGCTCGTTTCAAGTTTGATTGCATAGATTCAGTGATTGCCAAACCAAGGCGCTTGTGTTCTCCGTGTTGGTTAATTTGCATAATTTTTCAGTTGTGACGCTATGTTTCGGGGGAGTTTACCCAGCCTGTCTGTTCAGTACTGCCAGACAGCAAACTTAAAATCCGCGCTTTTAGCATTCAATATTCATAAGAAACATACCCCATTTCTTTGGTATGAGATAAGAGCAGCCAAGGAAGCTGATAGTAGTCTTATCTCCCTGACCAGGGCGCGCTACCATAATCACAAGGGTGGCCATCCAAAAGCTACAGCCCTTCTCTCCAGCTTTTTTCAGCTCTACCATTTTCCTTTCCCATTTGCCGTTGTCGAATTTCAGCGCTCAAGAGTAATTGTTTGCCTTCATTCCAATTAATTCCGAAGTTCTGAAACTTCTGCTTATCGATTTCCCCCGGTGAATCTGAAAATATTGTGCCGTGGTCTGCGCCTATCGTCAGAGACTAAGGTAAGCTGGACACAAATAGGCTATCACTCGTGAATGGCGGAGTTTATGTCCCAGTGATTTATGACCATATGACTTAAATCTCGGTTCAAGAAAAGTTCACATGCTATAGTTTCCTTTCATATCGTGACTGATACCCGTAGGCTTCCAATTCAAGTCTTTCATTCCAATGTTCTGCTTCTCCTTCGCCCTTGATCGGTTTCTTTGAGCTACTTCCCTCTGCACTTTCGGAGTTTTATGAATTTATTATTGCCTACAACGCAGCCTAGGGCACACCACCACACACCTACCAAGATACTCATTCTGTTCTTCCTGTTAGAAGCTGAGTTCCAATGCTTTCTTTTTCGACCTTCCCACCTTTCTAACCTTAGTGATGTAGAGAACGCTGAAGGCTGTTATGGAGGCATTTTTTTTAACTTTCAGTATGCGTAGTTTAGGGTTATTTGTGCAATAAATTAGAAAATACTCCTAGCATTTGAAGAGACTTCTAAATTGGTGAAAGGATTGTTAGGTGAACTCTATATGTTACTTCAGTTGACAACCCTTTGACCAGATGGCAGTTAATATACACGCACACACGTGAATATGCAGTATTATCTGTGCTGCGTATGTGCTTCCAGTTACCAACCATCTCTGCACTCAGACACATAAACAAAACGAGAGTCCAGAGTAATTCGAGAGTAAATAATTTCCCTTAAAATAGAAATTGGAACAAAAATTATTTTGCCGAATATCGGAGTGTAATTACGTAGAATTAAATCATAGCGTTTATACAGGTGAGTAAAGTTGTGGTTGTTGCTTCAGGGAAAATGGCGGACGGCACGCAGGGCCGAAAGAGCAAAAGACATTTTTGATGTTTGAGCAGTGATTCACAGGGGTTTCTATTAGTTATTCGTCGAAAAGAAATGAAAAATTCACAACCTTTCCCCGTTGGTTTATTTATGTATGCTTGTGAAACAGTTTCGATCATATAGTAAGAACTGGAAATAAGGCAAATTACTGACAAGTTCTTAACATTAAATCCTAATAACTCAATACATATGGCGATAACTAGCTCCTAAAGCAAATCGTCGCAGGGTTTAGGTTTCAGGCGCAGCTGTGGAGAGTCTGATGCATAATACTCGCTATTTTATGATTTCAATATTTAAAATGCTTTGGGACCATTAAGTGCTGCTGTCAACAATGGCACATGACTTGTTCTGAAGACAGGAGGTTAAATGTATCTTTGAAAAGCATAGTTTAGCGTTTGAATCGCCCACTTTCAGAAACGCACAAAAGGTGTCATTTAAAACCTTAGCGCAAGTTTATCCCGCCTGCTGACCTCGGTAGTTTCGTTTTCATTTATAGACCTGAAAAAAATTACAGCGGCCTTGGAGGTAACTCCAGGTTCATGTCATATTCACTGGAATGCTGTGAGTTATGTTTTATTGAAAAATAGGGACGTACAGGGGGACAGAAGGGCCAAGTAGTTCATCAGTGTTAACCGGTCAATAATTTTATACGAAACGCGGAGAAAACATTTCGGAATGACCGTTTTGAAAGTAGTTTGAAACTAGTCTCAGTTTGGTCTGCTGAACATCTTCAGCATTTTCTGCTTTTATTTCAGACTTTCATCATCTGCAGTTCTTGACTTTTCAGACAGATTCGCTTTGTATTAGGGTGACCGAGTCAAAGAAACCCCAAGGAAACAATGGTTTGCTCGATAGGGCTAACTTCTTTCAGAAAGTAATACTCCGGTGTAAGCAGGGATCCTTAGGATAATTAACCTACCAGAGGAACCCATCAATGACCAAGTAACCGAACATTATTTCTAGATTAATTAGTGATCTGTAGGCCTTAGCGAGTTTTATATATCCAATGCAAAAATAATTCAACATTATTAATTTATTCCGCGCGACAGTATAAAACTATTCTTTAACCACCGGTATGGTTATATTTTTAGGAAAATAATAATTAACTGAAAGGTTTGAAGTGGGTTGTTTACTGCCCCTTTCTCGTGATGCAGGCGCTTTCTGTGGGCTGGGTTTTCAACTCTTCTCCCGGCCTAGTGACCCCCATACATCAAATTACGAGCACTTTCAGAGACAGAGCCTATTATCGTTTGGTCGGAAGAAAAGTTCACACCGTGGTCATGAAGAAGAACGCCAGTTTTTCAGGTTCCTGGCGCTTTCCGATCCATCATGCATTTAACAGGTAGAATTCAAACAGTAAAAAAGAAGGCTTGAAATTTCCGCCCGACCAAATGGTGACCCGTTAAAAGTGGAACCAACAAAAAAAGCAAGACATTTCTGCTCGCCAGTCTGGGGAAATCAGGAGAGTCAAAACAAACACTAGTTAAATTATTTAGAAAACAATGCACTCAGTGCAGGGCGAGAACTGAAATTCTTGTCCAAGGCTCAGAGTTTAGGCATTTTAAAACGAAGCTCCTCTCCGGAGGCGCGTAAATACCATTAATGTCTATCTGGCAGGAATGTTCAAATACTGGCCAACACGGAAATACAGTCTGCAATAAAGTTTGGTAATAGTTTTAAAGAGTTACTTAAAAGGTACTTTGCCGATAATTAACTTTATAGTTATCAATTTAATCGTAATCATAAATTAAAACTTTGCACAAGTTAGTGTTCACTTTTTGTATTTATCCTTGCTGAAAAGTTAGCGTTCCAAAAACTGCTTTCCTTTGGTTTTATTTTTTTGAACAAATATTTCAAATGATTTAATCATTTGTGTGAGCTTATGTCAATATATCTGCTTTATATAATGATCGGCCTATTTAAAATCGACCAATTTAAACGGATATACACAAATCAAAAAT